>NC_091497.1:674733-1012100 GCF_947461875.1 Haliaeetus albicilla | reverse complement strand
GAAAATATTTTCGGTGCCGGCCGAGATCCCGTCGAAAATATTTTCGGAGCCGGCCGAGACCCTGTCGAAAATATTTTCGGGGCCGTCCGAGCTCCCGTCGAAAATATTTTCGGCGCCGTTCGAGGTCCCGTCGAAACTATTTTCGGGGCCGTCCGCGCCTCCGTCGAAAACATTTTGGCACCGGTCAACAGGCCGTCGAAAATATTTTTGTTGCCGGCCGAGCCCCCGTTGAAAATATTTTCGGTGCCGGCCGAGCTCCAATCGAAAATATTTTCGGTGCCGGCCGAGCTCCCGTCGAAAATATTTTCGGAGCCGGACGAGACCCCGTCGAAAATATTTTTGGTGCCGGCCGAGATCCTGTCGAAAATCTTTTGGATGCCAGCCGAGCCCCCGTCGAAAATATTTTCGGTGCCAGCTGGGCCCCCGTCGAAAATATTTTTGGCACCGGCCAAGCTGCTGTCGAAAATATCTTCGGCGCCGTTCGCGGTCCCGTCGAAAATATTTTCGGCACCGGTCGAGGTACTGTCGAAAATATTTTCGGGGCTGTCCGAGCTCCCGTCGAAAATATTTCTGACGCCGGACGAGCTTCCGTCGAAAATATTTTCGGTGCCGGCCGAGCTTCCGTTGAAAATATTTTCGGTGCCGTCCGAGATCCCGTCGAAAATATTTTCGGAGCCGGACGAGACCCCGTCGAAAATATTTTTGGTGCCGGCCGAGATCTTGTCGAAAATCTTTTGGATGCCAGCCGACCTCCCGTCGAAAATATTTTCGGTGCCAGCTGGGCCCCCGTCGAAAATATTTTTGGCACCGGCCAAGCCGCCGTCGAAAATATTTTCGGCGCCGTTCGCGGTCCCGTCGAAAATATTTTCGGCACCGGTCGAGTTACTGTCGAAAATATTTTCGGGGCCGTCCGAGCTCCCGTCGAAAATATTTCTGATGCCGGACGAGCTTCCGTCGAAAATATTTTAGGCACCGGCCGAGATCCTGTCGAAGATATTTTCGGCACCGGTCGAGGTACTGTCGAAAATATTTTCAGGGCCGTCCAAGCTTCCATCGAAAATATTTTCGGTGCCAGCTGAGCTCCCGTCGAAAATATTTTCGGAGCCGGCCGAGCCGCCGTCGAAAATATTTTAGGCACCGGCCGAGCTTCCATCGAAAATATTTTCGGTGCCGGATGAGACACCGACGAAAATATTTTCGGTGCCGGCCGGGCCCCCGTCTAAAATATTTCCGGTGCTGGTCAGAACCTTGTCGAAAATATTTTCGCAGCCGGCCGAGCTCCCGTCGAAAATATTTTTGACGCCGGCCGAGCTTCCGTCGAAAATATTTTTGGTGCCGACCGAGATCCCGTCAAAAATATTTTCGGAGCCGGCTGAGCTGCCGTCGAAAATATTTTTGCCACCGGTCAAGGTACTGTCAAAAATATTTTCGGGGCCATCCGAGCTCCCGTCGAAAATATTTTTGACACCGGCGGAGCTTCCGTCGAAAATATTTTCGGTGCCGGCGGAGATCCCGTCGAAAATATTTTCGGCACCGGTCGAGGTCCTGTCGAAAATATTTTCGGGGCTGTCCGAGCTCCCGTCGAAAATAGTTTTGACGGCGGCGGATCTTCCGTCGAAAATATTTTCAGTGCCGGCCGAGATCCCGTTGAAAATATTTTCGGAGCCGTCCGAGCTTCCGTCTAAAATATTTTTGGTGCCGGCCGAGATCCTGTCGAAAATCTTTTGGATGCCAGCCGAGCCTCCGTCGAAAATATTTTCGGTGCCAGCTGGGCCCCCGTCGAAACTATTTTTGGCACCGGCCAAGCCGCCGTCGAAAATATTTTCGGCGCCGGTCGCGGTCCCGTCGAAAATATTTTCGGCGCTGTTCGAGGTCCCGTCGAAACTATTTTCGGGGCCGTCCGAGCCTCCGTCAAAAACATTTTGGCACCGGCCAAGACGCCGTCAAAAATATTTTTGGTGCTGTCCGAGCCCCCGTCGAAAATATTTTCGGAGCCGGCCGAGCTCCCGTCGAAAATATTTTCGGAGCCGGCTGAGCCGCCGTCAAAAATATTTTCCGCACCGGTCAAGGTACTGTCAAAAATATTTTCGGTGCCGGCCGAGCTCCCATCGAAAATTTTTTCGGCACCAGACGAGGTACTGTCGAAAATATTTTTGATGCCGGCCGAGCTTCCGTCGAAAATATTTTTGACGCCGCCCGAGCTTCCGTTGAAAATATTTTCGGTGCCGGCCGAGATCCCGTCGAAAATATTTTCGGAGCCAGCCGAGACCCTGTCGAAAATATTTTCGGGGCCGTCCGAGCTGCCGTCGAAAATATTTTCGGCACCGGACGAGGTACTGTCGAAAATATTTTTGATGCCGGCCGAGCTTCCGTCGAAAATATTTTTGACGCCGCCCGAGCTTCCGTTGAAAATATTTTCGGTGCCGGCCGAGATCCCGTCGAAAATATTTTCGGAGCCAGCCGAGACCCTGTCGAAAATATTTTCGGGGCCGTCCGAGCTGCCGTCGAAAATATTTTCGGCGCCGTTCGAGGTCCCGTCGAAACTATTTTCGGGGCCGTCCGAGCCTCCGTCGAAAACATTTTGGCACCGGCCAACACGCCGTCAAAAATATTTTTGGTGCCGATCGAGCCCCCGTTGAAAATATTTTCGGTGCCGGCCGAGCTCCAATCGAAAATATTTTCGGTGCCGTCCGAGATCCCGTTGAAAATATTTTCGGAGCCGGACGAGACCCCGTCGAAAATATTTTTGGTGCCGGCTGAGATCTTGTCGAAAATCTTTTGGATGCCAGCCGACCTCCCGTCGAAAATATTTTCGGTGCCAGCTGGGCCCCCGTCGAAAATATTTTTGGCACCGGCCAAGCCGCCGTCGAAAATATTTTCGGCGCCGTTCGCGGTCCCGTCGAAAATATTTTCGGCACCGGTCGAGGTACTGTCGAAAATATTTTCGGGGCCGTCCGAGCTCCCGTCGAAAATATTTTCGGTGCCGGCCGAGCTCCCGTCGAAAATATTTTAGGCACCGGCCGAGATCCTGTCGAAGATATTTTCGGCACCGGTCGAGGTACTGTCGAAAATATTTTCGGGGCCGTCCGAGCTTCCATCGAAAATATTTTCGGTGCCGGCCGAGCTCCCGTCGAAAATATTTTCGGAGCCGGCCGAGCCGCCGTCGAAAATATTTTAGGCACCGGCCGAGCTTCCATCGAAAATATTTTCGGTGCCGGATGAGACACCGACGAAAATATTTTCGGTGCCGGCCGGGCCCCCATCTAAAATATTTCCGGTGCTGGTCAGAACCTTGTCGAAAATATTTTCGGGGCTGGCCGAGCTCCCGTCGAAAATATTTTTGGCACCGGCCGAGATCCCGTCGAAAATATTTTTCGTGCTGTCCGAGCTCCCGTCGAAAATAGTTTTGACGCCGGCGGATCTTCCGTCGAAAATATTTTCCATGCCGGCCGAGATCCCGTTGAAAATATTTTCGGAGCCGTCCGAGCTTCCGTCTAAAATATTTTTGGTGCCGGCCGAGATCCTGTCGAAAATCTTTTGGATGCCAGCCGAGCCTCCATCGAAAATATTTTCGGTGCCAGCTGGGCCCCCGTCGAAACTATATTTGGCACCGGCCAAGCCGCCGTCGAAAATATTTTCGGCGCCGGTCGCGGTCCCGTCGAAAATATTTTCGGCACCGGTCGAGGTCCTGTCGAAAATATTTCTGACGCCGGACGAGCTTCCGTCGAAAATATTTTCGGTGCCGGCCGAGATCCTGTTGAAGATAGTTTCGGTGCCAGCCGAGCTCCCGTCGAAAATATTTTCGGCGCCGTTCGAGATCCTGTCGAAGATAGTTTCGGTGCCGGCCGAGCTCCCGTCGAAAATATTTTCGGCGCCGTTCGAGATCCTGTCGAAGATAGTTTCGGTGCCGGCCGAGCTCCCGTCGAAAATATTTTCGGTGCCGTCCGAGCCCCCGTCGAAACTATTTTCGGGGCCGTCCGAGCCTCCGTCAAAAACATTTTGGCACCGGCCAACACGCTGTCAAAAATATTTTTGGTGCCGTCCGAGCCCCCGTTGAAAATATTTTCGGTGCCGGCCGAGCTCCAATCGAAAATATTTTCGGTGCCGGCCGAGATCCCGTCGAAAATATTTTCGGAGCCGGACGAGACCCCGTCGAAAATATTTTTGGTGCCGGCCGAGATCCTGTCAAAAATCTTTTGGATGCCAGCCGAGCCCCCGTCGAAAATATTTTCGGTGCCAGCTGGGCCCCCGTCGAAAATATTTTTGGCACCGGCCAAGCTGCCGTCGAAAATATTTTCGGCGCCGTTCGCGGTCCCGTCGAAAATATTTTCGGCACCGGTCGAGGTACTGTCGAAAATATTTTCGGGGCCGTCCGAGCTCCCGTCGAAAATATTTTAGGCACCGGCCGAGCTTCCATCGAAAATATTTTCGGTGCCGGATGAGACACCGACGAAAATATTTTCGGTGCCGGCCGGGCCCCCGTCTAAAATATTTCCGGTGCTGGTCAGAACCTTGTCGAAAATATTTTCGGGGCCGGCCAAGCTCCCGTCGAAAATATTTTCGGAGCCGGCCGAGCCGCCGTCGAAAATATTTTAGGCACCGGCCGAGCTTCCATCGAAAATATTTTCGTTGCCGGATGAGACACCGACGAAAATATTTTCGGGGCCGGCCGGGCCCCCGTCTAAAATATTTCCGGTGCTGGTCAGAACCTTGTCGAAAATATTTTCGCAGCCGGCCGAGCTCCCGTCGAAAATATTTTTGACGCCGGCCGAGATCCCGTCGAAAATATTTTCGGAGCCGTCCGAGCTCCCGTCGAAAATATTTCTGACGCCGGACGAGCTTCCGTCGAAAATATTTTCGGTGCCGGCCGAGATCCTGTCGAAGATAGTTTCGGTGCCGGCCGAGCTCCCGTCGAAAATATTTTCGGCGCCGTTCGAGGTCCCGTCGAAACTATTTTCGGGGCCGTCCGAGCCTCCGTCAAAAACATTTTGGCACCGGCCAACACGCTGTCAAAAATATTTTCGGTGCCGTCCGAGCCCCCGTTGAAAATATTTTCGGTGCCGGCCGAGCTCCCATCGAAAATATTTTCGGAGCCGGCCAAGCCACCGTCTAAAATATTTTCGGCGCCGGTCGCGGTCCCGTCGAAAATATTTTCGGCACCGGTCGATGTATTGTCAAAAATACTTTCGGTGCCGGCCGAGCTCCCTTCGAAAATATTTTCGGCAGCGGACAAGGTACTGTTGAAAACATTTTTGATGCCGCCCGAGCTTCCGTTGAAAATATTTTCGGTGCCGGCCGAGATCCCGTCGAAAATATTTTCGGAGCCGGCCGAGACCCTGTCGAAAATATTTTCGGGGCCGTCCGAGCTCCCGTCGAAAATATTTTCGGCGCCGTTCGAGGTCCCGTCGAAACTATTTTCGGGGCCGTCCGCGCCTCCGTCGAAAACATTTTGGCACCGGTCAACAGGCCGTCGAAAATATTTTTGTTGCCGGCCGAGCCCCCGTTGAAAATATTTTCGGTGCCGGCCGAGCTCCAATCGAAAATATTTTCGGTGCCGGCCGAGCTCCCGTCGAAAATATTTTCGGAGCCGGACGAGACCCCGTCGAAAATATTTTTGGTGCCGGCCGAGATCCTGTCGAAAATCTTTTGGATGCCAGCCGAGCCCCCGTCGAAAATATTTTCGGTGCCAGCTGGGCCCCCGTCGAAAATATTTTTGGCACCGGCCAAGCTGCTGTCGAAAATATCTTCGGCGCCGTTCGCGGTCCCGTCGAAAATATTTTCGGCACCGGTCGAGGTACTGTCGAAAATATTTTCGGGGCTGTCCGAGCTCCCGTCGAAAATATTTCTGACGCCGGACGAGCTTCCGTCGAAAATATTTTCGGTGCCGGCCGAGCTTCCGTTGAAAATATTTTCGGTGCCGTCCGAGATCCCGTCGAAAATATTTTCGGAGCCGGACGAGACCCCGTCGAAAATATTTTTGGTGCCGGCCGAGATCTTGTCGAAAATCTTTTGGATGCCAGCCGACCTCCCGTCGAAAATATTTTCGGTGCCAGCTGGGCCCCCGTCGAAAATATTTTTGGCACCGGCCAAGCCGCCGTCGAAAATATTTTCGGCGCCGTTCGCGGTCCCGTCGAAAATATTTTCGGCACCGGTCGAGTTACTGTCGAAAATATTTTCGGGGCCGTCCGAGCTCCCGTCGAAAATATTTCTGATGCCGGACGAGCTTCCGTCGAAAATATTTTAGGCACCGGCCGAGATCCTGTCGAAGATATTTTCGGCACCGGTCGAGGTACTGTCGAAAATATTTTCAGGGCCGTCCAAGCTTCCATCGAAAATATTTTCGGTGCCAGCCGAGCTCCCGTCGAAAATATTTTCGGAGCCGGCCGAGCCGCCGTCGAAAATATTTTAGGCACCGGCCGAGCTTCCATCGAAAATATTTTCGGTGCCGGATGAGACACCGACGAAAATATTTTCGGTGCCGGCCGGGCCCCCGTCTAAAATATTTCCGGTGCTGGTCAGAACCTTGTCGAAAATATTTTCGGGGCCGGCCGAGCTCCCGTCGAAAATATTTTTGACGCCGGCCGAGCTTCCGTCGAAAATATTTTTGGTGCCGACCGAGATCCCGTCAAAAATATTTTCGGAGCCGGCTGAGCTGCCGTCGAAAATATTTTTGCCACCGGTCAAGGTACTGTCAAAAATATTTTCGGGGCCGTCCGAGCTCCCGTCGAAAATATTTTTGACACCGGCGGAGCTTCCGTCGAAAATATTTTCGGTGCCGGCGGAGATCCCGTCGAAAATATTTTCGGCACCGGTCGAGGTCCTGTCGAAAATATTTTCGGGGCTGTCCGAGCTCCCGTCGAAAATAGTTTTGACGCCGGCGGATCTTCCGTCGAAAATATTTTCAGTGCCGGCCGAGATCCCGTTGAAAATATTTTCGGAGCCGTCCGAGCTTCCGTCTAAAATATTTTTGGTGCCGGCCGAGATCCTGTCGAAAATCTTTTGGATGCCAGCCGAGCCTCCGTCGAAAATATTTTCGGTGCCAGCTGGGCCCCCGTCGAAACTATTTTTGGCACCGGCCAAGCCGCCGTCGAAAATATTTTCGGCGCCGGTCGCGGTCCCGTCGAAAATATTTTCGGCGCTGTTCGAGGTCCCGTCGAAACTATTTTCGGGGCCGTCCGAGCCTCCGTCAAAAACATTTTGGCACCGGCCAAGACGCCGTCAAAAATATTTTTGGTGCTGTCCGAGCCCCCGTCGAAAATATTTTCGGAGCCGGCCGAGCTCCCGTCGAAAATATTTTCGGAGCCGGCTGAGCCGCCGTCAAAAATATTTTCCGCACCGGTCAAGGTACTGTCAAAAATATTTTCGGTGCCGGCCGAGCTCCCATCGAAAATTTTTTCGGCACCAGACGAGGTACTGTCGAAAATATTTTTGATGCCGGCCGAGCTTCTGTCGAAAATATTTTTGACGCCGCCCGAGCTTCCGTTGAAAATATTTTCGGTGCCGGCCGAGATCCCGTCGAAAATATTTTCGGAGCCAGCCGAGACCCTGTCGAAAATATTTTCGGGGCCGTCCGAGCTGCCGTCGAAAATATTTTCGGCACCGGACGAGGTACTGTCGAAAATATTTTTGATGCCGGCCGAGCTTCCGTCGAAAATATTTTTGACGCCGCCCGAGCTTCCGTTGAAAATATTTTCGGTGCCGGCCGAGATCCCGTCGAAAATATTTTCGGAGCCGGCCGAGACCCTGTCGAAAATATTTTCGGGGCCGTCCGAGCTGCCGTCGAAAATATTTTCGGCGCCGTTCGAGGTCCCGTCGAAACTATTTTCGGGGCCGTCCGAGCCTCCGTCGAAAACATTTTGGCACCGGCCAACACGCCGTCAAAAATATTTTTGGTGCCGATCGAGCCCCCGTTGAAAATATTTTCGGTGCCGGCCGAGCTCCAATCGAAAATATTTTCGGTGCCGTCCGAGATCCCGTTGAAAATATTTTCGGAGCCGGACGAGACCCCGTCGAAAATATTTTTGGTGCCGGCCGAGATCTTGTCGAAAATCTTTTGGATGCCAGCCGACCTCCCGTCGAAAATATTTTCGGTGCCAGCTGGGCCCCCGTCGAAAATATTTTTGGCACCGGCCAAGCCGCCGTCGAAAATATTTTCGGCGCCGTTCGCGGTCCCGTCGAAAATATTTTCGGCACCGGTCGAGGTACTGTCGAAAATATTTTCGGGGCCGTCCGAGCTCCCGTCGAAAATATTTTCGGTGCCGGCCGAGCTCCCGTCGAAAATATTTTAGGCACCGGCCGAGATCCTGTCGAAGATATTTTCGGCACCGGTCGAGGTACTGTCGAAAATATTTTCGGGGCCGTCCGAGCTTCCATCGAAAATATTTTCGGTGCCGGCCGAGCTCCCGTCGAAAATATTTTCGGAGCCGGCCGAGCCGCCGTCGAAAATATTTTAGGCACCGGCCGAGCTTCCATCGAAAATATTTTCGGTGCCGGATGAGACACCGACGAAAATATTTTCGGTGCCGGCCGGGCCCCCATCTAAAATATTTCCGGTGCTGGTCAGAACCTTGTCGAAAATATTTTCGGGGCCGGCCGAGCTCCCGTCGAAAATATTTTTGGTGCCGGCCGAGATCCCGTCGAAAATATTTTCGGAGCCGTCCGAGCTCCCGTCGAAAATATTTCTGACGCCGGACGAGCTTCCGTCGAAAATATTTTCGGTGCCGGCCGAGATTCTGTCGAAGATAGTTTCGGTGCCGGCCGAGCTCCCGTCGAAAATATTTTCGGCGCCGTTCGAGATCCTGTCGAAGATAGTTTCGGTGCTGGCCGAGCTCCCGTCGAAAATATTTTCGGTGCCGTCCGAGCCCCCGTCGAAACTATTTTCGGGGCCGTCCGAGCCTCCGTCAAAAACATTTTGGCACCGGCCAACACGCTGTCAAAAATATTTTTGGTGCCGTCCGAGCCCCCGTTGAAAATATTTTCGGTGCCGGCCGAGGTCCCGTCGAAAATATATTCGGAGCAGGCCCAAGCCGCCGTCGAAAATATTTTCGGCGCCGGTCGCGGTCCCGTCGAAAATATTTTCGGCACCGCTCGAGGTATTGTCAAAAATACTTTCAGTGCCGGCCGAGCTCACTTCGAAAATATTTTTGGCACCGGACGAGGTACTGTCGAAAATATTTTTGATGCCGGCCGAGCTTCCGTCGAAAAAATTTTTGACGCCGCCCGAGCTTCCGTTGAAAATATTTTCGGTGCCGTCCGAGCTGCCGTCGAAAATATTTTCGGCGCCGTTCGAGGTCCCGTCGAAACTATTTTCGGGGCCGTCCGAGCCTCCGTCGAAAACATTTTGGCACCGGCCAACAGGCCGTCAAAAATATTTTCGGAGCCGGACGAGACCCCGTCGAAAATATTTTTGGTGCCGGCCGAGATCCTGTCGAAAATCTTTTGGATGGCAGCCGAGCCCCCGTCGAAAATATTTTCGGTGCCAGCTGGGCCCCCGTCGAAAATATTTTTGGCACCGGCCAAGCCGCCGTCGAAAATATTTTCGGCGCCGTTCGCGGTCCCGTCGAAAATATTTTCGGCACCGGTCGAGGTACTGTCGAAAATATTTTCGGGGCTGTCCGAGCTCCCGTCGAAAATATTTCTGACGCCGGACGAGCTTCCGTCGAAAATATATTAGGCACCGGCCGAGATCCTGACGAAGATATTTTCGGCACTGGTCGAGGTACTGTCGAAAATATTTTCGGGGCCGTCCAAGCTTCCATCGAAAATATTTTCGGTGCCGGCCGAGATCCCGTCGAAAATATTTTCAGAGCCGGCCGAGCCGCCGTCGAAAATATTTTAGGCACCGGCCGAGCTTCCATCGAAAATATTTTTGGTGCCGGATGAGACACTGACGAAAATATTTTCGGTGCCGGCTGGGCCCCCAGCTAAAATATTTCCAGTGCTGGTCAGAACCTTGTCGAAAATATTTTCGGGGCCGGCCGAGCTCCCGTCGTAAATATTTTTGACGCCGGCCGAGCTTCCGTTGAAAATATTTTCGGTGCCGGCCGAGCCCCTGTTGAAAATATTTTCGGTGCCGGCCGAGCTCCAATCGAAAATATTTTCGGTGCCGGCCACGATCCCGTCGAAAATATTTTCGGAGCCGGCCGAGACCCTGTCGAAAATATTTTCGGGGCCGTCCGAGCTCCCGTCGAAAACATTTTGGCACCGGCCAACACGCCGTCGAAAATATTTTTGGTGCCGGCCGAGCCCCCGTTGAAAATATTTTCGGTGCCGGCCGAGCTCCAATCGAAAATATTTTCGGTGCCGGCCAAGATCCCGTCGAAAATATTTTCGGCACCGGACGAGATTCCGTCGAAAATATTTTTGGTGCCGGCCGAGCTTCCGTTGACAATATTTTTGACGCCGCCCGAGCTTCCGTTGAAAATATTTTCGGTGCCGGCCGAGAACCCGTCGAAAATATTTTCGGTGCCGTTCGAGGTCCCGTCGAAACTATTTTCGGGGCCGTCCGAGCCTCCGTCGAAAACATTTTGGCACCGGCCAACACGCCGTCGAAAATATTTTTGGTGATGGCCGAGCCCCCATCGAAAATATTTTCGGTGCCGGCTGAGCTCCAATCGAAAATATTTTCGGTGCCGGCCGAGATCCCATCGAAAATATTTTCGGAGCCGGACGAGACCCCGTCGAAAATATTTTTGGTGCCGGCCGAGATCCTGTCGAAAATCTTTTGGATGCCAGCCGAGCCCCCGTCGAAAATATTTTCGGTGCCAGCTGGGCCTCCGTCGAAACTATTTTTGGCACCGGCCAAGCTGCCGTCGAAAATAGTTTCGGCGCCGTTCGCGGTCCCGTCGAAAATATTTTCGGCACCGGTCGAGGTACTGTCGAAAATATTTTCGGGGCCGTCCGAGCTCCCATCGAAAATATTTCTGATGCCGGACGAGCTTCCGTCGAAAATATTTTAGGCACCGGCCAAGATCCTGTCGAAGATATTTTCGGCACCGGTCGAGGTACTGTCGAAAATATTTTCGGGGCTGTCCGAGCTCCCGTCGAAAATAGTTTTGACGCCGGCGGATCTTCCGTCGAAAATATTTTCAGTGCCGTCCGAGATCCCGTTGAAAATATTTTCGGAGCCGTCCGAGCTTCCGTCTAAAATATTTTTGGTGCCGGCCGAGATCCTGTCGAAAATCTTTTGGATGCCAGCCGAGCCTCCGTCGAAAATATTTTCGGTGCTAGCTGGGCCCCCGTCGAAACTATATTTGGCACCGGCCAAGCTGCCGTCGAAAATATTTTCGGCGCCGGTCGCGGTCCCGTCGAAAATATTTTCGGCACCGGTCGAGGTCCTGTCGAAAATATTTTCGGAGCCGTCCGAGCTCCCGTCGAAAATATTTCTGACGCTGGACGAGCTTCCGTCGAAAATATTTTCGGTGCCGGCCGAGCTCCCGTCGAAAATATTTTCGGCGCCGTTCGAGGTCCCGTCGAAACTATTTTCGGGGCCGTCCGAGCCTCCGTCAAAAACATTTTGGCACCGGACAACACGCTGTCAAAAATATTTTCGGTGCCGTCCGAGCCCCCGTTGAAAATATTTTCGGTGCCGGCCGAGCTCCCTTCGAAAATATTTTCGGAGCCGGCCAAGCCACCGTCTAAAATATTTTCGGCGCCGGTCGCGGTCCCGTCGAAAATATTTTCGGCACCGGTCGATGTATTGTCAAAAATACTTTCGGTGCCGGCCGAGCTCCCTTCGAAAATATTTTCGGCAGCGGACAAGGTACTGTTGAAAACATTTTTGATGCCGCCCGAGCTTCCGTTGAAAATATTTTCGGTGCCGGCCGAGATCCCGTCGAAAATATTTTCGGAGCCGGCCGAGACCCTGTCGAAAATATTTTCGGGGCCGTCCGAGCTCCCGTCGAAAATATTTTCGGCACCGTTCGAGGTCCCGTCGAAACTATTTTCGGGGCCGTCCGCGCCTCCGTCGAAAACATTTTGGCACCGGTCAACAGGCCGTCGAAAATATTTTTGTTGCCGGCCGAGCCCCCGTTGAAAATATTTTCGGTGCCGGCCGAGCTCCAATCGAAAATATTTTCGGTGCCGGCCGAGCTCCCGTCGAAAATATTTTCGGAGCCGGACGAGACCCCGTCGAAAATATTTTTGGTGCCGGCCGAGATCTTGTCGAAAATCTTTTGGATGCCAGCCGAGCCCCCGTCGAAAATATTTTCGGTGCCAGCTGGGCCCCCGTCGAAAATATTTTTGGCACCGGCCAAGCTGCTGTCGAAAATATCTTCGGCGCCGTTCGCGGTCCCGTCGAAAATATTTTCGGCACCGGTCGAGGTACTGTCGAAAATATTTTCGGGGCTGTCCGAGCTCCCGTCGAAAATATTTCTGACGCCGGACGAGCTTCCGTCGAAAATATTTTCGGTGCCGGCCGAGCTTCCGTTGAAAATATTTTCGGTGCCGCCCGAGATCCCGTCGAAAATATTTTCGGAGCCGGACGAGACCCCGTCGAAAATATTTTTGGTGCCGGCCGAGATCTTGTCGAAAATCTTTTGGATGCCAGCCGACCTCCCGTCGAAAATATTTTCGGTGCCAGCTGGGCCCCCGTCGAAAATATTTTTGGCACCGGCCAACACGCCGTCGAAAATATTTTCGGTGTCGGCTGAGATCCCGTCGAAAATATTTTTGGAGCCGGCCGAGACCCCGTCAAAAATATTTTCGGAGCCGGCCGAGACCCCGTCGAAAATATTCTCGGGGCCGTCCGAGCTCCCGTCGAAAATATTTTGGACGCCGGCCGAGACCCCATCGAAAAAATTTTCGACGCCGGCCGAAATCCCGTCGAAAATATTTTCGGTGCCGGCTGAGTCCCGTCTAAAATATTTTCGGTGCCAGGCGGGCCCCCGTCGAAAATATTTTCGGTGCCGGCCGAGCCCCCATCGAAAACATTTTCGGCGCCGTTCGAGGTCCCGTCGAAAATATTGTCGGAGCCGGACGAGACCCCGTCGAAAATATTTTCGGGGCCGTCCGAGCCTCCGTCGAAAACATTTTTGGCACCGGTCGAGGTACTGTCGAAAATATTTTCGGGGCCGTCCGAGCTCCCGTCGAAAATATTTCTGACGCCGGACGAGCTTCCGTCGAATATATTTTTGGTGCCGGCCGAGATCCTGTCGAAGATATTTTCGGTGCTGGCCGAGCCGACGTCGAAAATATTTTCGGCACCGGTCGAGGTACTGTCGAAAATATTTTCGGGGCCGTCCGAGCTGCCGTTGAAAATATTTTTGACTCCGGCGGAGCTTCCGTTGAAAATATTTTCGGTGCTGGCCGAGATCCCGTCGAAAATATTTTCGGAGCCGGCCGAGCCGCCGTCGAAAATATTTTAGGCACCGGCTGAGCCTCCATCGAAAATATTTTCGGTGCCGGATGAGACACTGACGAAAATATTTTCGGTGCCGGCCGGGCCCCCATCTAAAATATTTTCGGTGCCGGTCAGGACCTTGTCGAAAGTATTTTCGGGGCCGGCCGAGATCCCGTCGAAAATATTTTTGACGCCGGCCAAGCTTCCGTCGAAAATATTTTCGGTGCCGGCCGAGACCCCGTCGAAAATATTTTTGGTGCCGTCCGAGCTGCCGTCGAAAATATTTTGGACGCCGGCCGAGACCCCTTCGAAAAAATTTTCGACGCCGGCCAAGATCCCATTGAAAATATTTTCGGTGCCGGCTGAGTCCCGTCTAAAATATTTCCGGTGCCAGGCGGGCCGCCGTCGAAAATATTTTCGGCACTGGTCGAGGTCCTGTCGAAAATATTTTCGGGGCCGGCCGAGCTCCCATCGAAAATATTTTTGACGCCGGCCGAGCTTCCATCGAAAATCTTTTGGATGCCAGCCGAGCCTCCGTCGAAAATATTTTCGGTGCCAGCTGGGCCCCCATCGAAACTATTTTTGGCACCGGCCAAGACGTCGTCGAAAATATTTTCGGCGCCGTTCGCGGTCCCGTCGAAAATATTTTCGGCGCCGGCCGAGGTACTGTCGAAAATATTTTCGGTGCCGTCCGAGCTCCTGTTGAAAATATTTCTGACGCCGGACGAGCTTCCGTCGAAACTATTTTCGGGGCCGTCCGAGCCTCCGTCGAAAACATTTTGGCACCGGCCAACACGCTGTTGAAAATATTTTTGGTGCCAGCCGAGCCCCCGTTGAAAATATTTGCGGTGCCGGCCGAGCTCCAATCGAAAATATTTTGGATGCCATCCGAGCTCCCGTCGAAAATATTTTCGGTGCCAGCTGGGCCCCCGTCGAAAATATTTTCGGAGCCGGCCGAGACCCCGTCGAAAATATTTTCGGCACCGGTCGAGGTACTGTCGAAAATATTTTCAGGACCGTCCGAGCTCCCGTTGAAAATATTTCTGACGCTGGACGAGCTTCCGTTGAAAATATTTTTGGTGCCGGCCGAGATCCTGTCGAAGATATTCTCGGTGCCGGCTGAGTCCCATCGAAAATATTTTCGGAG
Organism: Haliaeetus albicilla; assembly: GCF_947461875.1. Taxonomy (NCBI): domain Eukaryota; kingdom Metazoa; phylum Chordata; class Aves; order Accipitriformes; family Accipitridae; genus Haliaeetus; species Haliaeetus albicilla. Next base: position 997,614 of record NC_091497.1, on the reverse strand, counting down.
CCGGCCGAGCCGCCGTCGAAAATATTTTAGGCTCTGGCCGAGCTCCCATCGAAAATATTTTCGGCGCCGTTCGAGGTCCCGTCGAAAATATTGTCGGAGCCGGCCGAGACGCCGTCGAAAATATTTTCGGTGCCGGCCGAGCTCCCGTCGAAAATATTGTCGGAGCCGGCCGAGCCGCCGTCGAAACTATTTTCGGTGCCGGTCAGAACCTTGTCGAAAACATTTTCGGTGCCGTCCGAGCTCCCGTCGAAAATATTTTTGACGCCGGCCAAGCTTCCGTCAAAAATATTTTCGGTGCCGGACGAGACCCCGTCGAAAACATTTTCAGGGCCGTTTGAGCCTCCGTCGAAAACAATTTTGGCACCGGCCAACACGCTGTCAAAAATATTTTCTGTGCCGGCCGAGCCCCGTTAAAAATATTTTCGGTGCCGACTCAGTCCCGTCTAAAATATTTTCGGTGCCGGCCGAGATCCCATCGAAAATATTTTCGGCACCGGTCGAGGTCCTGTCGAAAATATTTTCGGGGCCGTCCGAGCTCCGGTCGAAAATATTTTTGACGCCGGCCGAGCTTCCATCGAAAATATTTTCGGAGCCAGCTGAGCCGCCGTCGAAAATATTTTCCGCACCGGTCAAGGTACTGTCAAAAATATTTTCGGTGCCGGCCGAGGTCCCGTCGAAAATATTTTCGGTGCCGGCCGAGCTCCCGTCGAAAATATTTTTGGCACCGGTCGAGGTACTGTCGAAAATATTTTCGGGGCCGTCCGAGCTGCCGTTGAAAATACTTTTGACACCGGCCGAGCTTCCGTCGAAAATATTTTCGGTGCCGGCCGAGATCTCGTCGAAAATATTTTCGGAGCCGGCCGAGCCGCCGTCGAAAATATTTTAGGCACTGGCCAACACGCCGTCGAAAATATTTTCGGCACCGGTCGAGGTCCTGTCGAAAATATTTTCAGGGCCGTCCGAGCTCCCGTCAAAAATATTTTTGACGCCGGCGGAGCTTCCGTCGAAAATATTTTCGGTGCCGGCCGAGATCCCGTTGAAAATATTTTCAGAGCCGGCCGAGACCCTGTCGAAAATATTTTCGGGGCCGTCCGAGCTGCCGTCGAAAATATTTTCGGCGCCGTTCGAGGTCCCTTCGAAACTATTTTCGGGGCCGTCCGAGCCTCCGTCGAAAACATTTTGGCACCGGCCAACAGGCCGTCGAAAATATTTTTGGTGCCGGCCGAGCCCCCGTTGAAAATATTTTCGGTGCCGGCCGAGCTCCAATCGAAAATATTTTCGGTGCCGGCCGAGATCCCGTCGAAAATATTTTCGGAGCCGGACGAGACCCCGTCGAAAATATTTTTGGTGCCGGCCGAGATCCTGTCGAAAATCTTTTGGATGCCAGCCGAGCCCCCGTCGAAAATATTTTCGGTGCCAGCTGGGCCCCCGTCGAAAATATTTTTGGCACCGGCCAAGCTTCCATCGAAAATATTTTCGGTGCCGGATGAGACACCGACGAAAATATTTTCGGAGCCGGCCGAGATCCCGTCGAAAATATTTTGGACGCCGGCCACGACCCCGTTGAAAAAATTTTCGATGCCGGCCGAGATCCCGTCGAAAATATTTTCGGTGCCAGGCGGGCCCCCGTCGAAAATATTTTCGGTGCCGGCCGAGCCCCCATCGAAAATATTTTCGGCGCCGTTCGAGTTCCCGTTGAAAATATTTTCGGAGCCGGCTGAGCTCCCTTCGAAAATATTGTCGGAGCCGGCCGAGCCGCCGTCGAAAGTATTTTCGGTGCCGGCCGGCACCTTGTCAAAAGTATTTTTGGTGCCGACCGAGCTCCCGTCGAAAATATTTTCGGTGCCGGCCGAGACCCGTTAAAAATATTTTTGGGGCCGGCCGAGCTCCCGTCTAAAATATTTTCAGTGCCGGCCGAGCTCCCATCGAAAATATTTTCGGCACTGGTCGAGGTCCCGTCGAAAATATTTTCGGGGCCGTCCTAGCTCCCGTTGAAAATATTTTCGGAGCCGGCCGAGACCCCGTTGAATATATTTTCGGGAGCCTCCGTCGAAAACATTTTTGGCACCAGCCAACACGCCGTCGAAAATATTTTTGATGCCGGCCAAGCCCCAGTTGAAAATATTTTAGGTGCCGGCCGAGCTCCAATCGAAAATATTTTCGGCGCCGTTCGAGGTCCCGTCGAAACTATTTTCGGTGCCGTCCGAGCTTCCGTCGAAAATATTTTCGGGGCTTTCGAGCTCCCGTCGAAAATATTTTCGGAGCCGGCCGAGGTCCCGTCGAAACTATTTTTGGGGCCGTCCGAGCCTCCGTCGAAAACATTTTGGCACCGGCCAACACGCCATCGAAAATATTTTTGGTGCCGACCGAGCCCCCGTCGAAAATATTTTCGGCGCTGTTCGAGGTCCCGTCGAAACTATTTTCGGGGCCGTCCGAGCTTCCGTCGAAAATATTTTCGGGGCCGTCCGAGCTCCCGTTGAAAATATTTTCGGCGCCGTTTGAGGTCCCGTCGAAACTATTTTTGGGGCCATCCGAGCCTCCGTTGAAAACATTTTGGCACCGGCCAACACGCCGTCGAAAATATTTTCGGTGCCGGCCGAGCTGCAATCGAAAATATTTTCAGTGCCGGCCGAGATCCCGTCGAAAATATTTTCGGGGACGGCCGAGCTCCCGTCTAAAATATTTTTGGTGCCGGCCGAGCTCCCATCGAAAATATTTTCGGCACTGGTCGAGGTCCCGTCGAAAATATTTTCGGGGCCGTCCTAGCTCCCGTTGAAAATATTTTTGACGCCGGCCGAGCTTCTGTCGAAAATATTTTCGGTGCTGGCCGAGATCCCATTGAAAATATTTTCGGAGCCGGCCGAGACCCCGTTGAATATATTTTCGGGGCCCTCCGAGCCTCCGTCGAAAACATTTTTGGCACCAGCCAACAAGCCGTCGAAAATATTTTTGATGCCGGCCGCGCCCCAGTTGAAAATATTTTAGGTGCCGGCCGAGCTCCAATCGAAAATATTTTCGGCACCGGACGAGGTACTGTCGAAAATATTTTCGGCGCCGTTTGAGGTCCCGTCGAAACTATTTTCGGTGCCGTCCGAGCTTCCGTCGAAAATATTTTCGGGGCTTTCGAGCTCCCGTCGAAAATATTTTCGGTGCCGGCCGAGGTCCCGTCGAAACTATTTTCGGGGCCGTCCGAGCTCCCGTCGAAAATATTTTCCGCGCCGTTCGAGGTCCCGTCGAAACTATTTTCGGGGCCGTCCGAGCTTCCGTCGAAAATATTTTCGGGGCCGTACGAGATCCCTTCGAAAATATTTTCGGCGCCGTTCGAGGTCCCGTCGAAACTATTTTTGGGGCCGTCCGAGCCTCCGTCGAAAACATTTTGGCACCGGCCAACACGCCGTCGAAAATATTTTCGGTGCCGGCCGAGATCCTGCCGAAGATATTTTCGGTGCCGGCCGAGATCCCGTCGAAAATATTTTCGGAGCCGGCCGAGCTGCCGTCGAAACTATTTTCGGAGCCAGCTGAGCTGCCGTCGAAAATATTTTCGGCGCCGTTCGAGGTCCCGTCGAAACTATTTTTGACGCCGGCCGAGCTTCCGTCGAAAACATTTTGGCACCGGCCAACACGCCGTCGAAAATATTTTCGGTGCCGGCCGAGCCCCCGTTGAAAATATTTTCGGTGCCGGTCAGAACCTTGTCGAAAATATTTTCGGGACCATCCGAGCTCCCGTCGAAAATATTTTTGACGCCGGCCAAGCTTCCGTCGAAAATATTTTCGGTGCCGGCCGAGATCCCGTCGAAAATATTTTCGGGGCCGTCCGAGCCTCCGCCGAAAACATTTTTGGCACCGGCCAACACGCCGTCGAAAATTTTTTCGGTGTCGGCTGAGATCCCGTCGAAAATATTTTTGGAGCCGGCCGAGACCCCGTCAAAAATATTTTCGGAGCCGGCCGAGACCCCGTCGAAAATATTCTCGGGGCCGTCCGAGCTCCCGTCGAAAATATTTTGGACGCCGGCCGAGACCCCATCGAAAAAATTTTCGACGCCGGCCGAAATCCCGTCGAAAATATTTTCGGTGCCGGCTGAGTCCCGTCTAAAATATTTTCGGTGCCAGGCGGGCCCCCGTCGAAAATATTTTCGGTGCCGGCCGAGCCCCCATCGAAAACATTTTCGGCGCCGTTCGAGGTCCCGTCGAAAATATTGTCGGAGCCGGACGAGACCCCGTCGAAAATATTTTCGGGGCCGTCCGAGCCTCCGTCGAAAACATTTTTGGCACCGGTCGAGGTACTGTCGAAAATATTTTCGGGGCCGTCCGAGCTCCCGTCGAAAATATTTTTGACGCCGGACGAGCTTCCGTCGAAAATATTTTTGGTGCCGGCCGAGACCCTGTCGAAGATATTTTCGGTGCTGGCCGAGCCGACGTCGAAAATATTTTCGGCACCGGTCGAGGTACTGTCGAAAATATTTTCGGGGCCGTCCGAGCTGCCGTTGAAAATATTTTTGACTCCGGCGGAGCTTCCGTTGAAAATATTTTCGGTGCTGGCCGAGATCCCGTCGAAAATATTTTCGGATCCGGCCGAGCCGCCGTCGAAAATATTTTAGGCACCGGCTGAGCCTCCATCGAAAATATTTTCGGTGCCGGATGAGACACTGACGAAAATATTTTCGGTGCCGGCCGGGCCCCCGTCTAAAATATTTTCGGTGCCGGTCAGGACCTTGTCGAAAGTATTTTCGGGGCCGGCCGAGATCCCGTCGAAAATATTTTTGACGCCGGCCAAGCTTCCGTCGAAAATATTTTCGGTGCCGGCCGAGACCCCGTCGAAAATATTTTTGGTGCCGTCCGAGCTGCCGTCGAAAATATTTTGGACGCCGGCCGAGACCCCTTCGAAAAAATTTTCGACGCCGGCCAAGATCCCATTGAAAATATTTTCGGTGCCGGCTGAGTCCCGTCTAAAATATTTCCGGTGCCAGGCGGGCCGCCGTCGAAAATATTTTCGGCACTGGTCGAGGTCCTGTCGAAAATATTTTCGGGGCCGGCCGAGCTCCCATCGAAAATATTTTTGACGCCGGCCGAGCTTCCATCGAAAATCTTTTGGATGCCAGCCGAGCCTCCGTCGAAAATATTTTCGGTGCCAGCTGGGCCCCCATCGAAACTATTTTTGGCACCGGCCAAGACGTCGTCGAAAATATTTTCGGCGCCATTCGCGGTCCCGTCGAAAATATTTTCGGCACCGGTCGAGGTACTGTCGAAAATATTTTCGGTGCCGTCCGAGCTCCTGTTGAAAATATTTCTGACGCCGGACGAGCTTCCGTCGAAAATATTTTCGGTGCCGGCCGAGGTACTGTCGAAGATATTTTCGGGGCCGTCCGAGCTCCCATCAAAAATATTTTCGGCGCCGTTCGAGGTCCCGTCGAAACTATTTTCGGGGCCGTCCGAGCCTCCGTCGAAAACATTTTGGCACCGGCCAACACGCTGTTGAAAATATTTTTGGTGGCAGCCGAGCCCCTGTTGAAAATATTTTCGGTGCCGGCCCAGCTCCAATCGAAAATATTTTGGATGCCATCCGAGCTCCCGTCGAAAATATTTTCGGTGCCAGCTGGGCCCCCGTCGAAAATATTTTCGGAGCCGGCCGAGACCGCGTCGAAAATACTTTCGGCACCGGTCGAGGTACTGTCGAAAATATTTTCAGGACCGTCCGAGCTCCCGTTGAAAATATTTCTGACGCTGGACGAGCTTCCGTTGAAAATATTTTTGGTGCCGGCCGAGATCCTGTCGAAGATATTCTCGGTGCCGGCTGAGTCCCATCGAAAATATTTTCGGAGCCGGCCGAGCCGCCGTCGAAAATATTTTAGGCTCCGGCCGAGCTCCCATCGAAAATATTTTCGGCGCCGTTCGAGGTCCCGTCGAAAATATTGTCGGAGCCGGCCGAGACGCCGTCGAAAATATTTTCGGTGCCGGTCAGAACCTTGTCGAAAACATTTTCGGTGCCGTCCGAGCTCCCGTCGAAAATATTTTTGACGCCGGCCAAGCTTCCGTCAAAAATATTTTCGGTGCCGGCCGAGACCCCGTCGAAAACATTTTCAGGGCCGTTTGAGCCTCCGTCGAAAACATTTTTGGCACCGGCCAACACGCCGTCGAAAATATTTTCTGTGCCGGCCGAGCCCCGTTAAAAATATTTTCGGTGCCGACTCAGTCCCGTCTAAAATATTTTCGGTGCCGGCCGAGATCCCATCGAAAATATTTTCGCCACCGGTCAAGGTACTGTCAAAAATATTTTCGGTGCCGGCCGAGCTCCCGTCTAAAATATTTTCGGTGCCGGCCGAGCTCCCATCGAAAATATTTTCGGCACCGGATGAGGTACAGTCGAAAATATTTTTGGGGCCATCCGAGCTCCCGTCGAAAATATTTTTGACGCCGGCCGAGCTTCCGTCGAAAATATTTTCGGAGCCGGCCGAGCCGCCGTCGAAAATATTTTAGGCTCCGGCCGAGCCCCCATCGAAAATATTTTCGGCGCCGTTCGAGGTCCCGTCGAAAATATTGTCGGAGCTGGCCGAGACGCCGTCGAAAATATTTTCAGTGCCGGCCGAGCTCCTGTTGAAAATATTTTCGGTGCCGGCCGAGCTCCCGTCGAAAATATTGTCGGAGCCGGCCGAGCCGCCGTCGAAAATATTTTCAGCGCCGTTCGCGGTCCCGTCGAAAATATTTTCGGCACCGGTCGAGGTACTGTCAAAAATATTTTCGGCACCGTCCGAGCTCCCGTCGAAAATATTTCTGACACCGGCCGAGCTTCTGTCGAAAATATTTTTGACGCCGGCGGAGCTTCCGTCGAAAATATTTTTGGTGCCGGCCGAGATCCTGTCGAAAATATTTTCGGAGCCGGCCGAGACCCCGTCGAATGTATTTTCCGGGCCCTCCGAGCCTCCGTCAAAAACATTTTTGGCACCGGCCAACACGCCGTTGAAAATATTTTCGGTGCCGGCCGAGCTCCCGTCGAAAATATTTTTGCAGCTGGCCGAGCCGCCGTCGAAAATATTTTCCGCACCGGTCGAGGTACTGTCAAAAATATTTTCGGTGCCGGCCGAGCTCCCATCGAAAATATTTTCGCCACCGGTCAAGTTACTGTCAAAAATATTTTTGGTGCCGGCCGAGCTCCCGTTGAAAATATTTTCAGGGCCATCCGAGCTCCCGTCGAAAATATTTTTGACGCTGTCCGAGCTTCCGTCGAAAATATTTTCGGTCCCGGCTGAGATGCCGTCGAAAATATTTTCGGAGCCGGCCGAGACCCTGTCGAAAATATTTTCGGTGCCGGCCGAGCTCCCGTCGAAAATATTTTTGACGCCGGCGGAGCTTCCGTCGAAAATATTTTCGGTGCCGGCCAAGATCCTGTCGAAGATATTTTCGGTGCCGGCCGAGCTCCCGTCGAAAATATTTTCAGCACCGGTCGAGCTTCCGTCGAAAATATTTTAGCTGCCGGCCGAGATCCCATCGATAATATTTTCGGAGCCGGCCGAGCCGCCGTCGAAAATATTTTAGGCACCGGCCGAGCCTCCATCGAAAATATTTTCGGTGCCGGATGAGACACCGACGAAAATATTTTCGGTGCCGGCCGAGACCCCGTCGAAAATATTTTTGGTGCCGGTCAGAACCTTGTCGAAAATATTTTCGGGGCCGGCCGAGCCCCTTTTAAAAATATTTTCAGGGCTGGCCGAGCTCCCGTCTAAAATATTTTCGGTGCCGGCCGAGTTCCCATCGAAAATATTTTCGGCACCGGACGAGGTACTGTCGAAAATATTTTTGGGGCCATCCGAGCTCCCGTCGAAAATATTTTTGACGCCGGCCGAGCTTCCGTCGAAAATATTTTCAGCACCGGTCGAGCTTCCGTCGAAAATATTTTCGGTGCCGGCCGAGATCCCGTCAAAAATATTTTCGGAGCCGGCCGAGACCCTGTCGAAACTATTTTCGGTGCCGGCCGAGCTCCCGTCGAAAATATTTTCGGCGCCGTTCGAGGTCCCGTCGAAACTATTTTCGGGACCGTCCGAGCCTCTGTCGAAAACATTTTGGCACCGGCCAACACGCCGTCGAAAATATTTTTGGTGCCGGCCGAGCTCCTGTTGAAAATATTTTCGGTGCCGGCCGAGCTCCCGTCGAAAATATTGTCGGAGCCGGCCGAGCCGCCGTCGAAACTATTTTCGGTGCCGTCCGAAATCCCGTCGAAAATATTTTCGGTGCGGCCGAGCTGCAATTGAAAATATTTTCGGAGCCGGCCGAGCTCCCGTCGAAAATATTTTCGGAGCCGGCTGAGCTGCTGTCGAAAATATTTTTGGCACCGGTCAAGTTACTGTCAAAAATATTTTAGGTGCTGGCCGAGCTCCCGTCTAAAATATTTGCGGTGCCGGCCGGGCCCCCGTCTAAAATATTTTCGGTGCCGGTCAGAACCTTGTCGAAAATATTTTTGGGGCCGGCCGAGCTCCCGTCGAAAATATTTTTGACGCCGGCCAAGCTTCCGTCGAAAATATTTTCGGTGCCGGCCGAGACCCCGTCGAAAATATTTTCGGGGCCGTCCGAGCCTCCGTCGAAAACATTTTTGGCACCGGCCAACACGCCGTCGTAAATATTTTCGGTGCTGGCCGAGCTCCCGTCTAAAATATTTTCGGAGCCGGCCGAGGTCCCATCGAAAATATTTTCGGAGCCGGCCGAGACCCCGTCGAAAATATTTTCAGGGCCGTCCGAGCTCCCGTCGAAAACATTTTTGGCACCGGCCAACACGCCGTCGAAAATATTTTTGGTGCCGGACGAGCCCCCGTTGAAAATATTTTCGGTGCCGGCCGAGCTCCAATCGAAAATATTTTCGGAGCCGGACGAGCTCCCGTCGAAACTATTTTCGGGGCCGACCTGCCTCCGTCGAAAACATTTTGGCACCGGCCAACACGCCGTCGAAAATATTTTTGGTGCCGGCCGAGCTCCCATCGAAAATATTTTCGGTGATGGCTGAGCTCCAATCGAAAATATTTTTGACGCCGGCCAAGCTTCCCTCGAAAATATTTTCGGTGCCGGCCGAGACCCCGTCGAAAATATTTTCGGGGCCGTTCGAGGTCCCGTCGAAACTATTTTCGGGGCCGTCGGAGCCTCCGTCGAAATCATTATGGCACCGGCCAACAGGCTGTCGAAAATATTTTTGGTGCCGGCCGAGCCCCCGTTGAAACTATTTTCGGTGCCGGCCGAGCTGCAATCGAAAATATTTTCGGGGCCGTCCGAGCCTCCGTCGAAAACATTTTTGGCACCGGCCAACACGCCGTCGAAAATATTTTCGGTGCCGGCCGAGATCCTGTCGAAGATATTTTCGGTGCCGGCCGAGCTCCCGTCGAAAATATTTTCGGCACCGGTCAAGGTAGTGTCGAAAATAATTTCGGAGCCAGCCGAGCTCCAATCGAAAATATTTTCGGAGCCGGCTGAGCTGCCGTCGAAAATATTTTCGCCAACGGTCGAGGTACTGTCAAAAATATTTTCGGGCCCATCCGAGCTCCCGTCGAAAATATTTTTGACGCTGGCCGAGCTTCCATCGAAATTATTTTCGGTGCCGGCCGAGATCCCGTCGAAAATATTTTCGGAGCCGTTCGAGGTCCCGTCGAAACTATTTTCAGGGCCGTCCTGCCTCCGTCGAAAACATTTTGGCACCGGCCAACACGCCGTCGAAAATATTTTTGGTGCCGGCCGAGCTCCCATCGAAAATATTTTCGGTGCTGGCTGAGCTCCAATCGAAAATATTTTTGACGCCAGCCGAGCTTCCGTCGAAAATATTTTCGGAGCCGGCCGAGACCCCGTTGAATATATTATCGGGGCCCTCCGACCCTCCGTCGAAAACATTTTTGGCACCGGCCAACACGCCGTCGAAAATATTTTTGGTGCCGGCCGAGCCCCCGTTGAAAATATTTTTGGTGGCGGCCGAGCTCCAATCGAAAATATTTTCGGGGCCGTCCGAGCCTCCGTCGAAAACATTTTGGCACCGGCCAACACGCCGTCGAAAATATTTTTGGTGCCAGCCGAGCCCCCGTTGAAAATATTTTCGGTGCCGGCCGAGCTCCAGTCGAAAATATTTTCGGAGCCGGCCAAGCTGCCGTCGAAAATATTTTCGGAGCCGGCTGAGCTGCCGTCGAAAATATTTTCGGCGCCGTTCGAGGTCCCGTCGAAACTATTTTTGACGCCGGCCGAGCTTCCGTCGAAAACATTTTGGCACCGGCCAACACGCCGTCGAAAATATTTTTGACGCCGGCCGAGCTTCCGTCGAAAATATTTTCGGTGCTGACCGAGATCCCATCGAAAATATTTTCGGAGCCGGCTGAGCTGCCGTCGAAAATATTTTTGCCACCGGCGGAGCTTCCGTCGAAAATATTTTCGGAGCCGGCCGAGATCCCATCGAAAATATTTCCGGCACCGGTCAAGGTCCTGTCGAAAATATTTTCGGGGCTGTCCGAGCTCCCGTCGAAAATAGTTTTGACGCCGGCGGATCTTCCGTCGAAAATATTTTCAGTGCCGGCCGAGATCCCGTTGAAAATATTTTCGGAGACGTCCGAGCTTCCGTCTAAAATATTTTTGGTGCCGGCCGAGATCCTGTCGAAAACCTTTTGGATGCCAGCCGAGCCTCCGTCGAAAATATTTTCGGTGCCAGCTGGGCCCCCGTCGAAACTATTTTTGGCACCGGCCAAGCCGCCGTCGAAAATATTTTCAGCGCAGGTCGCGGTCCCGTCGAAAATATTTTCGGCGCCGTTCGAGGTCCCGTCGAAACTATTTTCGGGGCCGTCCGAGACTCCGTCAAAAACATTTTGGCACCGGCCAACACGCCGTCAAAAATATTTTTGGTGCCGTCCGAGCCCCCGTCGAAAATATTTTCGGAGCCGGCCGAGCTCCCGTCGAAAATATTTTCGGAGCCGGCTGAGCCGCCGTCAAAAATATTTTCCGCACCGGTCAAGGTACTGTCAAAAATATTTTCGGTGCCGGCCGAGCTCCCATCGAAAATATTTTCGGCACCGGACGAGGTACTGTCGAAAATATTTTTGATGCCGACCGAGCTTCCGTCGAAAATATTTTTGATGCCGCCCGATCTTCCGTTGAAAATATTTTCGGTGCCGGCCGAGCTCCCGTCGAAAATATTTTCGGAGCCAGCCGAGACCCTGTAGAAAATATTTTCGGGGCCGTCCGAGCTGCCATCGAAAATATTTTCGGCGCCGTTCGAGGTCCCGTCGAAACTATTTTCGGGGCCGTCCGAGCCTCCGTCGAAAACATTTTGGCACCGGCCAACACGCCGTCGAAAATATTTTTGGTGCCGCTCGACCCCCGTCGAAAATATTTTCGGCACCGGTCGAGGTCCTGTCGAAAATATTTTCGGAGCCGTCCGAGCTCCCATCGAAAATATTTCTGACGCCGGACGAGCTTCCGTCGAAAATATTTTCGGCGCCGTTCGAGATCCTGTCGAAGATAGTTTCGGTGCCGGCCGAGCTCCCGTCGAAAATATTTTCGGCGCCGTTCGAGATCCTGTCGAAGATAGTTTCGGTGCCGGCCGAGATCCCGTCGAAAATATTTTCGGCAGCGTCCGAGCCTCCGTCGAAAACATTTTGGCACCGGCCAACACGCCGTCGAAAATATTTTTGGTGCCGATCGAGCCGCCGTTGAAAATATTTTCGGTGCCGGCCGAGCTCCAATCGAAAATATTTTCGGTGCCGGCCGAGATCCTGTCGAAAATCTTTTGGATGCCAGCCGACCTCCCGTCGAAAATATTTTCGGTGCCAGCTGGGCCCCCGTCGAAAATATTTTTGGCACCGGCCAAGCCGCCGTCGAAAATATTTTCGGCGCCGTTCGCGGTCCCGTCGAAAATATTTTCGGCACCGGTCGAGGTACTGTCAAAAATATTTTCGGGGCCGTCCGAGCTCCCGTCGAAAATATTTCTGATGCCGGACGAGCTTCCGTCGAAAATATTTTAGGCACCGGCCGAGATCCTGTCGAAGATATTTTCGGCACCGGTCGAGGTACTGTCGAAAATATTTTCGGGGCCGTCCGAGATTCCATCGAAAATATTTTCGGTGCCGGATGAGACACCGACGAAAATATTTTCGGTGCCGGCCGGGCCCCCATCTAAAATATTTCCGGTGCTGGTCAGAACCTTGTCGAAAATATTTTCGGGGCCGGCCGAGCTCCCGTCGAAAATATTTTTGGTGCCGGCCGAGATCCCGTCGAAAATATTTTCAGTGCCGGCCGAGATCCCATTGAAAATATTTTCGGAGACGTCCGAGCTTCCGTCTAAAATATTTTTGGTGCCGGCCGAGATCCTGTCGAAAATCTTTTGGATGCCAGCCGAGCCTCCGTCGAAAATATTTTCGGTGCCAGCTGGGCCCCCGTCGAAACTATTTTTGGCACCGGCCAAGCTGCCGTCGAAAATATTTTCGGCGCCGTTCGCGGTCCCGTCGAAAATATTTTCGGCGCCGTTCGAGGTCCCGTCGAAACTATTTTCGGGGCCGTCCGAGCCTCCGTCAAAAACATTTTGGCACTGGCCAAGACGCCGTCAAAAATATTTTTGGTGCCGTCCGAGCCCCCGTCGAAAATATTTTCGGAGCCGGCCGAGCTGCCGTCGAAAATATTTTCGGAGCCGGCTGAGCCGCCGTCAAAAATATTTTCCGCACCGGTCAAGGTACTGTCAAAAATATTTTCGGTGCCGTCCGAGCTCCCATCGAAAATATTTTCGGCACCGGACGAGGTACTGTCGAAAATATTTTTGATGCCGGCCGAGCTTCCGTCGAAAATATTTTTGACGCCGCCCGAGCTTCCGTTGAAAATATTTTCGGTGCCGGCCGAGATCCCGTCGAAAATATTTTCGGAGCCGGCTGAGCTGACGTCGAAAATATTTTTGCCACCGGTCAAGGTACTGTCAAAAATATTTTCGGGGCTGTCCGAGCTCCCGTCGATAATATTTTTGACGCCGGACGAGCTTCCGTCGAAAATATTTTCGGTGCCGGCCGAGACCCCGTCGAAATTATTTTCGGTGTCGGCTGAGCCGCCGTCGAAAATATTTTCCGCACTGGTCAAGGTACTGTCAAAAATATTTTCGGTGCCGGCCGAGCTCCCATCGAAAATATTTTAGGCACCGGCCGAGATCCTGTCGAAGATATTTTCGGCACCGGTCGAGGTACTGTCAAAAATATTTTCGGGGCCGTCCGAGCTCCCGTCAAAAATATTTCTGACGCCGGACGAGCTTCCGTCGAAAATATTTTAGGCACCGGCCGAGATCCTGTCGAAGATATTTTCGGCACCGGTCGAGGTACTGTCGAAAATATTTTCGGGGCCGTCCAAGCTTCCATCGAAAATATTTTCGGTGCCGGCCGAGATCCCGTCGAAAATATTTTCGGAGCCGTCCGAGCTCCCGTCGAAAATATTTCTGACGCCGGACGAGCTTCCGTCGAAAATATTTTTGGTGCCGGCCGAGATCCTGTCGAAGATAGTTTCGGTGCCGGCCATGCTCCCGTCGAAAATATTTTCGGTGCCGTTCGAGATCCTGTCGAAGATAGTTTCGGTGCCGGCCGAGCTCCCGTCGAAAATATTTTCGGCGCCGTTCGAGGTCCCGTCGAAACTATTTTCGGGGCCGTCCGAGCCTCCGTCAAAAACATTTTGGCACCGGCCAACACGCAGTCAAAAATATTTTTGGTGCCGTCCGAGCCCCCGTCGAAAATATTTTCGGAACCGGCCGAGCTCCCGTCGAAAATATTTTCGGAGCCGGCTGAGCCGCCGTCAAAAATATTTTCCGCACCGGTCAAGGTACTGTCAAAAATATTTTCGGAGCCGGCCGAGACCCTGTCGAAAATATTTTCGGGGCCGTCCGAGCTCCCGTCGAAAATATTTTTGGCGCCGTTCGAGGTCCCGTCGAAACTATTTTCGGGGCCGTCCGAGCCTCCGTCGAAAACATTTTGGCACCGGCCAACAGGCCGTCGAATATATTTTTGGTGCCGGCCGAGCCCCCGTTGAAAATATTTTCGGTGGCGGCCGAGCTCCAATCGAAAATATTTTTGGTGCCGGCCGAGATCCCGTCGAAAATATTTTCGGAGCCGGACGAGACCCCGTCGAAAATATTTTTGGTGCCGGCCGAGATCCTGTCGAAAATCTTTTGGATGCCAGCCGACCTCCCGTCGAAAATATTTTCGGTGCCAGCTGGGCCCTCGTCGAAAATATTTTTGGCACCGGCCAAGCCGCCGTCGAAAATATTTTCGGCGCCGTTCGCGGTCCCGTCGAAAATATTTTCGGCACCGGTCGAGGTACTGTCGAAAATATTTTCGGGGCCGTCCGAGCTCCCGTCGAAAATATTTCTGACGCCGGACGAGCTTCCGTCGAAAATATTTTAGGCACCGGCCGAGATCCTGTCGAAGAGATTTTCGGCACCGGTCGAGGTACTGTCGAAAATATTTTCGGGGCCGGCCGAGCTCCCATCGAAAATATTTTCGCCACCGGTCAAGTTACTGTCAAAAATATTTTTGGTGCCGGCCGAGCTCCCGTTGAAAATATTTTCAGGGCCATCCGAGCTCCCGTCGAAAATATTTTTGACGCTGTCCGAGCTTCCGTCGAAAATATTTTCGGTCCCGGCTGAGATGCCGTCGAAAATATTTTCGGAGCCGGCCGAGACCCTGTCGAAAATATTTTCGGTGCCGGCCGAGCTCCCGTCGAAAATATTTTTGACGCCGGCGGAGCTTCCGTCGAAAATATTTTCGGTGCCGGCCAAGATCCTGTCGAAGATATTTTCGGTGCCGGCCGAGCTCCCGTCGAAAATATTTTCAGCACCGGTCGAGCTTCCGTCGAAAATATTTTAGCTGCCGGCCGAGATCCCATCGATAATATTTTCGGAGCCGGCCGAGCCGCCGTCGAAAATATTTTAGGCACCGGCCGAGCCTCCATCGAAAATATTTTCGGTGCCGGATGAGACACCGACGAAAATATTTTCGGTGCCGGCCGAGACCCCGTCGAAAATATTTTTGGTGCCGGTCAGAACCTTGTCGAAAATATTTTCGGGGCCGGCCGAGCCCCTTTTAAAAATATTTTCAGGGCTGGCCGAGCTCCCGTCTAAAATATTTTCGGTGCCGGCCGAGTTCCCATCGAAAATATTTTCGGCACCGGACGAGGTACTGTCGAAAATATTTTTGGGGCCATCCGAGCTCCCGTCGAAAATATTTTTGACGCCGGCCGAGCTTCCGTCGAAAATATTTTCAGCACCGGTCGAGCTTCCGTCGAAAATATTTTCGGTGCCGGCCGAGATCCCGTCAAAAATATTTTCGGAGCCGGCCGAGACCCTGTCGAAACTATTTTCGGTGCCGGCCGAGCTCCCGTCGAAAATATTTTCGGCGCCGTTCGAGGTCCCGTCGAAACTATTTTCGGGACCGTCCGAGCCTCTGTCGAAAACATTTTGGCACCGGCCAACACGCCGTCGAAAATATTTTTGGTGCCGGCCGAGCTCCTGTTGAAAATATTTTCGGTGCCGGCCGAGCTCCCGTCGAAAATATTGTCGGAGCCGGCCGAGCCGCCGTCGAAACTATTTTCGGTGCCGTCCGAAATCCCGTCGAAAATATTTTCGGTGCGGCCGAGCTGCAATTGAAAATATTTTCGGAGCCGGCCGAGCTCCCGTCGAAAATATTTTCGGAGCCGGCTGAGCTGCTGTCGAAAATATTTTTGGCACCGGTCAAGTTACTGTCAAAAATATTTTAGGTGCTGGCCGAGCTCCCGTCTAAAATATTTGCGGTGCCGGCCGGGCCCCCGTCTAAAATATTTTCGGTGCCGGTCAGAACCTTGTCGAAAATATTTTTGGGGCCGGCCGAGCTCCCGTCGAAAATATTTTTGACGCCGGCCAAGCTTCCGTCGAAAATATTTTCGGTGCCGGCCGAGACCCCGTCGAAAATATTTTCGGGGCCGTCCGAGCCTCCGTCGAAAACATTTTTGGCACCGGCCAACACGCCGTCGTAAATATTTTCGGTGCTGGCCGAGCTCCCGTCTAAAATATTTTCGGAGCCGGCCGAGGTCCCATCGAAAATATTTTCGGAGCCGGCCGAGACCCCGTCGAAAATATTTTCAGGGCCGTCCGAGCTCCCGTCGAAAACATTTTTGGCACCGGCCAACACGCCGTCGAAAATATTTTTGGTGCCGGACGAGCCCCCGTTGAAAATATTTTCGGTGCCGGCCGAGCTCCAATCGAAAATATTTTCGGAGCCGGACGAGCTCCCGTCGAAACTATTTTCGGGGCCGACCTGCCTCCGTCGAAAACATTTTGGCACCGGCCAACACGCCGTCGAAAATATTTTTGGTGCCGGCCGAGCTCCCATCGAAAATATTTTCGGTGATGGCTGAGCTCCAATCGAAAATATTTTTGACGCCGGCCAAGCTTCCCTCGAAAATATTTTCGGTGCCGGCCGAGACCCCGTCGAAAATATTTTCGGGGCCGTTCGAGGTCCCGTCGAAACTATTTTCGGGGCCGTCGGAGCCTCCGTCGAAATCATTATGGCACCGGCCAACAGGCTGTCGAAAATATTTTTGGTGCCGGCCGAGCCCCCGTTGAAACTATTTTCGGTGCCGGCCGAGCTGCAATCGAAAATATTTTCGGGGCCGTCCGAGCCTCCGTCGAAAACATTTTTGGCACCGGCCAACACGCCGTCGAAAATATTTTCGGTGCCGGCCGAGATCCTGTCGAAGATATTTTCGGTGCCGGCCGAGCTCCCGTCGAAAATATTTTCGGCACCGGTCAAGGTAGTGTCGAAAATAATTTCGGAGCCAGCCGAGCTCCAATCGAAAATATTTTCGGAGCCGGCTGAGCTGCCGTCGAAAATATTTTCGCCAACGGTCGAGGTACTGTCAAAAATATTTTCGGGCCCATCCGAGCTCCCGTCGAAAATATTTTTGACGCTGGCCGAGCTTCCATCGAAATTATTTTCGGTGCCGGCCGAGATCCCGTCGAAAATATTTTCGGAGCCGTTCGAGGTCCCGTCGAAACTATTTTCAGGGCCGTCCTGCCTCCGTCGAAAACATTTTGGCACCGGCCAACACGCCGTCGAAAATATTTTTGGTGCCGGCCGAGCTCCCATCGAAAATATTTTCGGTGCTGGCTGAGCTCCAATCGAAAATATTTTTGACGCCAGCCGAGCTTCCGTCGAAAATATTTTCGGAGCCGGCCGAGACCCCGTTGAATATATTATCGGGGCCCTCCGACCCTCCGTCGAAAACATTTTTGGCACCGGCCAACACGCCGTCGAAAATATTTTTGGTGCCGGCCGAGCCCCCGTTGAAAATATTTTTGGTGGCGGCCGAGCTCCAATCGAAAATATTTTCGGGGCCGTCCGAGCCTCCGTCGAAAACATTTTGGCACCGGCCAACACGCCGTCGAAAATATTTTTGGTGCCAGCCGAGCCCCCGTTGAAAATATTTTCGGTGCCGGCCGAGCTCCAGTCGAAAATATTTTCGGAGCCGGCCAAGCTGCCGTCGAAAATATTTTCGGAGCCGGCTGAGCTGCCGTCGAAAATATTTTCGGCGCCGTTCGAGGTCCCGTCGAAACTATTTTTGACGCCGGCCGAGCTTCCGTCGAAAACATTTTGGCACCGGCCAACACGCCGTCGAAAATATTTTTGACGCCGGCCGAGCTTCCGTCGAAAATATTTTCGGTGCTGACCGAGATCCCATCGAAAATATTTTCGGAGCCGGCTGAGCTGCCGTCGAAAATATTTTTGCCACCGGCGGAGCTTCCGTCGAAAATATTTTCGGAGCCGGCCGAGATCCCATCGAAAATATTTCCGGCACCGGTCAAGGTCCTGTCGAAAATATTTTCGGGGCTGTCCGAGCTCCCGTCGAAAATAGTTTTGACGCCGGCGGATCTTCCGTCGAAAATATTTTCAGTGCCGGCCGAGATCCCGTTGAAAATATTTTCGGAGACGTCCGAGCTTCCGTCTAAAATATTTTTGGTGCCGGCCGAGATCCTGTCGAAAACCTTTTGGATGCCAGCCGAGCCTCCGTCGAAAATATTTTCGGTGCCAGCTGGGCCCCCGTCGAAACTATTTTTGGCACCGGCCAAGCCGCCGTCGAAAATATTTTCAGCGCAGGTCGCGGTCCCGTCGAAAATATTTTCGGCGCCGTTCGAGGTCCCGTCGAAACTATTTTCGGGGCCGTCCGAGACTCCGTCAAAAACATTTTGGCACCGGCCAACACGCCGTCAAAAATATTTTTGGTGCCGTCCGAGCCCCCGTCGAAAATATTTTCGGAGCCGGCCGAGCTCCCGTCGAAAATATTTTCGGAGCCGGCTGAGCCGCCGTCAAAAATATTTTCCGCACCGGTCAAGGTACTGTCAAAAATATTTTCGGTGCCGGCCGAGCTCCCATCGAAAATATTTTCGGCACCGGACGAGGTACTGTCGAAAATATTTTTGATGCCGACCGAGCTTCCGTCGAAAATATTTTTGATGCCGCCCGATCTTCCGTTGAAAATATTTTCGGTGCCGGCCGAGCTCCCGTCGAAAATATTTTCGGAGCCAGCCGAGACCCTGTAGAAAATATTTTCGGGGCCGTCCGAGCTGCCATCGAAAATATTTTCGGCGCCGTTCGAGGTCCCGTCGAAACTATTTTCGGGGCCGTCCGAGCCTCCGTCGAAAACATTTTGGCACCGGCCAACACGCCGTCGAAAATATTTTTGGTGCCGCTCGACCCCCGTCGAAAATATTTTCGGCACCGGTCGAGGTCCTGTCGAAAATATTTTCGGAGCCGTCCGAGCTCCCATCGAAAATATTTCTGACGCCGGACGAGCTTCCGTCGAAAATATTTTCGGCGCCGTTCGAGATCCTGTCGAAGATAGTTTCGGTGCCGGCCGAGCTCCCGTCGAAAATATTTTCGGCGCCGTTCGAGATCCTGTCGAAGATAGTTTCGGTGCCGGCCGAGATCCCGTCGAAAATATTTTCGGCAGCGTCCGAGCCTCCGTCGAAAACATTTTGGCACCGGCCAACACGCCGTCGAAAATATTTTTGGTGCCGATCGAGCCGCCGTTGAAAATATTTTCGGTGCCGGCCGAGCTCCAATCGAAAATATTTTCGGTGCCGGCCGAGATCCTGTCGAAAATCTTTTGGATGCCAGCCGACCTCCCGTCGAAAATATTTTCGGTGCCAGCTGGGCCCCCGTCGAAAATATTTTTGGCACCGGCCAAGCCGCCGTCGAAAATATTTTCGGCGCCGTTCGCGGTCCCGTCGAAAATATTTTCGGCACCGGTCGAGGTACTGTCAAAAATATTTTCGGGGCCGTCCGAGCTCCCGTCGAAAATATTTCTGATGCCGGACGAGCTTCCGTCGAAAATATTTTAGGCACCGGCCGAGATCCTGTCGAAGATATTTTCGGCACCGGTCGAGGTACTGTCGAAAATATTTTCGGGGCCGTCCGAGATTCCATCGAAAATATTTTCGGTGCCGGATGAGACACCGACGAAAATATTTTCGGTGCCGGCCGGGCCCCCATCTAAAATATTTCCGGTGCTGGTCAGAACCTTGTCGAAAATATTTTCGGGGCCGGCCGAGCTCCCGTCGAAAATATTTTTGGTGCCGGCCGAGATCCCGTCGAAAATATTTTCAGTGCCGGCCGAGATCCCATTGAAAATATTTTCGGAGACGTCCGAGCTTCCGTCTAAAATATTTTTGGTGCCGGCCGAGA
Source organism: Haliaeetus albicilla (assembly GCF_947461875.1). Lineage (NCBI taxonomy): Eukaryota > Metazoa > Chordata > Aves > Accipitriformes > Accipitridae > Haliaeetus > Haliaeetus albicilla. The sequence continues at coordinate 977,923 of NC_091497.1, read as the reverse complement.
TCCTGTCGAAAATCTTTTGGATGCCAGCCGAGCCTCCGTCGAAAATATTTTCGGTGCCAGCTGGGCCCCCGTCGAAACTATTTTTGGCACCGGCCAAGCTGCCGTCGAAAATATTTTCGGCGCCGTTCGCGGTCCCGTCGAAAATATTTTCGGCGCCGTTCGAGGTCCCGTCGAAACTATTTTCGGGGCCGTCCGAGCCTCCGTCAAAAACATTTTGGCACTGGCCAAGACGCCGTCAAAAATATTTTTGGTGCCGTCCGAGCCCCCGTCGAAAATATTTTCGGAGCCGGCCGAGCTGCCGTCGAAAATATTTTCGGAGCCGGCTGAGCCGCCGTCAAAAATATTTTCCGCACCGGTCAAGGTACTGTCAAAAATATTTTCGGTGCCGTCCGAGCTCCCATCGAAAATATTTTCGGCACCGGACGAGGTACTGTCGAAAATATTTTTGATGCCGGCCGAGCTTCCGTCGAAAATATTTTTGACGCCGCCCGAGCTTCCGTTGAAAATATTTTCGGTGCCGGCCGAGATCCCGTCGAAAATATTTTCGGAGCCGGCTGAGCTGACGTCGAAAATATTTTTGCCACCGGTCAAGGTACTGTCAAAAATATTTTCGGGGCTGTCCGAGCTCCCGTCGATAATATTTTTGACGCCGGACGAGCTTCCGTCGAAAATATTTTCGGTGCCGGCCGAGACCCCGTCGAAATTATTTTCGGTGTCGGCTGAGCCGCCGTCGAAAATATTTTCCGCACTGGTCAAGGTACTGTCAAAAATATTTTCGGTGCCGGCCGAGCTCCCATCGAAAATATTTTAGGCACCGGCCGAGATCCTGTCGAAGATATTTTCGGCACCGGTCGAGGTACTGTCAAAAATATTTTCGGGGCCGTCCGAGCTCCCGTCAAAAATATTTCTGACGCCGGACGAGCTTCCGTCGAAAATATTTTAGGCACCGGCCGAGATCCTGTCGAAGAGATTTTCGGCACCGGTCGAGGTACTGTCGAAAATATTTTCGGGGCCGTCCGAGATTCCATCGAAAATATTTTCGGTGCCGGCCGAGATCCCGTCGAAAATATTTTCGGAGCCGTCCGAGCTCCCGTCGAAAATATTTCTGACGCCGGACGAGCTTCCGTCGAAAATATTTTTGGTGCCGGCCGAGATCCTGTCGAAGATAGTTTCGGTGCCGGCCATGCTCCCGTCGAAAATATTTTCGGTGCCGTTCGAGATCCTGTCGAAGATAGTTTCGGTGCCGGCCGAGCTCCCGTCGAAAATATTTTCGGCGCCGTTCGAGGTCCCGTCGAAACTATTTTCGGGGCCGTCCGAGCCTCCGTCAAAAACATTTTGGCACCGGCCAACACGCAGTCAAAAATATTTTTGGTGCCGTCCGAGCCCCCGTCGAAAATATTTTCGGAACCGGCCGAGCTCCCGTCGAAAATATTTTCGGAGCCGGCTGAGCCGCCGTCAAAAATATTTTCCGCACCGGTCAAGGTACTGTCAAAAATATTTTCGGAGCCGGCCGAGACCCTGTCGAAAATATTTTCGGGGCCGTCCGAGCTCCCGTCGAAAATATTTTTGGCGCCGTTCGAGGTCCCGTCGAAACTATTTTCGGGGCCGTCCGAGCCTCCGTCGAAAACATTTTGGCACCGGCCAACAGGCCGTCGAATATATTTTTGGTGCCGGCCGAGCCCCCGTTGAAAATATTTTCGGTGGCGGCCGAGCTCCAATCGAAAATATTTTTGGTGCCGGCCGAGATCCCGTCGAAAATATTTTCGGAGCCGGACGAGACCCCGTCGAAAATATTTTTGGTGCCGGCCGAGATCCTGTCGAAAATCTTTTGGATGCCAGCCGACCTCCCGTCGAAAATATTTTCGGTGCCAGCTGGGCCCTCGTCGAAAATATTTTTGGCACCGGCCAAGCCGCCGTCGAAAATATTTTCGGCGCCGTTCGCGGTCCCGTCGAAAATATTTTCGGCACCGGTCGAGGTACTGTCGAAAATATTTTCGGGGCCGTCCGAGCTCCCGTCGAAAATATTTCTGACGCCGGACGAGCTTCCGTCGAAAATATTTTAGGCACCGGCCGAGATCCTGTCGAAGAGATTTTCGGCACCGGTCGAGGTACTGTCGAAAATATTTTCGGGGCCGTCCGAGATTCCATCGAAAATATTTTCGGTGCCGGCCGAGCTCCAATCGAAAATATTTTTGGTGCCGGCCGAGATCCCGTCGAAAATATTTTCGGAGCCGGACGAGACCCCGTCGAAAATATTTTTGGTGCCGGCCGAGATCCTGTCAAAAATCTTTTGGATGCCAGCCGAGCCCCCGTCGAAAATATTTTCGGTGCCAGCTGGGCCCCCGTTGAAAATATTTTTGGCACCGGCCAAGCTGCCGTCGAAAATATTTTCGGCGCCGTTCGCGGTCCCGTCGAAAATATTTTCGGCACCGGTCGAGGTACTGTCGAAAATATTTTCGGGGCCGTCCGAGCTCCCGTCGAAAATATTTCTGACGCCAGACGAGCTTCCGTCGAAAATATTTTAGGCACCGGCCGAGATCCTGTCGAATATATTTTCGGCTCCGGTCGAGGTACTGTCGAAAATATTTTCGGGGCCGTCCGAGCTTCCATCGAAAATATTTTAGGCACTGGCCGAGCTTCCATCGAAAATATTTTCGGTGCCGGATGAGACACCGACGAAAATATTTTCGGTGCCGGCCGGGCCCCCGTCGAAAATATTTTTGGCACCGGCCAAGCTGCCGTCGAAAATATTTTCGGAGCCGGCCAAGCCGCCGTCGAAAATATTGTCGGCGCCGGTCGCGGTCCTGTCGAAAATATTTTCGGCACCGGTCGAGGTATTGTCAAAAATACTTTCGGTGCCGGCCGAGCTCCCGTCGAAAATATTTTTGACGCCGCCCGAGCTTCCGTTGAAAATATTTTCGGTGCCGGCCGAGATCCCGTCGAAAATATTTTCGGAGCCTGCCGAGACCCTGTCGAAAATATTTTCGGGGCCGTCCGAGCTCCCGTCGAAAATATTTTCGGCGCCGTTCGAGGTCCCGTCGAAACTATTTTCGGGGCCGTCCGAGCCTCCGTCGAAAACATTTTGGCACCGGCCAACAGGCCGTCGAAAATATTTTTGGTGCCGGCCGAGCCCCCGTTGAAAATATTTTCGGTGCCGGCCGAGCTCCAATCGAAAATAGTTTTGGTGCCGGCCGAGATCCCATCGAAAATATTTTCGGAGCCGGACGAGACCCCGTCGAAAATATTTTTGGTGCCGGCCGAGATCCTGTCGAAAATCTTTTGGATGCCAGCCGAGCCCCCATCGAAAATATTTTCGGTGCCAGCTGGGCCCCCGTCGAAAATATTTTAGGCACCGGCCGAGCTTCCATCGAAAATATTTTCGGTGCCGGATGAGACACCGACGAAAATATTTTCGGTGCCGGCTGGGCCCCCAGCGAAAATATTTCCGGTGCTGGTCAGAACCGTGTCGAAAATATTTTCGGAGCCGGCCGAGCTCCCGTCGAAAATATTTTTGACGCCGGCCGAGCTTCCGTCGAAAATATTTTCAGTGCCGGCCGAGCTCCCGTCGAAAATATTTTCAACGCCGCCCGAGCTCCAATCAAAAATATTTTCGGTGCCGGCCGAGATCCCGTCGAAAATATTTTCGGAGCCGGCTGAGACCCTGTCGAAAATATTTTCGGGGCCGTCCGAGCTCCCGTCGAAAATATTTACGGCGCCGTTCGAGGTCCCGTCGAAACTATTTTCGGGGCCGTCCGAGCCTCCGTCGAAAACATTTTGGCACCGGCCAACAAGCCGTCGAAAATATTTTTGGTGCCGGCCGAGCCCCCGTCGAAAATATTTTCGGTGCCGGCCGAGCTCCAATCGTAAATATTTTCGGTGCCGGCCAAGATCCCGTCGAAAATATTTTCGGCACCGGTCGAGGTATTGTCAAAAATACTTTCGGTGCCGGCCGAGCTCCCTTCGAAAATATTTTCGGCACCGGACGAGGTACTGCCGAAAATATTTTTGATGCGGCGGAACTTCCGTCGAAAATATTTTTGACGCCGCCCAAGCTTCCGTTGAAAATATTTTCGGTGCCGGCCGAGATCCCGTCGAAAATATTTTCAGTGCCGGCCGAGATCCCATTGAAAATATTTTCGGAGACGTCCGAGCTTCCGTCTAAAATATTTTTGGTGCCGGCCGAGATCCTGTCGAAAATCTTTTGGATGCCAGCCGAGCCTCCGTCGAAAATATTTTCGGTGCCAGCTGGGCCCCCGTCGAAACTATTTTTGGCACCGGCCAAGCTGCCGTCGAAAATATTTTCGGCGCCGTTCGCGGTCCCGTCGAAAATATTTTCGGCGCCGTTCGAGGTCCCGTCGAAACTATTTTCGGGGCCGTCCGAGCCTCCGTCAAAAACATTTTGGCACTGGCCAAGACGCCGTCAAAAATATTTTTGGTGCCGTCCGAGCCCCCGTCGAAAATATTTTCGGAGCCGGCCGAGCTGCCGTCGAAAATATTTTCGGAGCCGGCTGAGCCGCCGTCAAAAATATTTTCCGCACCGGTCAAGGTACTGTCAAAAATATTTTCGGTGCCGTCCGAGCTCCCATCGAAAATATTTTCGGCACCGGACGAGGTACTGTCGAAAATATTTTTGATGCCGGCCGAGCTTCCGTCGAAAATATTTTTGACGCCGCCCGAGCTTCCGTTGAAAATATTTTCGGTGCCGGCCGAGATCCCGTCGAAAATATTTTCGGAGCCGGCTGAGCTGACGTCGAAAATATTTTTGCCACCGGTCAAGGTACTGTCAAAAATATTTTCGGGGCTGTCCGAGCTCCCGTCGATAATATTTTTGACGCCGGACGAGCTTCCGTCGAAAATATTTTCGGTGCCGGCCGAGACCCCGTCGAAATTATTTTCGGTGTCGGCTGAGCCGCCGTCGAAAATATTTTCCGCACTGGTCAAGGTACTGTCAAAAATATTTTCGGTGCCGGCCGAGCTCCCATCGAAAATATTTTAGGCACCGGCCGAGATCCTGTCGAAGATATTTTCGGCACCGGTCGAGGTACTGTCAAAAATATTTTCGGGGCCGTCCGAGCTCCCGTCAAAAATATTTCTGACGCCGGACGAGCTTCCGTCGAAAATATTTTAGGCACCGGCCGAGATCCTGTCGAAGATATTTTCGGCACCGGTCGAGGTACTGTCGAAAATATTTTCGGGGCCGTCCAAGCTTCCATCGAAAATATTTTCGGTGCCGGCCGAGATCCCGTCGAAAATATTTTCGGAGCCGTCCGAGCTCCCGTCGAAAATATTTCTGACGCCGGACGAGCTTCCGTCGAAAATATTTTTGGTGCCGGCCGAGATCCTGTCGAAGATAGTTTCGGTGCCGGCCATGCTCCCGTCGAAAATATTTTCGGTGCCGTTCGAGATCCTGTCGAAGATAGTTTCGGTGCCGGCCGAGCTCCCGTCGAAAATATTTTCGGCGCCGTTCGAGGTCCCGTCGAAACTATTTTCGGGGCCGTCCGAGCCTCCGTCAAAAACATTTTGGCACCGGCCAACACGCAGTCAAAAATATTTTTGGTGCCGTCCGAGCCCCCGTCGAAAATATTTTCGGAACCGGCCGAGCTCCCGTCGAAAATATTTTCGGAGCCGGCTGAGCCGCCGTCAAAAATATTTTCCGCACCGGTCAAGGTACTGTCAAAAATATTTTCGGAGCCGGCCGAGACCCTGTCGAAAATATTTTCGGGGCCGTCCGAGCTCCCGTCGAAAATATTTTTGGCGCCGTTCGAGGTCCCGTCGAAACTATTTTCGGGGCCGTCCGAGCCTCCGTCGAAAACATTTTGGCACCGGCCAACAGGCCGTCGAATATATTTTTGGTGCCGGCCGAGCCCCCGTTGAAAATATTTTCGGTGGCGGCCGAGCTCCAATCGAAAATATTTTTGGTGCCGGCCGAGATCCCGTCGAAAATATTTTCGGAGCCGGACGAGACCCCGTCGAAAATATTTTTGGTGCCGGCCGAGATCCTGTCGAAAATCTTTTGGATGCCAGCCGACCTCCCGTCGAAAATATTTTCGGTGCCAGCTGGGCCCTCGTCGAAAATATTTTTGGCACCGGCCAAGCCGCCGTCGAAAATATTTTCGGCGCCGTTCGCGGTCCCGTCGAAAATATTTTCGGCACCGGTCGAGGTACTGTCGAAAATATTTTCGGGGCCGTCCGAGCTCCCGTCGAAAATATTTCTGACGCCGGACGAGCTTCCGTCGAAAATATTTTAGGCACCGGCCGAGATCCTGTCGAAGAGATTTTCGGCACCGGTCGAGGTACTGTCGAAAATATTTTCGGGGCCGTCCGAGATTCCATCGAAAATATTTTCGGTGCCGGCCGAGCTCCAATCGAAAATATTTTTGGTGCCGGCCGAGATCCCGTCGAAAATATTTTCGGAGCCGGACGAGACCCCGTCGAAAATATTTTTGGTGCCGGCCGAGATCCTGTCAAAAATCTTTTGGATGCCAGCCGAGCCCCCGTCGAAAATATTTTCGGTGCCAGCTGGGCCCCCGTTGAAAATATTTTTGGCACCGGCCAAGCTGCCGTCGAAAATATTTTCGGCGCCGTTCGCGGTCCCGTCGAAAATATTTTCGGCACCGGTCGAGGTACTGTCGAAAATATTTTCGGGGCCGTCCGAGCTCCCGTCGAAAATATTTCTGACGCCAGACGAGCTTCCGTCGAAAATATTTTAGGCACCGGCCGAGATCCTGTCGAATATATTTTCGGCTCCGGTCGAGGTACTGTCGAAAATATTTTCGGGGCCGTCCGAGCTTCCATCGAAAATATTTTAGGCACTGGCCGAGCTTCCATCGAAAATATTTTCGGTGCCGGATGAGACACCGACGAAAATATTTTCGGTGCCGGCCGGGCCCCCGTCGAAAATATTTTTGGCACCGGCCAAGCTGCCGTCGAAAATATTTTCGGAGCCGGCCAAGCCGCCGTCGAAAATATTGTCGGCGCCGGTCGCGGTCCTGTCGAAAATATTTTCGGCACCGGTCGAGGTATTGTCAAAAATACTTTCGGTGCCGGCCGAGCTCCCGTCGAAAATATTTTTGACGCCGCCCGAGCTTCCGTTGAAAATATTTTCGGTGCCGGCCGAGATCCCGTCGAAAATATTTTCGGAGCCTGCCGAGACCCTGTCGAAAATATTTTCGGGGCCGTCCGAGCTCCCGTCGAAAATATTTTCGGCGCCGTTCGAGGTCCCGTCGAAACTATTTTCGGGGCCGTCCGAGCCTCCGTCGAAAACATTTTGGCACCGGCCAACAGGCCGTCGAAAATATTTTTGGTGCCGGCCGAGCCCCCGTTGAAAATATTTTCGGTGCCGGCCGAGCTCCAATCGAAAATAGTTTTGGTGCCGGCCGAGATCCCATCGAAAATATTTTCGGAGCCGGACGAGACCCCGTCGAAAATATTTTTGGTGCCGGCCGAGATCCTGTCGAAAATCTTTTGGATGCCAGCCGAGCCCCCATCGAAAATATTTTCGGTGCCAGCTGGGCCCCCGTCGAAAATATTTTAGGCACCGGCCGAGCTTCCATCGAAAATATTTTCGGTGCCGGATGAGACACCGACGAAAATATTTTCGGTGCCGGCTGGGCCCCCAGCGAAAATATTTCCGGTGCTGGTCAGAACCGTGTCGAAAATATTTTCGGAGCCGGCCGAGCTCCCGTCGAAAATATTTTTGACGCCGGCCGAGCTTCCGTCGAAAATATTTTCAGTGCCGGCCGAGCTCCCGTCGAAAATATTTTCAACGCCGCCCGAGCTCCAATCAAAAATATTTTCGGTGCCGGCCGAGATCCCGTCGAAAATATTTTCGGAGCCGGCTGAGACCCTGTCGAAAATATTTTCGGGGCCGTCCGAGCTCCCGTCGAAAATATTTACGGCGCCGTTCGAGGTCCCGTCGAAACTATTTTCGGGGCCGTCCGAGCCTCCGTCGAAAACATTTTGGCACCGGCCAACAAGCCGTCGAAAATATTTTTGGTGCCGGCCGAGCCCCCGTCGAAAATATTTTCGGTGCCGGCCGAGCTCCAATCGTAAATATTTTCGGTGCCGGCCAAGATCCCGTCGAAAATATTTTCGGCACCGGTCGAGGTATTGTCAAAAATACTTTCGGTGCCGGCCGAGCTCCCTTCGAAAATATTTTCGGCACCGGACGAGGTACTGCCGAAAATATTTTTGATGCGGCGGAACTTCCGTCGAAAATATTTTTGACGCCGCCCAAGCTTCCGTTGAAAATATTTTCGGTGCCGGCCGAGATCCCGTCGAAAATATTTTCGGAGCCAGCCGAGACCCTGTCGAAAATATTTTAGGCACTGTCGAAAATATTTTTGATGCGGCCGAGCTTCCATCGAAAATATTTTCGGTGCCGGATGAGACACCGACGAAAATATTTTCGGTGCCGGCCGGGCCCCCGTCTAAAATATTTCCAGTGCTGGTCAGAACCTTGTTGAAAATATTTTCGGAGCCGGCCGAGCTCCCGTCGAAAATATTTTTGACGCTGGCCGAGCTTCTGTCGAAAATATTTTTGGTGCTGACCGAGATCCCATCGAAAATACTTTCGGCACCGGTCGAGGTCCTGTCAAAAATATTTTCGGGGCTGTCCGAGCTCCCGTTGAAAATAGTTTTGACGCCGGCGGATCTTCCGTCGAAAATATTTTCAGTGCCGGCCGAGATCCCGTTGAAAATATTTTCGGAGACGTCCGAGCTTCCGTCTAAAATATTTTTGGTGCCGGCCGAGATCCTGTCGAAAATCTTTTGGATGCCAGCCGAGCCTCTGTCGAAAATATTTTCGGTGCCAGCTGGGCCCCCGTCGAAACTATTTTTGGCACCGGCCAAGCCGCCGTCGAAAATATTTTCGGCGCCGTTCGAGGTCCCGTCGAAACTATTTTCGGGGCCGTCCGAGAATCCGTCAAAAACATTTTGGCACTGGCCAACACGCCGTCAAAAATATTTTTGGTGACGTCCGAGCCCCCGCGGAAAATATTTTCGGAGCCGGCTGAGCCGCCGTCAAAAATATTTTCCGCACCGGTCAAGGTACTGTCAAAAATATTTTCGGTGCCGGCCGAGCTCTCATCGAAAATATTTTCGGCACCGGATGAGGTACTGTCGAAAATATTTTTGATGCCGGCCGAGCTTCCGTCGGAAATATTTTTGACGCCGCCCGAGCTTCCGTTGAAAATATTTTCGGTGCCGGCCGAGATCCCGTCGAAAATATTTTCGGAGCCAGCCGAGACCCTGTAGAAAATATTTTCGGGGCCGTCCGAGCTGCCGTCGAAAATATTTTCGGCGCCGTTCGAGGTCCCGTCGAAACTATTTTCGGGGCCGTCCGAGCCTCCGTCGAAAACATTTTGGCACCGGCTAACACGCCGTCGAAAATATTTTTGGTGCCGATCGACCCCCGTTGAAAATATTTTCGGCACCGGTCGAGGTCCTGTCGAAAATATTTTCGGAGCCGTCCGAGCTCCCATCGAAAATATTTCTGACGCCGGACGAGCTTCCGTCGAAAATATTTTCGGCGCCGTTCGAGATCCTGTCGAAGATAGTTTCGGTGCCGGCCGAGCTCCCGTCGAAAATATTTTCGGCGCCGTTCGAGATCCTGTCGAAGATAGTTTCGGTGCCGGCCGAGATCCCGTCGAAAATATTTTCGGCGCCGTTCGAGGTCCCGTCGAAACTATTTTCGGGGCCGTCCGAGCCTCCGTCGAAAACATTTTGGCACCGGCCAACACGCCGTCGAAAATATTTTTGGTGCCGATCGAGCCGCCATTGAAAATATTTTCGGTGCCGGCCGAGCTCCAATTGAAAATATTTTCGGTGCCGGCCGAGATCCCGTCGAAAATATTTTCGGTGCCAGCTGGGCCCCCGTCGAAAATATTTTTGGCACCGGCCAAGCTGCCGTCGAAAATATTTTCGGCGCCGTTCGCGGTCCCGTCGAAAATATTTTCGGCACCGGTCGAGGTACTGTCGAAAATATTTTCGGGGCCGTCCGAGCTCCCGTCGAAAATATTTCTGACGCCGGACGAGCTTCCGTCAAAAATATTTTAGGCACCGGCCGAGATCCTGTCGAAGATATTTTCGGCACCGGTCGAGGTACTGTCGAAAATATTTTCGGGGCCGTCGAAGCTTCCATCGAAAATATTTTCGGTGCCGGCCGAGATCCCGTCGAAAATATTTTCGGAGCCGGACGAGCTTCCGTCGAAAATATTTTCGGTGCCGTTCGAGATCCTGTCGAAGACAGTTTCGGTGCTGGCCGAGCTCCCGTCGAAAATATTTTCGGCGCCGTTCGAGGTCCCGTCGAAACTATTTTCGGGGCCGTCCGAGCCTCCGTCAAAAACATTTTGGCACCGGCCAACACGCAGTCAAAAACATTTTTGGTGCCGTCCGAGCCCCCGTTGAAAGTATTTTTGGTGCCGGCCGAGCTCCCGTCGAAAATATTTTCGGTGCCGGCCGAGATCCCGTCGAAAATATTTTCGGCACCGGACGAGGTACTGTCGAAAATATTTTTGATGCCGGCCGAGCTTCCGTCGAAAATATTTTTGACGCCGCCCGAGCTTCCGTTGAAAATATTTTCGGTGCCGGCCGAGATCCCGTCGAAAATAGTTCTGACGCCGGACGAGCTTCCGTCGAAAATATTTTCGGTGCCGGCCGAGATCCTGTCGAAGATAGTTTCGGTGCCGGCCGAGCTCCCGTCGAAAATATTTTCGGCGCCGTTCGAGGCCCCGTCGAAACTATTTTCGGGGCCGTCCGAGCCTCCGTCGAAAACATTTTGGCACCGGCCAACAGGCCGTCGAAAATATTTTGGTGCCGGCCGAGCCCCCGTCGAAAATATTTTCGGTGCCGGCCGAGCTCCAATCGAAAATATTTTCGGTGCCGGCCGAGATCCCGTCGAAAATATTTTCGGAGCCGGACGAGACCCCGTCGAAAATATTTTTGGTGCCGGCCGAGATCCTGTCAAAAATCTTTTGGATGCCAGCCGAGCCCCCGTCGAAAATATTTTCGGTGCCAGCTGGGCCCCCGTCGAAAATATTTTTGGCACTGGCCAAGCTGCCGTCGAAAATATTTTCGGCGCCATTCGCGGTCCCGTTGAAAATATTTTCGGCACCGGTCGACGTACTGTCGAAAATATTTTCGGGGCCGTCCGAGCTCCCGTCGAAAATATTTCTGACGCCGGACGAGCTTCCGTCGAAAATATTTTAGGCACCGGCCGAGATCCTGTCGAATATATTTTCGGCTCCGGTCGAGGTACTGTCGAAAATATTTTCGGGGCCGTCCGAGCTTCCATCGAAAATATTTTAGGCACCGGCCGAGCTTCCATCGAAAATATTTTCGGTGCCGGATGAGACACCGACGAAAATATTTTCGGTGCCGGCCGGGCCCCTGTCTAAAATATTTCCGGTGCTGGTCAGAACCTTGTCGAAAATATTTTCGGGGCCGGCCAAGCTCCCGTCGAAAATATTTTCGGAGCCGGCCGAGCCGCCGTCGAAAATATTTTAGCACCGGCCGAGCTTCCATCGAAAATATTTTCGTTGCCGGATGAGACACCGACGAAAATATTTTCGGTGCCGGCCGGGCCCCCGTCTAAAATATTTCCGGTACTGGTCAGAACCTTGTCGAAAATATTTTCGCGGCCGGCCGAGCTCCCGTCGAAAATATTTTTGACGCCGGCCGAGCTTCCGTCGAAAATATTCTTGGTGCCGACCGAGATCCCGTCGAAAATATTTTCGGAGCCAGCTGAGCTGCCGTCGAAAATATTTTTGCCACCGGTCAAGGTACTGTCAAAAATATTTTTGGGGCCGTCCGAGCTCCCGTCGAAAATAGTTTTGACGCCGGCGGATCTTCCGTCGAAAATATTTTCAGTGCCAGCCGAGATCCCGTTGAAAATATTTTCGGAGCCGTCCGAGCTTCCGTCTAAAATATTTTTGGTGCCGGCCGAGATCCTGTCGAAAATCTTTTGGATGCCAGCCGAGCCTCCATCGAAAATATTTTCGGTGCCAGCTGGGCCCCCGTCGAAACTATTTTTGGCACCGGCCAAGCCGCCGTCGAAAATATTTTCGGCGCAGGTCGCGGTCCCGTCGAAAATATTTTCGGCGCCGTTCGAGGTCCCGTCGAAACTATTTTCGGGGCCGTCCGAGCCTCCGTCAAAAACATTTTGGCACCGGCCAAGACGCCGTCAAAAATATTTTTGGTGCCGTCCGAGCCCCCGTCGAAAATATTTTCGGAGCCGGCCGAGCTGCCGTCGAAAATATTTTCGGAGCCGGCTGAGCCGCCGTCAAAAATATTTTCCGCAGCGGTCAAGGTACTGTCAAAAATATTTTCGGTGCCGTCCGAGCTCCCATCGAAAATATTTTCGGCACCGGACGAGGTACTGTCGAAAATATTTTTGATGCCGGCCGAGCTTCCGTCAAAAATATTTTTGACACCGCCCGAGCTTCCGTTGAAAATATTTTCGGTGCCGGCCGAGATCCCGTCGAAAATATTTTCGGAGCCAGCCGAGACCCTGTCGAAAATATTTTCGGGGCCGTCCGAGCTGCCGTCGAAAATATTTTTGGCGCCGTTCGAGGTCCCGTCGAAACTATTTTCGGGGCCGTCCGAGCCTCCGTCGAAAACATTTTGGCACCGGCCAACACGCCGTCAAAAATATTTTTGGTGCCGATCGAGCCCCCGTTGAAAATATTTTCGGTGCCGGCCGAGCTCCCGTCGAAAATATTTTCGGTGCCGGCCGAGATCCCGTCGAAAATATTTTCGGAGCCGGACGAGACCCCGTCGAAAATATTTTTGGTGCCGGCCGAGATCTTGTCGAAAATCTTTTGGATGCCAGCCGACCTCCCGTCGAAAATATTTTCGGTGCCAGCTGGGCCCCCGTCGAAAATATTTTTGGCACCGGCCAAGCTGCCGTCGAAAATATTTTCGGCGCCGTTCGCGGTCCCGTCGAAAATATTTTCGGCACCGGTCGAGGTACTGTCGAAAATATTTTCGGGGCCGTCCGAGCTCCCGTCGAAAATATTTTCGGTGCCGGCCGAGCTCCCGTCGAAAATATTTTAGGCACCGGCCGAGATCCTGTCGAAGATATTTTCGGCACCGGTCGAGGTACTGTCGAAAATATTTTCGGGGCCGTCCGAGCTTCCATCGAAAATATTTTCGGTGCCGGCCGAGCTCCCGTCGAAAATATTTTCGGAGCCGGCCGAGCCGCCGTCGAAAATATTTTAGGCACCGGCCGAGCTTCCATCGAAAATATTTTCGGTGCCGGATGAGACACCGACGAAAATATTTTCGGTGCCGGCCGGGCCCCCATCTAAAATATTTCCGGTGCTGGTCAGAACCTTGTCGAAAATATTTTCGGGGCCGGCCGAGCTCCCGTCGAAAATATTTTTGGTGCCGGCCGAGATCCCGTCGAAAATATTTTTGGTGCTGTCCGAGCTCCAGTCGAAAATAGTTTTGACGCCGGCGGATCTTCCGTCAAAAATATTTTCCGTGCCGGCCGAGATCCCATTGAAAATATTTTCGGAGCCGTCCGAGCTTCCGTCTAAAATATTTTTGGTGCCGGCCGAGATCCTGTCGAAAATCTTTTGGATGCCAGCCGAGCCTCCATCGAAAATATTTTCGGTGCCAGCTGGGCCCCCGTCGAAACTATATTTGGCACCGGCCAAGCCGCCGTCGAAAATATTTTCGGCGCCGGTCGCGGTCCCGTCGAAAATATTTTCGGCACCGGTCGAGGTCCTGTCGAAAATATTTTCGGAGCCGTCCGAGCTCCCGTCGAAAATATTTCTGACGCCGGACGAGCTTCCGTCGAAAATATTTTCGGTGCCGGCCGAGATCCTGTTGAAGATAGTTTCGGTGCCGGCCGAGCTCCCGTCGAAAATATTTTCGGCGCCGTTCGAGATCCTGTCGAAGATAGTTTCGGTGCCGGCCGAGCTCCCGTCGAAAATATTTTTGACGCCGCCCGAGCTTCCGTTGAAAATATTTTCGGTGCCGGCCGAGAACCCGTCGGAAATATTTTCGGAGCCGTCCGAGCTCCCGTCGAAAATATTTTCGGGGCCGTCCGAGCTCCCGTCGAAAATATTTTTGGCGCCGTTCGAGGCCCCGTCGAAACTATTTTCGGGGCCATCAGAGCCTCCGTCGAAAACATTTTGGCACCGGCCAACAGGCCGTCGAAAATATTTTGGTGCCGGCCGAGCCCCCGTTGAAAATATTTTCGGTGCCGGCCGAGCTCCAATCGAAAATATTTTCGGTGACGGCCGAGATCCCGTCGAAAATATTTTCGGAGCCGGACGAGACCCCGTCGAAAATATTTTTGGTGCCGGCCGAGATCCTGTCAAAAATCTTTTGGATGCCAGCCGAGCCCCCGTCGAAAATATTTTCGGTGCCAGCTGGGCCCCCGTCGAAAATATTTTTGGCACTGGCCAAGCTGCCGTCGAAAATATTTTCGGCGCCATTCGCGGTCCCGTTGAAAATATTTTCGGCACCGGCCGAGCTTCCATCGAAAATATTTTCGGTGCCGGATGAGACACCGACGAAAATATTTTCGGTGCCGGCCGGGCCCCTGTCTAAAATATTTCCGGTGCTGGTCAGAACCTTGTCGAAAATATTTTCGGGGCCGGCCAAGCTCCCGTCGAAAATATTTTCGGAGCCGGCCGAGCCGCCGTCGAAAATATTTTAGCACCGGCCGAGCTTCCATCGAAAATATTTTCGTTGCCGGATGAGACACCGACGAAAATATTTTCGGTGCCGGCCGGGCCCCCGTCGAAAATATTTCCGGTACTGGTCAGAACCTTGTCGAAAATATTTTCGCGGCCGGCCGAGCTCCCGTCGATAATATTTTTGACGCCGGCCGAGCTTCCGTCGAAAATATTTTTGGTGCCGACCGAGATCCCGTCGAAAATATTTTCGGAGTCAGCTGAGCTGCTGTCGAAAATATTTTTGCCACCGGTCAAGGTACTGTCAAAAATATTTTTGGGGCCGTCCGAGCTCCCGTCGAAAATAGTTTTGACGCCGGCGGATCTTCCGTCGAAAATATTTTCAGTGCCAGCCGAGATCCCGTTGAAAATATTTTCGGAGCCGTCCGAGCTTCCATCGAAAATATTTTCGGTGCCAGCTGGGCCCCCGTCGAAACTATTTTTGGCACCGGCCAAGCCGCCGTCGAAAATATTTTCGGCGCCGGTCGCGGTCCCGTTGAAAATATTTTCGGCGCCGTTCGAGGTCCCGTCGAAACTATTTTCGGGGCCGTCCGAGCCTCCGTCAAAAACATTTTGGCACCGGCCAAGACGCCGTCAAAAATATTTTTGGTGCCGTCCGAGCCCCCGTCGAAAATATTTTCGGAGCCGGCCGAGCTCCCGTCGAAAATATTTTCGGAGCCGGCTGAGCCGCCGTCAAAAATATTTTCCGCAGCGGTCAAGGTACTGTCAAAAATATTTTCGGTGCCGGCCGAGCTCCCATCGAAAATATTTTCGGCACCGGACGAGGTACTGTCGAAAATATTTTTGATGCCGGCCGAGCTTCCGTCGAAAATATTTTTGACGCCGCCCGAGCTTCCGTTGAAAATATTTTCGGTGCCGGCCGAGATCCCGTCGAAAATATTTTCGGAGCCAGCCGAGACCCTGTAGAAAATATTTTCGGGGCCGTCCGAGCTGCCGTCGAAAATATTTTCGGCGCCGTTCGAGGTCCCGTCGAAACTATTTTCGGGGCCGTCCGAGCCTCCGTCGAAAACATTTTGGCACCGGCCAACACGCCGTCGAAAATATTTTTGGTGCCGATCGAGCCCCCGTCGAAAATATTTTCGGAGCTGGACGAGACCCCGTCGAAAATATTTTTGGTGCCGGCCGAGATCTTGTTGAAAATCTTTTGGATGCCAGCCGACCTCCCGTCGAAAATATTTTTGTTGCCAGCTGGGCCCCCGTCGAAAATATTTTTGGCACCGGCCAAGCTGCTGTCGAAAATATTTTCGGCGCCGTTCGCGGTCCCGTCGAAAATATTTTCGGCACCGGTCGAGTTACTGTCGAAAATATTTTCGGGGCCGTCCGAGCTCCCGTCGAAAATATTTCTGATGCCAGACGAGCTTCCGTCGAAAATATTTTAGGCACCGGCCGAGATCCTGTCGAAGATATTTTCGGCACCGGTCGAGGTACTGTCGAAAATATTTTCAGGGCCGTCCGAGCTTCCATCGAAAATATTTTCGGTGCCGGCCGAGCTCCCGTCGAAAATATTTTCGGAGCCGGCCGAGCCGCCGTCGAAAATATTTTAGGCACCGGCCGAGCTTCCATCGAAAATATTTTCGGTGCCGGATGAGACACCGACGAAAATATTTTCGGTGCCGGCCGGGCCCCCGTCTAAAATATTTCCGGTGCTGGTCAGAACCTTGTCGAAAATACTTTCGCGGCCGGCCGAGCTCCCGTCGAAAATATTTTTGACGCCGGCCGAGCTTCCGTCGAAAATATTTTTGGTGCCGACCGAGATCCCGTCAAAAATATTTTCGGAGCCGGCTGAGCTGCCGTCGAAAATATTTTTGCCACCGGTCAAGGTACTGTCAAAAATATTTTCGGGGCCGTCCGAGCTCCCGTCGAAAATATTTTTGACACCGGCGGAGCTTCCGTCGAAAATATTTTCTTTGCCGGCGGAGATCCCGTCGAAAATATTTTCGGCACCGGTCGAGGTCCTGTCGAAAATATTTTCGGGGCTGTCCGAGCTCCCGTCGAAAATAGTTTTGACGCCGGCGGATCTTCCGTCGAAAATATTTTCAGTGCCGGCCGAGATCCCGTTGAAAATATTTTCGGAGCTGTCCGAGCTTCCGTCTAAAATATTTTTGGTGCCGGCCGAGATCCTGTCGAAAATCTTTTGGATGCCAGCCGAGCCTCCGTCGAAAATATTTTCGGTGCTAGCTGGGCCCCCGTCGAAACTATATTTGGCACCGGCCAAGCCGCCGTCGAAAATATTTTCGGCGCCGGTCGCGGTCCCATCGAAAATATTTTCGGCACCGGTCGAGGTCCTGTCGAAAATATTTTCGGAGCCGTCCGAGCTCCCGTCGAAAATATTTCTGACGCCGGACGAGCTTCCGTCGAAAATATTTTCGGTGCCGGCCGAGCTCCCGTCGAAAATATTTTCGGCACCTTTCGAGATCCTGTCGAAGATAGTTTCGGTGCCGGCCGAGCTCCCGTCGAAAATATTTTCGGCGCCGTTCGAGGTCCCGTCGAAACTATTTTCGGGGCCGTCCGAGCCTCCGTCAAAAACATTTTGGCACCGGCCAACACGCTGTCAAAAATATTTTTTGTGCCGGTCGCGGTCCCGTCGAAAATATTTTCGGCACCGGTCGATGTATTGTCAAAAATACTTTCGGTGCCGGCCGAGCTCCCTTCGAAAATATTTTCGGCACCGGACGAGGTACTGTCGAAAATATTTTTGATGCTGGCCGAGCTTCCGTCGAAAATATTTTTGACGCCGCCCGAGCTTCCGTTGAAAATATTTTCGGTGCCGGCCGAGATCCCGTCGAAAATATTTTCGGAGCCAGCCGAGACCCTGTCGAAAATATTTTTGGTGCCGGCCGAGCCCCCGTTGAAAATATTTTCGGTGCCGGCCGAGCTCCAATCGAAAATATTTTCGGTGCCGGCCGAGATCCCATCGAAAATATTTTCGGAGCCGGATGAGACCCCGTCGAAAATATTTTTGGTGCTGGCCGAGATCCTGTCGAAAATCTTTTGGATGCCAGCCGAGCCCCCGTCGAAAATATTTTCGGTGCCAGCTGGGCCCCCGTCGAAAATATTTTTGGCACCGGCCAAGCTGCTGTCGAAAATATTTTCGGCGCCGTTCGCGGTCCCGTCGAAAATATTTTCGGCACCGGTCGAGGTACTGTCGAAAATATTTTCGGGGCCGTCCGAGCTCCCGTCGAAAATATTTCTGACGCCGGACGAGCTTCCGTCGAAAATATTTTAGGCACCGGCCGAGATCCTGTCGAAGATATTTTCGGCACCGGTCGAGGTACTGTTGAAAATATTTTCGGGGCCGTCCAAGCTTCCATCGAAAATATTTTCGGTGCCGGCCGAGATCCCGTCGAAAATATTTTCGGAGCCGGCCGAGCCGCCGTCGAAAATATTTTAGGCACCGGCCGAGCTTCCATCGAAAATATTTTCGGTGCCGGATGAGACACCGACGAAAATATTTTCGGTGCCGGCTGGGCCCCCATCTAAAATATTTCCGGTGCTGGTCAGAACCTTGTCGAAAATATTTTCGGGGCCGGCCGAGCTCCCGTCGTAAATATTTTTGATGCCGGCCGAGCTTCCGTTGAAAATATTTTCGGTGCCGCCCGAGATCCCGTCGAAAATATTTTCGGGGCCGGCCGAGCTCCCGTCGAAATATTTTTGACGCCGGCGGATCTTCCGTCGAAAATATTTTCAGTGCCGGCCGAGATCCCGTTGAAAATATTTTCGGAGCCGTCCGAGCTTCCGTCTAAAATATTTTTGGTGCCGGCCGAGATCCCGTCGAAAATATTTTCGGTGCCGGCCGAGCTGCAATCGAAAATATTTTCGGAGCTGGCCGAGCTCCCGTCGAAAATATTTTCGGAGCCAGCTGAGCTGCCGTCGAAAATATTTTCGCCACCGGTCAAGGTACTGTCAAAAATATTTTCGGTGCCGGCCGAGCTCCCGTCTAAAATATTTTCGGTGCCGGCCGAGCCGCCGTCGAAAATATTTTTGGCACCTGTCGAGGTACTGTCGAAAATATTTTCGGGGCAGTCCGAGCTCCCATCGAAAATATTTTTGACGCCGGCCGAGCTTTCGTCGAAAATATTTTCGGTGCCGTCCGAGCTCCCATCGAAAATATTTTCGGAGCCGGCCGAGCTCCCGTCGAAAATAGTTCTGACGCCGGACGAGCTTCCGTCGAAAATATTTTCGGTGCCGGATGAGACACCGACGAAAATATTTTCGGTGCCGGCCGAGATCCCGTCGAAAATATTTTGGACGCCGGCCGAGACCCCGTTGAAAAAATTTTCGATGCCGGCCGAGATCCCGTCGAAAATATTTTCGGTGCCAGGCGGGCCCCCGTCGAAAATATTTTCGGTGCCGGCCGAGCCCCCATCGAAAATATTTTCGGCGCCGTTCGAGTTCCCGTTGAAAATATTTTCGGAGCCGGCCGAGCTCCCTTCGAAAATATTGTCGGAGCCGGCCGAGCCGCCGTCGAAAGTATTTTCGGTGCCGGCCGGCACCTTGTCAAAAGTATTTTTGGTGCCGACCGAGCTCCCGTCGAAAATATTTTCGGTGCCGGCCGAGACCCGTTAAAAATATTTTCGGGGCCGGCCGAGCTCCCGTCTAAAATATTTTCAGTGCTGGCCGAGCTCCCATCGAAAATATTTTCGGCACTGGTCGAGGTCCCGTCGAAAATATTTTCGGGGCCGTCCGAGCTCCCGTCGAAAATATTTCTGACGCCGGACGAGCTTCCGTCGAAAATATTATCGGTGCCGGCCGAGACCCTGTCGAAAATATTTTCGGTGCCGGCCGAGACCCCGTCGAAAATATTTTCGGAGCCGGCCGAGACCCTGTCGAAAATATTTTCGGGGCCGTCCGAGCTCCCGTCGAAAATATTTTCGGCGCCGTTCGAGGTCCCGTCGAAACTATTTTCGGGGCCGTCCGAGCTTCCGTCGAAAATATTTTCGGGGCCGTACGAGATCCCTTCGAAAATATTTTCGGCGCCGTTCGAGGTCCCGTCGAAACTATTTTTGGGGCCGTCCGAGCCTCCGTCGAAAACATTTTGGCACCGGCCAACACGCCGTCGAAAATATTTTCGGTGCCGGCCAAGATCCCGTCGAAAATATTTTCGGTGCCGGCCGAGTCCCGTCGAAAATATTTTCGGAGCCGGCTGAGCTGCCGTCGCAAATATTTTCCGCACCGGTCAAGGTACTGTCAAAAATATTTTCGGTGCCGGCCGAGCTCCCGTCTAAAATATTTTCGGTGCCTGCCGAGCTCCCATCGAAAATATTGTCGGAGCCGGCCGAGCCTCCGTCAAAACTATTTTTGGTGCCGGCCGGCACCTTTTTGAAAATATTTTCGGGGCTGGCCACGCCGCCGTCTAAAATATTTTCGGTTCCGGTCAGAACCTTGTCGAAAACATTTTCAGGGCCGTCTGAGCCTCCGTTGAAAACATTTTTGGCACCGGCAAACACGCCGTCGAAAATATTTTTGTTGCCGGCCGAGCCTCCGTCGAAAATATTTTCGGAGCCGGCTGAGACCCTGTTGAAAATATTTTCGGGGCCGTCCGAGATCCCTTCGAAAATATTTTCGGCGCCGTTCGAGGTCCCGTCGAAAATATTTTCGGGGCCGTCCGAGCTCCCATGAAAAATATTTCTGACGCCGGCGGAGCTTCCGTCGAAAATATTTTCGGTGCCGGCCGAGATCCCGTCGAAAATATTTTCAGAACCGGCTGAGCTCCCGTCGAAAATATTTTCGGAGCCGGCTGAGCCGCCATCGAAAATATTTTCCGCACCGGTCAAGGTACTGTCAAAAATATTGTCATTGCCCGCCGAGCTCCCGTCGAAAATATTTTTGACGCTGGCCGAGCTTCCGTCGAAAATAGTTTCGGAGCCGGCCGAGACCCTGTCGAAAATATTTTCGGAGCCGGCCGAGCTGCCGTCGAAGATATTTTCGGAGCCGGCCGAGCTTCCGTCGAAAACATTTTGGCACCGGCCAACACGCCGTCGAAAATATTTTCGGTGCCGGCCGAGCCCCCGTTGAAAATATTTTCGGTGCCGGTCAGAACCTTGTCGAAAATATTTTCGGGACCGGCCGAGCTTCCGTCGAAAATATTTTCGGTGCCGGATGAGACACCGACGAAAATATTTTCGGGGCCGGCCGAGACCCCGTTGAAAAAATTTTCGATGCCGGCCGAGATCCCGTCGAAAATATTTTCGGAGCCAGGCGGGCCCCTGTCGAAAATATTTTCGGTGCCGGCCGAGCCCCCATCGAAAATATTTTCGGCGCCGTTCGAGTTCCCGTTGAAAATATTTTCGGAGCCGGCCGAGCTCCCTTCGAAAATATTGTCGGAGCCGGCCGAGCCGCCGTCGAAAGTATTTTCGGTGCCGGCCGAGACCCGTTAAAAATATTTTCGGGGCCGGCCGAGCTCCCGTCTAAAATATTTTTGGTGCCGGCCGAGCTCCCATCGAAAATATTTTCGGCACTGGTCGAGGTCCCATCGAAAATATTTTCGGGGCCCTCCTAGCTCCCGTCGAAAATATTTTTGACGCCGGCCGAGCTTCCGTCGAAAATATTTTCGGTGCTGGCCGAGATCCCGTTGAAAATATTTTCGGAGCCGGCCGAGACCCCGTTGAATATATTTTCGGGGCCCTCCGAGCCTCCGTCGAAAACATTTTTGGCACCAGCCAACACGCCGTCGAAAATATTTTTGATGCCGGCCGAGACCCTGTCGAAAATATTTCCGGTGCCGTCCGAGACCCCGTCGAAAATATTTTCGGAGCCGGCCGAGACCCTGTCGAAAATATTTTCGGGGCCGTCCGAGCCCCCGTCGAAAATATTTTCCGCGCCGTTCGAGGTCCCGTCGAAACTATTTTCGGGGCCGTCCGAGCTTCCGTCGAAAATATTTTCGGGGCCGTACGAGATCCCTTCGAAAATATTTTCGGCGCCGTTCGAGGTCCCGTCGAAACTATTTTTGGGGCCGTCCGAGCCTCCGTCGAAAACATTTTGGCACCGGCCAACACGCCGTCGAAAATATTTTCGGTGCCGGCCGAGATCCTGTCGAAGATATTTTCGGTGCCGGCCGAGATCCCGTCGAAAATATTTTCGGAGCCGGCCGAGCTGCCATCGAAACTATTTTCGGAGCCAGCTGAGCTGCCGTCGAAAATATTTTCGGCGCCGTTCGAGGTCCCGTCGAAACTATTTTTGACGCCGGCCGAGCTTCCGTCGAAAACATTTTGGCACCGGCCAACACGCCGTCGAAAATATTTTCGGTGCCGGCCGAGCCCCCGTTGAAAATATTTTCGGTGCCGGTCAGAACCTTGTCGAAAATATTTTCGGGACCGTCCGAGCTCCCGTCGAAAATATTTTTGACGCCGGCCAAGCTTCCGTCGAAAATATTTTCGGTGCCGGCCGAGATCCCGTCGAAAATATTTTCGGTGCCGTCCGAGCCTCCGTCGAAAACATTTTTGGCACCGGCCAACACGCCGTCGAAAATATTTTCGGTGTCGGCTGAGATCCCGTCGAAAATATTTTTGGAGCCGGCCAAGACCCCATCAAAAATATTTTCGGAGCCGGCTGAGACCCCGTCGAAAATATTCTCGGGGCCGTCCGAGCTCCCGTCGAAAATATTTTGGACGCCGGCCGAGACCCCATCGAAAAAATGTTCGACGCCGGCCGAAATCCCGTCGAAAATATTTTCGGTGCCGGCTGAGTCCCGTCTAAAATATTTTCGGTGCCAGGCGGGCCCCCGTCGAAAATATTTTCGGTGCCGGCCGAGCCCCCATCGAAAATATTTTCGGCGCCGTTCGAGGTCCCGTCGAAAATATTGTCGGAGCCGGACGAGACCCCGTCGAAAATATTTTCGGGGCCGTCCGAGCCTCCGTCGAAAACATTTTTGGCACCGGTCGAGGTACTGTCGAAAATATTTTCGGGGCCGTCCGAGCTCCCGTTGAAAATATTTTTGACGCCGGCCAAGCTTCCATCGAAAATATTTTCGGAGCCAGCTGAGCCGCCGTCGAAAATATTTTCCGCACCGGTCAAGGTACTGTCAAAAATATTTTCGGTGCTGGCCGAGATCCCGTCGAAAATATTTTCGGAGCCGGCCGAGCCGCCGTCGAAAATATTTTAGGCACCGGCTGAGCCTCCATCGAAAATATTTTCGGTGCCGGATGAGACACTGACGAAAATATTTTCGGTGCCGGCCGGGCCCCCATCTAAAATATTTCGGTGCCGGTCAGGACCTTGTCGAAAGTATTTTCGGGGCCGGCCGAGATCCCGTCGAAAATATTTTCGACGCCGGCCAAGCTTCCGTCGAAAATATTTTCGGTGCCGGCCGAGACCCCGTCGAAAATATTTTTGGTGCCGTCCGAGCTGCCGTCGAAAATATTTTGGACGCCGGCCGAGACCCCTTCGAAAAAATTTTCGACGCCGGCCGAGATCCCATTGAAAATATTTTCGGTGCCGGCTGAGTCCCGTCTAAAATATTTCCGGTGCCAGGCGGGCCGCCGTCGAAAATATTTTCGGCACTGGTCGAGGTCCTGTCGAAAATATTTTCGGAGCCGGCCGAGCTCCCATCGAAAATATTTTTGACGCCGGCCGAGCTTCCATCGAAAATCTTTTGGATGCCAGCCGAGCCTCCGTCGAAAATATTTTCGGTGCCAGCTGGGCCCCCGTCGAAACTATTTTTGGCACCGGCCAAGCCGCCGTCGAAAATATTTTCGGCGCCGTTCGCGGTCCCGTCGAAAATATTTTCGGCACCGGTCGAGGTACTGTCGAAAATATTTTCGGTGCCGTCCGAGCTCCTGTTGAAAATATTTCTGACGCCGGACGAGCTTCCGTCGAAAATATTTTCGGTGCCGGCCGAGGTACTGTCGAAGATATTTTCGGGGCCGTCCGAGCTCCCATCGAAAATATTTTCGGCGCCGTTCGAGGTCCCGTCGAAACTATTTTCGGGGCCGTCCGAGCCTCCGTCGAAAACATTTTGGCACCGGCCAACACGCTGTTGAAAATATTTTTGGTGGCAGCCGAGCCCCCGTTGAAAATATTTTCGGTGCCGGCCGAGCTCCAATCGAAAATATTTTGGATGCCATCCGAGCTCCCGTCGAAAATATTTTCAGTGCCAGCTGGGCCCCCGTCGAAACTATTTTTGGCACCGTCCAACAAGCCGTCGAAAATATTTTCGGCGCCGTTCGCGGTCCCGTCGAAAATATTTTCGGCACCGGCCGAGCCCCCGTTGAAAATATTTTCGGTGCCGGCCGAGATCCTGTCGAAGATATTTTCGGTGCCGGCCGAGCTCCCGTCGAAAATATTTTCGGCACCGGTCAAGGTAGTGTCGAAAATAATTTCGGAGCCAGCCGAGCTCCAATCGAAAATATTTTCGGAGCCGGCTGAGCTGCCGTCGAAAATATTTTCGCCAACGGTCGAGGTACTGTCAAAAATATTTTCGGGCCCATCCGAGCTCCCGTCGAAAATATTTTTGACGCTGGCCGAGCTTCCATCGAAATTATTTTCGGTGCCGGCCGAGATCCCGTCGAAAATATTTTCGGAGCCGTTCGAGGTCCCGTCGAAACTATTTTCAGGGCCGTCCTGCCTCCGTCGAAAACATTTTGGCACCGACCAACACGCCGTCGAAAATATTTTTGGTGCCGGCCGAGCTCCCATCGAAAATATTTTCGGTGCTGGCTGAGCTCCAATCGAAAATATTTTTGACGCCAGCCGAGCTTCCGTCGAAAATATTTTCGGAGCCGGCCGAGACCCCGTTGAATATATTATCGGGGCCCTCCGACCCTCCGTCGAAAACATTTTTGGCACCGGCCAACACGCCGTCGAAAATATTTTTGGTGCCGGCCGAGCCCCCGTTGAAAATATTTTTGGTGGCGGCCGAGCTCCAATCGAAAATATTTTCGGGGCCGTCCGAGCCTCCGTCGAAAACATTTTGGCACCGGCCAACACGCCGTCGAAAATATTTTTGGTGCCAGCCGAGCCCCCGTTGAAAATATTTTCGGTGCCGGCCGAGCTCCAGTCGAAAATATTTTCGGAGCCGGCCAAGCTGCCGTCGAAAATATTTTCGGAGCCGGCTGAGCTGCCGTCGAAAATATTTTCGGCGCCGTTCGAGGTCCCGTCGAAACTATTTTTGACGCCAGCCGAGCTTCCGTCGAAAACATTTTGGCACCGGCCAACACGCCGTCGAAAATATTTTTGACGCCGGCCGAGCTTCCGTCGAAAATATTTTCGGTGCTGACCGAGATCCCATCGAAAATATTTTCGGAGCCGGCTGAGCTGCCGTCGAAAATATTTTTGCCACCGGCGGAGCTTCCGTCGAAAATATTTTCGGAGCCGGCCGAGATCCCATCGAAAATATTTCCGGCACCGGTCAAGGTCCTGTCGAAAATATTTTCGGGGCTGTCCGAGCTCCCGTCGAAAATAGTTTTGACGCCGGCGGATCTTCCGTCGAAAATATTTTCAGTGCCGGCCGAGATCCTGTCGAAAACCTTTTGGATGCCAGCCGAGCCTCCGTCGAAAATATTTTCGGTGCCAGCTGGGCCCCCGTCGAAACTATTTTTGGCACCGGCCAAGCCGCCGTCGAAAATATTTTCGGCGCAGGTCGCGGTCCCGTCGAAAATATTTTCGGCGCCGTTCGAGGTCCCGTCGAAACTATTTTCGGGGCCGTCCGAGCCTCCGTCAAAAACATTTTGGCACCGGCCAAGACGCCGTCAAAAATATTTTTGGTGCCGTCCGAGCCCCCGTCGAAAATATTTTCGGAGCCGGCCGAGCTCCCGTCGAAAATATTTTCGGAGCCGGCTGAGCCGCCGTCAAAAATATTTTCCGCACCGGTCAAGGTACTGTCAAAAATATTTTCGGTGCCGGCCGAGCTCCCATCGAAAATATTTTCGGCACTGGACGAGGTACTGTCGAAAATATTTTTGATGCCGACCGAGCTTCCGTCGAAAATATTTTTGATGCCGCCCGAGCTTCCGTTGAAAATATTTTCGGTGCCGGCCGAGATCCCGTCGAAAATATTTTCGGAGCCAGCCGAGACCCTGTCGAAAATATTTTCGGGGCCGTCCGAGCTGCCATCGAAAATATTTTCGGCGCCGTTCGAGGTCCCGTCGAAACTATTTTCGGGGCCGTCCGAGCCTCCGTCAAAAACATTTTGGCACCGGCCAACACGCCGTCGAAAATATTTTTGGTGCCGATCGACCCCCGTTGAAAATATTTTCGGCACCGGTCGAGGTCCTGTCGAAAATATTTTCGGAGCCGTCTGAGCTCCCATCGAAAATATTTCTGACGCCGGACGAGCTTCCGTCGAAAATATTTTCGGCGCCGTTCGAGATCCTGTCGAAGATAGTTTCGGTGCCGGCCGAGCTCCCGTCGAAAATATTTTCGGCGCCGTTCGAGATCCTGTCGAAGATAGTTTCGGTGCCGGCCGAGATCCCGTCGAAAATATTTTCGGCGCCGTCCGAGCCTCCGTCGAAAACATTTTGGCACCGGCCAACACGCCGTCGAAAATATTTTTGGTGCCGATCGAGCCGCCGTTGAAAATATTTTCGGTGCCGGCCGAGCTCCAATCGAAAATATTTTCGGTGCCGGCCGAGATCCTGTCGAAAATCTTTTGGATGCCAGCCAACCTCCCGTCGAAAATATTTTCGGTGCCAGCTGGGCCCCCGTCGAAAATATTTTTGGCACCGGCCAAGCCGCCGTCGAAAATATTTTCGGCGTCGTTCGCGGTCCCGTCGAAAATATTTTCGGCACCGGTCGAGGTACTGTCGAAAATATTTTCGGGGCCATCCGAGCTCCCGTCGAAAATATTTCTGATGCCGGACGAGCTTCCGTCGAAAATATTTTAGGCACCGGCCGAGATCCTGTCGAAGATATTTTCGGCACCGGTCGAGGTACTGTCGAAAATATTTTAGGCACCGGCCGAGCTTCCATCGAAAATATTTTCGGTGCCGGATGAGACACCGACGAAAATATTTTCGGTGCCGGCCGGGCCCCCATCTAAAATATTTCCGGTGCTGGTCAGAACCTTGTCGAAAATATTTTCGGGGCCGGCCGAGCTCCCGTCGAAAATATTTTTGGTGCCGGCCGAGATCCCGTCGAAAATATTTTCGGAGCCGGCCGAGCTGCTGTCGAAAATATTTTCGGCACCGGTCGAGGTCCTGTCGAAAATATTTTCGGGGCTGTCCGAGCTCCCGTCGAAAATAGTTTTGACGCCGGCGGATCTTCCGTCGAAAATATTTTCAGTGCCGGCCGAGATCCCATTGAAAATATTTTCGGAGACGTCCGAGCTTCCGTCTAAAATATTTTTGGTGCCGGCCGAGATCCTGTCGAAAATCTTTTGGATGCCAGCCGAGCCTCCGTCGAAAATATTTTCGGTGCCGGATGAGACACTGACGAAAATATTTTCGGTGCCGGCCGGGCCCCCATCTAAAATATTTCGGTGCCGGTCAGGACCTTGTCGAAAGTATTTTCGGGGCCGGCCGAGATCCCGTCGAAAATATTTTCGACGCCGGCCAAGCTTCCGTCGAAAATATTTTCGGTGCCGGCCGAGACCCCGTCGAAAATATTTTTGGTGCCGTCCGAGCTGCCGTCGAAAATATTTTGGACGCCGGCCGAGACCCCTTCGAAAAAATTTTCGACGCCGGCCGAGATCCCATTGAAAATATTTTCGGTGCCGGCTGAGTCCCGTCTAAAATATTTCCGGTGCCAGGCGGGCCGCCGTCGAAAATATTTTCGGCACTGGTCGAGGTCCTGTCGAAAATATTTTCGGAGCCGGCCGAGCTCCCATCGAAAATATTTTTGACGCCGGCCGAGCTTCCATCGAAAATCTTTTGGATGCCAGCCGAGCCTCCGTCGAAAATATTTTCGGTGCCAGCTGGGCCCCCGTCGAAACTATTTTTGGCACCGGCCAAGCCGCCGTCGAAAATATTTTCGGCGCCGTTCGCGGTCCCGTCGAAAATATTTTCGGCACCGGTCGAGGTACTGTCGAAAATATTTTCGGTGCCGTCCGAGCTCCTGTTGAAAATATTTCTGACGCCGGACGAGCTTCCGTCGAAAATATTTTCGGTGCCGGCCGAGGTACTGTCGAAGATATTTTCGGGGCCGTCCGAGCTCCCATCGAAAATATTTTCGGCGCCGTTCGAGGTCCCGTCGAAACTATTTTCGGGGCCGTCCGAGCCTCCGTCGAAAACATTTTGGCACCGGCCAACACGCTGTTGAAAATATTTTTGGTGGCAGCCGAGCCCCCGTTGAAAATATTTTCGGTGCCGGCCGAGCTCCAATCGAAAATATTTTGGATGCCATCCGAGCTCCCGTCGAAAATATTTTCAGTGCCAGCTGGGCCCCCGTCGAAACTATTTTTGGCACCGTCCAACAAGCCGTCGAAAATATTTTCGGCGCCGTTCGCGGTCCCGTCGAAAATATTTTCGGCACCGGCCGAGCCCCCGTTGAAAATATTTTCGGTGCCGGCCGAGATCCTGTCGAAGATATTTTCGGTGCCGGCCGAGCTCCCGTCGAAAATATTTTCGGCACCGGTCAAGGTAGTGTCGAAAATAATTTCGGAGCCAGCCGAGCTCCAATCGAAAATATTTTCGGAGCCGGCTGAGCTGCCGTCGAAAATATTTTCGCCAACGGTCGAGGTACTGTCAAAAATATTTTCGGGCCCATCCGAGCTCCCGTCGAAAATATTTTTGACGCTGGCCGAGCTTCCATCGAAATTATTTTCGGTGCCGGCCGAGATCCCGTCGAAAATATTTTCGGAGCCGTTCGAGGTCCCGTCGAAACTATTTTCAGGGCCGTCCTGCCTCCGTCGAAAACATTTTGGCACCGACCAACACGCCGTCGAAAATATTTTTGGTGCCGGCCGAGCTCCCATCGAAAATATTTTCGGTGCTGGCTGAGCTCCAATCGAAAATATTTTTGACGCCAGCCGAGCTTCCGTCGAAAATATTTTCGGAGCCGGCCGAGACCCCGTTGAATATATTATCGGGGCCCTCCGACCCTCCGTCGAAAACATTTTTGGCACCGGCCAACACGCCGTCGAAAATATTTTTGGTGCCGGCCGAGCCCCCGTTGAAAATATTTTTGGTGGCGGCCGAGCTCCAATCGAAAATATTTTCGGGGCCGTCCGAGCCTCCGTCGAAAACATTTTGGCACCGGCCAACACGCCGTCGAAAATATTTTTGGTGCCAGCCGAGCCCCCGTTGAAAATATTTTCGGTGCCGGCCGAGCTCCAGTCGAAAATATTTTCGGAGCCGGCCAAGCTGCCGTCGAAAATATTTTCGGAGCCGGCTGAGCTGCCGTCGAAAATATTTTCGGCGCCGTTCGAGGTCCCGTCGAAACTATTTTTGACGCCAGCCGAGCTTCCGTCGAAAACATTTTGGCACCGGCCAACACGCCGTCGAAAATATTTTTGACGCCGGCCGAGCTTCCGTCGAAAATATTTTCGGTGCTGACCGAGATCCCATCGAAAATATTTTCGGAGCCGGCTGAGCTGCCGTCGAAAATATTTTTGCCACCGGCGGAGCTTCCGTCGAAAATATTTTCGGAGCCGGCCGAGATCCCATCGAAAATATTTCCGGCACCGGTCAAGGTCCTGTCGAAAATATTTTCGGGGCTGTCCGAGCTCCCGTCGAAAATAGTTTTGACGCCGGCGGATCTTCCGTCGAAAATATTTTCAGTGCCGGCCGAGATCCTGTCGAAAACCTTTTGGATGCCAGCCGAGCCTCCGTCGAAAATATTTTCGGTGCCAGCTGGGCCCCCGTCGAAACTATTTTTGGCACCGGCCAAGCCGCCGTCGAAAATATTTTCGGCGCAGGTCGCGGTCCCGTCGAAAATATTTTCGGCGCCGTTCGAGGTCCCGTCGAAACTATTTTCGGGGCCGTCCGAGCCTCCGTCAAAAACATTTTGGCACCGGCCAAGACGCCGTCAAAAATATTTTTGGTGCCGTCCGAGCCCCCGTCGAAAATATTTTCGGAGCCGGCCGAGCTCCCGTCGAAAATATTTTCGGAGCCGGCTGAGCCGCCGTCAAAAATATTTTCCGCACCGGTCAAGGTACTGTCAAAAATATTTTCGGTGCCGGCCGAGCTCCCATCGAAAATATTTTCGGCACTGGACGAGGTACTGTCGAAAATATTTTTGATGCCGACCGAGCTTCCGTCGAAAATATTTTTGATGCCGCCCGAGCTTCCGTTGAAAATATTTTCGGTGCCGGCCGAGATCCCGTCGAAAATATTTTCGGAGCCAGCCGAGACCCTGTCGAAAATATTTTCGGGGCCGTCCGAGCTGCCATCGAAAATATTTTCGGCGCCGTTCGAGGTCCCGTCGAAACTATTTTCGGGGCCGTCCGAGCCTCCGTCAAAAACATTTTGGCACCGGCCAACACGCCGTCGAAAATATTTTTGGTGCCGATCGACCCCCGTTGAAAATATTTTCGGCACCGGTCGAGGTCCTGTCGAAAATATTTTCGGAGCCGTCTGAGCTCCCATCGAAAATATTTCTGACGCCGGACGAGCTTCCGTCGAAAATATTTTCGGCGCCGTTCGAGATCCTGTCGAAGATAGTTTCGGTGCCGGCCGAGCTCCCGTCGAAAATATTTTCGGCGCCGTTCGAGATCCTGTCGAAGATAGTTTCGGTGCCGGCCGAGATCCCGTCGAAAATATTTTCGGCGCCGTCCGAGCCTCCGTCGAAAACATTTTGGCACCGGCCAACACGCCGTCGAAAATATTTTTGGTGCCGATCGAGCCGCCGTTGAAAATATTTTCGGTGCCGGCCGAGCTCCAATCGAAAATATTTTCGGTGCCGGCCGAGATCCTGTCGAAAATCTTTTGGATGCCAGCCAACCTCCCGTCGAAAATATTTTCGGTGCCAGCTGGGCCCCCGTCGAAAATATTTTTGGCACCGGCCAAGCCGCCGTCGAAAATATTTTCGGCGTCGTTCGCGGTCCCGTCGAAAATATTTTCGGCACCGGTCGAGGTACTGTCGAAAATATTTTCGGGGCCATCCGAGCTCCCGTCGAAAATATTTCTGATGCCGGACGAGCTTCCGTCGAAAATATTTTAGGCACCGGCCGAGATCCTGTCGAAGATATTTTCGGCACCGGTCGAGGTACTGTCGAAAATATTTTAGGCACCGGCCGAGCTTCCATCGAAAATATTTTCGGTGCCGGATGAGACACCGACGAAAATATTTTCGGTGCCGGCCGGGCCCCCATCTAAAATATTTCCGGTGCTGGTCAGAACCTTGTCGAAAATATTTTCGGGGCCGGCCGAGCTCCCGTCGAAAATATTTTTGGTGCCGGCCGAGATCCCGTCGAAAATATTTTCGGAGCCGGCCGAGCTGCTGTCGAAAATATTTTCGGCACCGGTCGAGGTCCTGTCGAAAATATTTTCGGGGCTGTCCGAGCTCCCGTCGAAAATAGTTTTGACGCCGGCGGATCTTCCGTCGAAAATATTTTCAGTGCCGGCCGAGATCCCATTGAAAATATTTTCGGAGACGTCCGAGCTTCCGTCTAAAATATTTTTGGTGCCGGCCGAGATCCTGTCGAAAATCTTTTGGATGCCAGCCGAGCCTCCGTCGAAAATATTTTCGGTGCCAGCTGGGCCCCCGTCGAAACTATTTTTGGCACCGGCCAAGCTGCCGTCGAAAATATTTTCGGCGCCGTTCGCGGTCCCGTCGAAAATATTTTCGGCGCCGTTCGAGGTCCCGTCGAAACTATTTTCGGGGCCGTCCGAGCCTCCGTCAAAAACATTTTGGCACTGGCCAAGACGCCGTCAAAAATATTTTTGGTGCCGTCCGAGCCCCCGTCGAAAATATTTTCGGAGCCGGCCGAGCTGCCGTCGAAAATATTTTCGGAGCCGGCTGAGCCGCCGTCAAAAATATTTTCCGCACCGGTCAAGGTACTGTCAAAAATATTTTCGGTGCCGTCCGAGCTCCCATCGAAAATATTTTCGGCACCGGACGAGGTACTGTCGAAAATATTTTTGATGCCGGCCGAGCTTCCGTCGAAAATATTTTTGACGCCGCCCGAGCTTCCGTTGAAAATATTTTCGGTGCCGGCCGAGATCCCGTCGAAAATATTTTCGGAGCCGGCTGAGCTGACGTCGAAAATATTTTTGCCACCAGTCAAGGTACTGTCAAAAATATTTTCGGGGCTGTCCGAGCTCCCGTCGATAATATTTTTGACGCCGGACGAGCTTCCGTCGAAAATATTTTCGGTGCCGGCCGAGACCCCGTCGAAATTATTTTCGGTGTCGGCTGAGCCGCCGTCGAAAATATTTTCCGCACTGGTCAAGGTACTGTCAAAAATATTTTCGGTGCCGGCCGAGCTCCCATCGAAAATATTTTAGGCACCGGCCGAGATCCTGTCGAAGATATTTTCGGCACCGGTCGAGGTACTGTCAAAAATATTTTCGGGGCCGTCCGAGCTCCCGTCAAAAATATTTCTGACGCCGGACGAGCTTCCGTCGAAAATATTTTAGGCACCGGCCGAGATCCTGTCGAAGATATTTTCGGCACCGGTCGAGGTACTGTCGAAAATATTTTCGGGGCCGTCCAAGCTTCCATCGAAAATATTTTCGGTGCCGGCCGAGATCCCGTCGAAAATATTTTCGGAGCCGTCCGAGCTCCCGTCGAAAATATTTCTGACGCCGGACGAGCTTCCGTCGAAAATATTTTTGGTGCCGGCCGAGATCCTGTCGAAGATAGTTTCGGTGCCGGCCATGCTCCCGTCGAAAACATTTTCGGTGCCGTTCGAGATCCTGTCGAAGATAGTTTCGGTGCCGGCCGAGCTCCCGTCGAAAATATTTTCGGCGCCGTTCGAGGTCCCGTCGAAACTATTTTCGGGGCCGTCCGAGCCTCCGTCAAAAACATTTTGGCACCGGCCAACACGCAGTCAAAAATATTTTTGGTGCCGTCCGAGCCCCCGTCGAAAATATTTTCGGAACCGGCCGAGCTCCCGTCGAAAATATTTTCGGAGCCGGCTGAGCCGCCGTCAAAAATATTTTCCGCACCGGTCAAGGTACTGTCAAAAATATTTTCGGAGCCGGCCGAGACCCTGTCGAAAATATTTTCGGGGCCGTCCGAGCTCCCGTCGAAAATATTTTTGGCGCCGTTCGAGGTCCCGTCGAAACTATTTTCGGGGCCGTCCGAGCCTCCGTCGAAAACATTTTGGCACCGGCCAACAGGCCGTCGAATATATTTTTGGTGCCGGCCGAGCCCCCGTTGAAAATATTTTCGGTGGCGGCCGAGCTCCAATCGAAAATATTTTTGGTGCCGGCCGAGATCCCGTCGAAAATATTTTCGGAGCCGGACGAGACCCCGTCGAAAATATTTTTGGTGCCGGCCGAGATCCTGTCGAAAATCTTTTGGATGCCAGCCGACCTCCCGTCGAAAATATTTTCGGTGCCAGCTGGGCCCCCGTCGAAAATATTTTTGGCACCGGCCAAGCCGCCGTCGAAAATATTTTCGGCGCCGTTCGCGGTCCCGTCGAAAATATTTTCGGCACCGGTCGAGGTACTGTCGAAAATATTTTCGGGGCCGTCCGAGCTCCCGTCGAAAATATTTCTGATGCCGGACGAGCTTCCGTCGAAAATATTTTAGGCACCGGCCGAGATCCTGTCGAAGAGATTTTCGGCACCGGTCGAGGTACTGTCGAAAATATTTTCGGGGCCGTCCGAGATTCCATCGAAAATATTTTCGGTGCCGGCCGAGCTCCAATCGAAAATATTTTTGGTGCCGGCCGAGATCCTGTCAAAAATCTTTTGGATGCCAGCCGAGCCCCCGTCGAAAATATTTTCGGTGCCAGCTGGGCCCCCGTTGAAAATATTTTTGGCACCGGCCAAGCTGCCGTCGAAAATATTTTCGGCGCCGTTCGCGGTCCCGTCGAAAATATTTTCGGCACCGGTCGAGGTACTGTCGAAAATATTTTCGGGGCCGTCCGAGCTCCCGTCGAAAATATTTCTGACGCCAGACGAGCTTCCGTCGAAAATATTTTAGGCACCGGCCGAGATCCTGTCGAATATATTTTCGGCTCCGGTCGAGGTACTGTCGAAAATATTTTCGGGTCCGTCCGAGCTTCCATCGAAAATATTTTAGGCACTGGCCGAGCTTCCATCGAAAATATTTTCGGTGCCGGATGAGACACCGACGAAAATATTTTCGGTGCCGGCCGGGCCCCCGTCGAAAATATTTTTGGCACCGGCCAAGCTGCCGTCGAAAATATTTTCGGAGCCGGCCAAGCCGCCGTCGAAAATATTGTCGGCGCCGGTCGCGGTCCTGTCGAAAATATTTTCGGCACCGGTCGAGGTATTGTCAAAAATACTTTCGGTGCCGGCCGAGCTCCCGTCGAAAATATTTTTGACGCCGCCCGAGCTTCCGTTGAAAATATTTTCGGTGCCGGCCGAGATCCCGTCGAAAATATTTTCGGAGCCTGCCGAGACCCTGTCGAAAATATTTTCGGGGCCGTCCGAGCTCCCGTCGAAAATATTTTCGGCGCCGTTCGAGGTCCCGTCGAAACTATTTTCGGGGCCGTCCGAGCCTCCGTCGAAAACATTTTGGCACCGGCCAACAGGCCGTCGAAAATATTTTTGGTGCCGGCCGAGCCCCCGTTGAAAATATTTTCGGTGCCGGCCGAGCTCCAATCGAAAATATTTTTGGTGCCGGCCGAGATCCCATCGAAAATATTTTCGGAGCCGGACGAGACCCCGTCGAAAATATTTTTGGTGCCGGCCGAGATCCTGTCGAAAATCTTTTGGATGCCAGCCGAGCCCCCGTCGAAAATATTTTCGGTGCCAGCTGGGCCCCCGTCGAAAATATTTTAGGCACCGGCCGAGCTTCCATCGAAAATATTTTCGGTGCCGGATGAGACACCGACGAAAATATTTTCGGTGCCGGCTG
The DNA here is from genome assembly GCF_947461875.1 of Haliaeetus albicilla. Classification (NCBI taxonomy): domain Eukaryota; kingdom Metazoa; phylum Chordata; class Aves; order Accipitriformes; family Accipitridae; genus Haliaeetus; species Haliaeetus albicilla. The sequence continues at coordinate 943,352 of NC_091497.1, read as the reverse complement.
GGCCCCCAGCTAAAATATTTCCGGTGCTGGTCAGAACCGTGTCGAAAATATTTTCGGAGCCGGCCGAGCTCCCGTCGAAAATATTTTTGACGCCGGCCGAGCTTCCGTCGAAAATATTTTCAGTGCCGGCCGAGCTCCCGTCGAAAATATTTTCAACGCCGCCCGAGCTCCAATCAAAAATATTTTCGGTGCCGGCCGAGATCCCGTCGAAAATATTTTCGGAGCCGGCTGAGACCCTGTCGAAAATATTTTCGGGGCCGTCCGAGCTCCCGTCGAAAATATTTACGGCGCCGTTCGAGGTCCCGTCGAAACTATTTTCGGGGCCGTCCGAGCCTCCGTCGAAAACATTTTGGCACCGGCCAACAAGCCGTCGAAAATATTTTTGGTGCCGGCCGAGCCCCCGTCGAAAATATTTTCGGTGCCGGCCGAGCTCCAATCGTAAATATTTTCGGTGCCGGCCAAGATCCCGTCGAAAATATTTTCGGCACCGGTCGAGGTATTGTCAAAAATACTTTCGGTGCCGGCCGAGCTCCCTTCGAAAATATTTTCGGCACCGGACGAGGTACTGCCGAAAATATTTTTGATGCGGCGGAACTTCCGTCGAAAATATTTTTGACGCCGCCCAAGCTTCCGTTGAAAATATTTTCGGTGCCGGCCGAGATCCCGTCGAAAATATTTTCGGAGCCAGCCGAGACCCTGTCGAAAATATTTTAGGCACTGTCGAAAATATTTTTGATGCGGCCGAGCTTCCATCGAAAATATTTTCGGTGCCGGATGAGACACCGACGAAAATATTTTCGGTGCCGGCCGGGCCCCCGTCTAAAATATTTCCGGTGCTGGTCAGAACCTTGTTGAAAATATTTTCGGAGCCGGCCGAGCTCCCGTCGAAAATATTTTTGACGCTGGCCGAGCTTCCGTCGAAAATATTTTTGGTGCTGACCGAGATCCCATCGAAAATACTTTCGGCACCGGTCGAGGTCCTGTCAAAAATATTTTCGGGGCTGTCCGAGCTCCCGTTGAAAATAGTTTTGACGCCGGCGGATCTTCCGTCGAAAATATTTTCAGTGCCGGCCGAGATCCCGTTGAAAATATTTTCGGAGACGTCCGAGCTTCCGTCTAAAATATTTTTGGTGCCGGCCGAGATCCTGTCGAAAATCTTTTGGATGCCAGCCGAGCCTCTGTCGAAAATATTTTCGGTGCCAGCTGGGCCCCCGTCGAAACTATTTTTGGCACCGGCCAAGCCGCCGTCGAAAATATTTTCGGCGCCGTTCGAGGTCCCGTCGAAACTATTTTCGGGGCCGTCCGAGAATCCGTCAAAAACATTTTGGCACTGGCCAACACGCCGTCAAAAATATTTTTGGTGATGTCCGAGCCCCCGCGGAAAATATTTTCGGAGCCGGCTGAGCCGCCGTCAAAAATATTTTCCGCACCGGTCAAGGTACTGTCAAAAATATTTTCGGTGCCGGCCGAGCTCTCATCGAAAATATTTTCGGCACCGGATGAGGTACTGTCGAAAATATTTTTGATGCCGGCCGAGCTTCCGTCGAAAATATTTTTGACGCCGCCCGAGCTTCCGTTGAAAATATTTTCGGTGCCGGCCGAGATCCCGTCGAAAATATTTTCGGAGCCAGCCGAGACCCTGTAGAAAATATTTTCGGGGCCGTCCGAGCTGCCGTCGAAAATATTTTCGGCACCGTTCGAGGTCCCGTCGAAACTATTTTCGGGGCCGTCCGAGCCTCCGTCGAAAACATTTTGGCACCGGCTAACACGCCGTCGAAAATATTTTTGGTGCCGATCGACCCCCGTTGAAAATATTTTCGGCACCGGTCGAGGTCCTGTCGAAAATATTTTCGGAGCCGTCCGAGCTCCCATCGAAAATATTTCTGACGCCGGACGAGCTTCCGTCGAAAATATTTTCGGCGCCGTTCGAGATCCTGTCGAAGATAGTTTCGGTGCCGGCCGAGCTCCCGTCGAAAATATTTTCGGCGCCGTTCGAGATCCTGTCGAAGATAGTTTCGGTGCCGGCCGAGATCCCGTCGAAAATATTTTCGGCGCCGTTCGAGGTCCCGTCGAAACTATTTTCGGGGCCGTCCGAGCCTCCGTCGAAAACATTTTGGCACCGGCCAACACGCCGTCGAAAATATTTTTGGTGCCGATCGAGCCGCCATTGAAAATATTTTCGGTGCCGGCCGAGCTCCAATCGAAAATATTTTCGGTGCCGGCCGAGATCCCGTCGAAAATATTTTCGGTGCCAGCTGGGCCCCCGTCGAAAATATTTTTGGCACCGGCCAAGCTGCCGTCGAAAATATTTTCGGCGCCGTTCGCGGTCCCGTCGAAAATATTTTCGGCACCGGTCGAGGTACTGTCGAAAATATTTTCGGGGCCGTCCGAGCTCCCGTCGAAAATATTTCTGACGCCGGACGAGCTTCCGTCAAAAATATTTTAGGCACCGGCCGAGATCCTGTCGAAGATATTTTCGGCACCGGTCGAGGTACTGTCGAAAATATTTTCGGGGCCGTCGAAGCTTCCATCAAAAATATTTTCGGTGCCGGCCGAGATCCCGTCGAAAATATTTTCGGAGCCGGACGAGGTACTGTCGAAAATATTTTTGATGCCGGCCGAGCTTCCGTCGAAAATATTTTTGACGCCGCCCGAGCTTCCGTTGAAAATATTTTCGGTGCCGGCCGAGATCCCGTCGAAAATATTTTCGGTGCCGGCCGAGACCCTGTCGAAAATATTTTCGGGGCTGTCCGAGCTCCCATCGAAAATATTTTCGGCGCCGTTCGAGGTCCCGTCGAAACTATTTTCGGGGCCGTCCGAGCCTCCGTCGAAAACATTTTGACACCGGCGGAGCTTCCGTCGAAAATATTTTCGGGGCTGTCCGAGCTCCCGTCGAAAATAGTTTTGACGCCGGCGGATCTTCCGTCGAAAATATTTTCAGTGCCGGCCGAGATCTCGTTGAAAATATTTTCGGAGCCGTCCGAGCTTCCGTCTAAAATATTTTTGGTGCCGGCCGAGATCCTGTCGAAAATCTTTCGGATGCCAGCCGAGACTCCGTCGAAAATATTTTCGGTGCCAGCTGGGCCCCCGTCGAAACTATTTTTGGCACCGGCCAAGCCGCCGTCGAAAATATTTTCGGAGCCGGTCGCGGTCCCGTCGAAAATATTTTCGGCACCGGTCGAGGTCCTGTCGAAAATATTTTCGGAGCCGTCCGAGCTCCCGTCGAAAATAGTTCTGACGCCGGACGAGCTTCCGTCGAAAATATTTTCGGTGCCGGCCGAGATCCTGTCGAAGATAGTTTCGGTGCCGGCCGAGCTCCCGTCGAAAATATTTTCGGCGCCGTTCGAGGTCCCGTCGAAACTATTTTCGGTGCCGTCCGAGCCTCCGTCAAAAACATTTTGGCACCGGCCAACACGCCGTCAAAAATATTTTTGGTGCCGTCCGAGCCCCCGTCGAAAATATTTTCGGAGCCTGCTGAGCCGCCGTCAAAAATATTTTCCGCACCGGTCAAGGTACTGTCAAAAATATTTTCGGTGCCGGCCGAGCTCCCATCGAAAATATTTTCGGCACCGGACGAGGTACTGTCGAAAATACTTTTGATGCCGGCCGAGCTTCCGTCGAAAACATTTTTGACGCCGCCCGAGCTTCCGTTGAAAATATTTTCGGTGCCGGCCGAGAACCCGTCGGAAATATTTTCGGAGGCGGCCGAGACCCTGTCGAAAATATTTTCGGGGCCGTCCGAGCTCCCGTCGAAAATATTTTTGGCGCCGTTCGAGGTCCCGTCGAAACTATTTTCGGGGCCATCCGAGCCTCCGTCGAAAACATTTTGGCACCGGCCAACAGGCCGTCGAAAATATTTTGGTGCCGGCCGAGCCCCCGTTGAAAATATTTTCGGTGCCGGCCGAGCTCCAATCGAAAATATTTTCGGTGCCGGCCGAGATCCCGTCGAAAATATTTTCGGAGCCGGACGAGACCCCGTCGAAAATATTTTTGGTGCCGGCCGAGATCCTGTCGAAAATCTTTTGGATGCCAGCCGAGCCTCCGTCGAAAATATTTTCGGTGCCAGCTGGGCCCCCGTCGAAACTATTTTTGGCACCGGCCAAGCCGCCGTCGAAAATATTTTCGGCGCCGGTCGCGGTCCCGTCGAAAATATTTTCGGCGCCGTTCGAGGTCCCGTCGAAACTATTTTCGGGGCCGTCCGAGCCTCCGTCAAAAACATTTTGGCACCGGCCAAGACGCCGTCAAAAATATTTTTGGTGCCGTCTGAGCCCCCGTCGAAAATATTTTCGGAGCCGGCCGAGCTCCCGTCGAAAATATTTTTGCCACCGGTCGAGGTCCTGTCGAAAATATTTTCGGGGCTGTCCGAGCTCCCGTCAAAAATAGTTTTGACGCCGGTGGATCTTCCGTCGAAAATATTTTCAGTGCCGTCCGAGATCCCGTTGAAAATATTTTCGGAGCCGTCCGAGCTTCCGTCTAAAATATTTTTGGTGCCGGCCGAGATCCTGTCGAAAATCTTTTGGATGCCAGCCGAGCCTCCGTTGAAAATATTTTCGGTGCTAGCTGGGCCCCCGTCGAAACTATATTTGGCACCGGCCAAGCCGCCGTCGAAAATATTTTCGGCGCCGCTCGCGGTCCTGTCGAAAATATTTTCGGCACCGGTCGAGGTCCTGTCGAAAATATTTTCGGAGCCGTCCGAGCTCCCGTCGAAAATATTTCTGACGCCGGACGAGCTTCCCTCGAAAATATTTTCGGTGCCGGCCGAGCTCCCGTCGAAAATATTTTCGGCGCCGTTCGAGATCCTGTCGAAGATAGTTTCGGTGCCGGACGAGGCTCCGTCAAAAACATTTTGGCACCGGCCAACACGCTGTCAAAAATATTTTTGGTGCCGTCCGAGCCCCCGTTGAAAATATTTTTGGTGCCGGCCGAGCTCCCATCGAAAATATTTTCGGAGCCGGCCAAGCCGCCGTCAAAAATATTTTCGGCGCCGGTCGCGGTCCCGTCGAAAATATTTTCGGCACCGGTCGATGTATTGTCAAAAATACTTTCGGTGCCGGCCGAGCTCCCTTCGAAAATATTTTCGGCACCGGACGAGGTACTGTCGAAAATATTTTTGATGCCGGCCGAGCTTCCGTCAAAAATATTTTTGACGCCGCCCGAGCTTCCGTTGAAAATATTTTCGGTGCCGGCCGAGATCCCGTCGAAAATATTTTCGGAGGCGGCCGAGACCCTGTCGAAAATATTTTCGGGGCCGTCCGAGCTCCCGTCGGAAATATTTTCGGCGCCGTTCGAGGTCCCGTCGAAACTATTTTCGGGGCCGTCCGAGCCTCCGTCGAAAACATTTTGGCACCGGCCAACAGGCCGTCGAAAATATTTTTGGTGCCGGCCGAGCCCCCGTTGAAAATATTTTCGGTGCCGGCCGAGCTCCAATCGAAAATATTTTCGGTGCCGGCCGAGATCCCGTCGAAAATATTTTCGGAGCCGGACGAGACCCCGTCGAAAATATTTTTGGTGCCGGCCGAGATCCTGTCGAAAATCTTTTGGATGCCAGCCGAGCCCCCGTCGAAAATATTTTCGGTGCCAGCTGGGCCCCCGTCGAAAATATTTTTGGCACCGGCCAAGCTTCCATCGAAAATATTTTCGGTGCCGGATGAGACACCGACGAAAATATTTTCGGTGCCGGCCGAGATCCCGTCGAAAATATTTTGGACGCCGGCCGAGACCCCGTTGAAAAAATTTTCGATGCCGGCCGAGATCCCGTCGAAAATATTTTCGGTGCCAGGCGGGCCCCCGTCGAAAATATTTTCGGTGCCGGCCAAGCCCCCATCGAAAATATTTTCGGCGCCGTTCGAGTTCCCGTTGAAAATATTTTTGGAGCCGGCCGAGCTCCCTTCGAAAATATTGTCGGAGCCGGCCGAGCCGCCGTCGAAAGTATTTTCGGTGCCGGCCGGCACCTTGTCAAAAGTATTTTTGGTGCCGACCGAGCTCCCGTCGAAAATATTTTCGGTGCCGGCCGAGACCCGTTAAAAATATTTTCGGGGCCGGCCGAGCTCCCGTCTAAAATATTTTCAGTGCCGGCCGAGCTCCCATCGAAAATATTTTCGGCACTGGTCGAGGTCCCGTCGAAAATATTTTCGGGGCCGTCCTAGCTCCCGTTGAAAATATTTTTGACGCCGGCCGAGCTTCCATCGAAAATATTTTCGGTGCTGGCCGAGATCCCGTTGAAAATATTTTCGGAGCCGGCCGAGACCCCGTTGAATATATTTTCGGGGCCCTCCGAGCCTCCGTTGAAAACATTTTTGGCACCAGCCAACACGCCGTCGAAAATATTTTTGATGCCGGCCGAGCCCCAGTTAAAAATATTTTCGGTGCCGTCCGAGACCCCGTCGAAAATATTTTCGGCACCGGTCGAGGTACTGTTGAAAATATTTTTGGGGCCGTCCGAGCTCCCGTCGAAAATATTTTCGGTGCCGGCCGAGACCCGTTAAAAATATTTTCGGGGCCGGCCGAGCTCCCGTCTAAAATATTTTCAGTGCCGGCCGAGCTCCCATCGAAAATATTTTCGGCACTGGTCGAGGTCCCGTCGAAAATATTTTCGGGGCCGTCCTAGCTCCCGTTGAAAATATTTTTGACGCCGGCCGAGCTTCCATCGAAAATATTTTCGGTGCTGGCCGAGATCCCGTTGAAAATATTTTCGGAGCCGGCCGAGACCCCGTTGAATATATTTTCGGGGCCCTCCGAGCCTCCGTTGAAAACATTTTTGGCACCAGCCAACACGCCGTCGAAAATATTTTTGATGCCGGCCGAGCCCCAGTTAAAAATATTTTCGGTGCCGTCCGAGACCCCGTCGAAAATATTTTCGGCACCGGTCGAGGTACTGTTGAAAATATTTTTGGGGCCGTCCGAGCTCCCGTCGAAAATATTTTTGACGCCGGACGAGCTTCCGTCGAAAATATTTTCGGTGCCGGCCGAGACCCCGTCGAAATTATTTTCGGAGCCGGCCGAGATCCTGTCGAAAATCTTTTGGATGCCAGCCGAGCCTCCGTCGAAAATATTTTCGGTGCCAGCTGGGCCCCCGTCGAAAATATTTTTCACACCGGCCAACACGCCGTCGAAAATATTTTCGGCGCCGTTCGCGGTCCCGTCGAAAATATTTTCGGCACCGGTCGAGGTACTGTCGAAAATATTTTCGGGGCCGTCCGAGCTCCCGTCGAAAATATTTCTGACGCCGGACGAGCTTCCGTCGAAAATATTTTCGGTGCCGGCCGAGACCCTGTCGAAAATATTTTCGGTGCCGGCCGAGACCCCGTCGAAAATATTTTCGGAGCCGGCCGAGACCCTGTCGAAAATATTTTCGGGGCCGTCCGAGCTCCCGTCGAAAATATTTTCGGCGCCGTTCGAGGTCCCGTCGAAACTATTTTCGGGGCCGTCCGAGCTTCCGTCGAAAATATTTTCGGGGCCGTACGAGATCCCTTCGAAAATATTTTCGGCGCCGTTCGAGGTCCCGTCGAAACTATTTTTGGGGCCGTCCGAGCCTCCGTCGAAAACATTTTGGCACCGGCCAACACGCCGTCGAAAATATTTTCGGTGCCGGCCAAGATCCCGTCGAAAATATTTTCGGAGCCGGCCGAGCTCCCGTCGAAAATATTTTTGGTGCCGGCCGAGATCCTGTCGAAAATCTTTTGGATGCCAGCCGAGCCCCCGTCGAAAATATTTTCGGTGCCAGCTGGGCCCCCGTCGAAAATATTTTTGGCACCGGCCAAGCTTCCATCGAAAATATTTTCGGTGCCGGATGAGACACCGACGAAAATATTTTCGGTGCCGGCCGAGATCCCGTCGAAAATATTTTGGACGCCGGCCGAGACCCCGTTGAAAAAATTTTCGATGCCGGCCGAGATCCCGTCGAAAATATTTTCGGTGCCAGGCGGGCCCCCGTCGAAAATATTTTCGGTGCCGGCCGAGCCCCCATCGAAAATATTTTCGGCGCCGTTCGAGTTCCCGTTGAAAATATTTTCGGAGCCGGCCGAGCTCCCTTCGAAAATATTGTCGGAGCCGGCCGAGCCGCCGTCGAAAGTATTTTCGGTGCCGGCCGGCACCTTGTCAAAAGTATTTTTGGTGCCGACCGAGCTCCCGTCGAAAATATTTTCGGTGCCGGCCGAGACCCGTTAAAAATATTTTCGGGGCCGGCCGATCTCCCGTCTAAAATATTTTCAGTGCCGGCCGAGCTCCCATCGAAAATATTTTCGGCACTGGTCGAGGTCCCGTCGAAAATATTTTCGGGGCCGTCCTAGCTCCCGTTGAAAATATTTTTGACGCCGGCCGAGCTTCCATCGAAAATATTTTCGGTGCTGGCCGAGATCCCGTTGAAAATATTTTCGGAGCCGGCCGAGACCCCGTTGAATATATTTTCGGGGCCCTCCGAGCCTCCGTTGAAAACATTTTTGGCACCAGCCAACACGCCGTCGAAAATATTTTTGATGCCGGCCGAGCCCCAGTTGAAAATATTTTCGGTGCCGTCCGAGACCCCGTCGAAAATATTTTCGGCACCGGTCGAGGTACTGTTGAAAATATTTTTGGGGCCGTCCGAGCTCCCGTCGAAAATATTTTTGACGCCGGACGAGCTTCCGTCGAAAATATTTTCGGTGCCGGCCGAGACCCCGTCGAAAATATTTTTGGTGCCGGCCGAGATCCTGTCGAAAATCTTTTGGATGCCAGCCGAGCCTCCGTCGAAAATATTTTCGGTGCCAGCTGGGCCCCCGTCGAAACTATTTTTGGCACCGGCCAAGCCGCCGTCGAAAATATTTTCGGCGCCGGTCGCGGTCCCGTCGAAAATATTTTCGGCGCCGTTCGAGGTCCCGTCGAAACTATTTTCGGGGCCGTCCGAGCCTCCGTCAAAAACATTTTGGCACCGGCCAAGATGCCGTCAAAAATATTTTTGGTGCCGTCTGAGCCCCCGTCGAAAATATTTTCGGAGCCGGCCGAGCTCCCGTCGAAAATATTTTTGCCACCGGTCGAGGTCCTGTCGAAAATATTTTCGGGGCTGTCCGAGCTCCCGTCAAAAATAGTTTTGACGCCGGTGGATCTTCCGTCGAAAATATTTTCAGTGCCGTCCGAGATCCCGTTGAAAATATTTTCGGAGCCGTCCGAGCTTCCGTCTAAAATATTTTTGGTGCCGGCCGAGATCCTGTCGAAAATCTTTTGGATGCCAGCCGAGCCTCCGTTGAAAATATTTTCGGTGCTAGCTGGGCCCCCGTCGAAACTATATTTGGCACCGGCCAAGCCGCCGTCGAAAATATTTTCGGCGCCGCTCGCGGTCCTGTCGAAAATATTTTCGGCACCGGTCGAGGTCCTGTCGAAAATATTTTCGGAGCCGTCCGAGCTCCCGTCGAAAATATTTCTGATGCCGGACGAGCTTCCCTCGAAAATATTTTCGGTGCCGGCCAAGCTCCCGTCGAAAATATTTTCGGCGCCGTTCGAGATCCTGTCGAAGATAGTTTCGGTGCCGGCCGAGGCTCCGTCAAAAACATTTTGGCACCGGCCAACACGCTGTCAAAAATATTTTTGGTGCCGTCCGAGCCCCCGTTGAAAATATTTTTGGTGCCGGCCGAGCTCCCATCGAAAATATTTTCGGAGCCGGCCAAGCCGCCGTCAAAAATATTTTCGGCGCCGGTCGCGGTCCCGTCGAAAATATTTTCGGCACCGGTCGATGTATTGTCAAAAATACTTTCGGTGCCGGCCGAGCTCCCTTCGAAAATATTTTCGGCACCGGACGAGGTACTGTCGAAAATATTTTTGATGCCGGCCGAGCTTCCGTCGAAAATATTTTTGACGCCGCCCGAGCTTCCGTTGAAAATATTTTCGGTGCCGGCCGAGATCCCGTCGAAAATATTTTCGGAGGCGGCCGAGACCCTGTCGAAAATATTTTCGGGGCCGTCCGAGCTCCCGTCGAAAATATTTTCGGCGCCGTTCGAGGTCCCATCGAAACTATTTTCGGGGCCATCCGAGCCTCCGTCGAAAACATTTTGGCACCGGCCAACAGGCCGTCGAAAATATTTTTGGTGCCGGCCGAGCCCCCGTTGAAAATATTTTCGGTGCCGGCCGAGCTCCAATCGAAAATATTTTCGGTGCCGGCCGAGATCCCGTCGAAAATATTTTCGGAGCCGGACGAGACCCCGTCGAAAATATTTTTGGTGCCGGCCGAGATCCTGTCGAAAATCTTTTGGATGCCAGCCAAGCCCCCGTCGAAAATATTTTCGGTGCCAGCTGGGCCCCCGTCGAAAATATTTTTGGCACCGGCCAAGCTTCCATCGAAAATATTTTCGGTGCCGGATGAGACACCGACGAAAATATTTTCGGTGCCGGCCGAGATCCCGTCGAAAATATTTTGGACGCCGGCCGAGACCCCGTTGAAAAAATTTTCGATGCCGGCCGAGATCCCATCGAAAATATTTTCGGTGCCAGGCGGGCCCCCTTCGAAAATATTTTCGGTGCCGGCCGAGCCCCCATCGAAAATATTTTCGGCGCCGTTCGAGTTCCCGTTGAAAATATTTTCGGAGCCGGCCGAGCTCCCTTCGAAAATATTGTCGGAGCCGGCCGAGCCGCCGTCGAAAGTATTTTCGGTGCCGGCCGGCACCTTGTCAAAAGTATTTTTGGTGCCGACCGAGCTCCCGTCGAAAATATTTTCGGTGCCGGCCGAGACCCGTTAAAAATATTTTCGGGGCCGGCCGAGCTCCCGTCTAAAATATTTTCAGTGCCGGCCGAGCTCCCATCGAAAATATTTTCGGCACTGGTCGAGGTCCCGTCGAAAATATTTTCGGGGCCGTCCTAGCTCCCGTTGAAAATATTTTTGACGCCGGCCGAGCTTCCATCGAAAATATTTTCGGTGCTGGCCGAGATCCCGTTGAAAATATTTTCGGAGCCGGCCGAGACCCCGTTGAATATATTTTCGGGGCCCTCCGAGCCTCCGTTGAAAACATTTTTGGCACCAGCCAACACGCCGTCGAAAATATTTTTGATGCCGGCCGAGCCCCAGTTAAAAATATTTTCGGTGCCGTCCGAGACCCCGTCGAAAATATTTTCGGCACCGGTCGAGGTACTGTTGAAAATATTTTTGGGGCCGTCCGAGCTCCCGTCGAAAATATTTTTGACGCCGGACGAGCTTCCGTCGAAAATATTTTCGGTGCCGGCCGAGACCCCGTCGAAATTATTTTCGGAGCCGGCCGAGATCCTGTCGAAAATCTTTTGGATGCCAGCCGAGCCTCCGTCGAAAATATTTTCGGTGCCAGCTGGGCCCCCGTCGAAAATATTTTTCACACCGGCCAACACGCCGTCGAAAATATTTTCGGTGCCGTTCGCGGTCCCGTCGAAAATATTTTCGGCACCGGTCGAGGTACTGTCGAAAATATTTTCGGGGCCGTCCGAGCTCCCGTCGAAAATATTTCTGACGCCGGACGAGCTTCCGTCGAAAATATTTTCGGTGCCGGCCGAGACCCTGTCGAAAATATTTTCGGTGCCGGCCGAGACCCCGTCGAAAATATTTTCGGAGCCGGCCGAGACCCTGTCGAAAATATTTTCGGGGCCGTCCGAGCTCCCGTCGAAAATATTTTCGGCGCCGTTCGAGGTCCCGTCGAAACTATTTTCGGGGCCGTCCGAGCTTCCGTCGAAAATATTTTCGGGGCCGTACGAGATCCCTTCGAAAATATTTTCGGCGCCGTTCGAGGTCCCGTCGAAACTATTTTTGGGGCCGTCCGAGCCTCCGTCGAAAACATTTTGGCACCGGCCAACACGCCGTCGAAAATATTTTCGGTGCCGGCCAAGATACCGTCGAAAATATTTTCGGAGCCGGACGAGACCCCGTCGAAAATATTTTTGGTGCCGGCCGAGATCCTGTCGAAAATCTTTTGGATGCCAGCCGAGCCCCCGTCGAAAATATTTTCGGTGCCAGCTGGGCCCCCGTCGAAAATATTTTTGGCACCGGCCAAGCTTCCATCGAAAATATTTTCGGTGCCGGATGAGACACCGACGAAAATATTTTCGGTGCCGGCCGAGATCCCGTCGAAAATATTTTGGACGCCGGCCGAGACCCCGTTGAAAAAATTTTCGATGCCGGCCGAGATCCCGTCGAAAATATTTTCGGTGCCAGGCGGGCCCCCGTCGAAAATATTTTCGGTGCCGGCCGAGCCCCCATCGAAAATATTTTCGGCGCCGTTCGAGTTCCCGTTGAAAATATTTTCGGAGCCGGCCGAGCTCCCTTCGAAAATATTGTCGGAGCCGGCCGAGCCGCCGTCGAAAGTATTTTCGGTGCCGGCCGGCACCTTGTCAAAAGTATTTTTGGTGCCGACCGAGCTCCCGTCGAAAATATTTTCGGTGCCGGCCGAGACCCGTTAAAAATATTTTCGGGGCCGGCCGAGCTCCCGTCTAAAATATTTTCAGTGCCGGCCGAGCTCCCATCGAAAATATTTTCGGCACTGGTCGAGGTCCCGTCGAAAATATTTTCGGGGCCGTCCTAGCTCCCGTTGAAAATATTTTTGACGCCGGCCGAGCTTCCATCGAAAATATTTTCGGTGCTGGCCGAGATCCCGTTGAAAATATTTTCGGAGCCGGCCGAGACCCCGTTGAATATATTTTCGGGGCCCTCCGAGCCTCCGTTGAAAACATTTTTGGCACCAGCCAACACGCCGTCGAAAATATTTTTGATGCCGGCCGAGCCCCAGTTGAAAATATTTTCGGTGCCGTCCGAGACCCCGTCGAAAATATTTTCGGCACCGGTCGAGGTACTGTTGAAAATATTTTTGGGGCCGTCCGAGCTCCCGTCGAAAATATTTTTGACGCCGGACGAGCTTCCGTCGAAAATATTTTCGGTGCCGGCCGAGACCCCGTCGAAAATATTTTTGGTGCCGGCCGAGATCCTGTCGAAAATCTTTTGGATGCCAGCCGAGCCTCCGTCGAAAATATTTTCGGTGCCAGCTGGGCCCCCGTCGAAACTATTTTTGGCACCGGCCAAGCCGCCGTCGAAAATATTTTCGGCGCCGGTCGCGGTCCCGTCGAAAATATTTTCGGCGCCGTTCGAGGTCCCGTCGAAACTATTTTCGGGGCCGTCCGAGCCTCCGTCAAAAACATTTTGGCACCGGCCAAGATGCCGTCAAAAATATTTTTGGTGCCGTCTGAGCCCCCGTCGAAAATATTTTCGGAGCCGGCCGAGCTCCCGTCGAAAATATTTTTGCCACCGGTCGAGGTCCTGTCGAAAATATTTTCGGGGCTGTCCGAGCTCCCGTCAAAAATAGTTTTGACGCCGGTGGATCTTCCGTCGAAAATATTTTCAGTGCCGTCCGAGATCCCGTTGAAAATATTTTCGGAGCCGTCCGAGCTTCCGTCTAAAATATTTTTGGTGCCGGCCGAGATCCTGTCGAAAATCTTTTGGATGCCAGCCGAGCCTCCGTTGAAAATATTTTCGGTGCTAGCTGGGCCCCCGTCGAAACTATATTTGGCACCGGCCAAGCCGCCGTCGAAAATATTTTCGGCGCCGCTCGCGGTCCTGTCGAAAATATTTTCGGCACCGGTCGAGGTCCTGTCGAAAATATTTTCGGAGCCGTCCGAGCTCCCGTCGAAAATATTTCTGACGCCGGACGAGCTTCCCTCGAAAATATTTTCGGTGCCGGCCGAGCTCCCGTCGAAAATATTTTCGGCGCCGTTCGAGATCCTGTCGAAGATAGTTTCGGTGCCGGCCGAGGCTCCGTCAAAAACATTTTGGCACCGGCCAACACGCTGTCAAAAATATTTTTGGTGCCGTCCGAGCCCCCGTTGAAAATATTTTTGGTGCCGGCCGAGCTCCCATCGAAAATATTTTCGGATCCGGCCAAGCCGCCGTCAAAAATATTTTCGGTGCCAGCTGGGCCCCCGTCGAAAATATTTTTCACACCGGCCAACACGCCGTCGAAAATATTTTCGGTGCCGTTCGCGGTCCCGTCGAAAATATTTTCGGCACCGGTCGAGGTACTGTCGAAAATATTTTCGGGGCCGTCCGAGCTCCCGTCGAAAATATTTCTGACGCCGGACGAGCTTCCGTCGAAAATATTTTCGGTGCCGGCCGAGACCCTGTCGAAAATATTTTCGGTGCCGGCCGAGACCCCGTCGAAAATATTTTCGGAGCCGGCCGAGACCCTGTCGAAAATATTTTCGGGGCCGTCCGAGCTCCCGTCGAAAATATTTTCGGCGCCGTTCGAGGTCCCGTCGAAACTATTTTCGGGGCCGTCCGAGCTTCCGTCGAAAATATTTTCGGGGCCGTACGAGATCCCTTCGAAAATATTTTCGACGCCGTTCGAGGTCCCGTCGAAACTATTTTTGGGGCCGTCCGAGCCTCCGTCGAAAACATTTTGGCACCGGCCAACACGCCGTCGAAAATATTTTCGGTGCCGGCCAAGATCCCGTCGAAAATATTTTCGGTGCCGGCCGAGTCCCGTCGAAAATATTTTCGGAGCCGGCTGAGCTGCCGTCGCAAATATTTTCCGCACCGGTCAAGGTACTGTCAAAAATATTTTCGGTGCCGGCCGAGCTCCCGTCTAAAATATTTTCGGTGCCTGCCGAGCTCCCATCGAAAATATTGTCGGAGCCGGCCGAGCCTCCGTCAAAACTATTTTTGGTGCCGGCCGGCACCTTTTTGAAAATATTTTCGGGGCTGGCCACGCCGCCGTCTAAAATATTTTCGGTTCCGGTCAGAACCTTGTCGAAAACATTTTCAGGGCCGTCTGAGCCTCCGTTGAAAACATTTTTGGTACCAGCAAACACGCCGTCGAAAATATTTTTGTTGCCGGCCGAGATCCCGTCGAAAATATTTTCGGAGCCGGCTGAGACCCTGTTGAAAATATTTTCGGGGCCGTCCGAGATCCCATCGAAAATATTTTCAGAACCGGCTGAGCTCCCGTCGAAAATATTTTCGGAGCCGGCTGAGCCGCCATCGAAAATATTTTCCGCACCGGTCAAGGTACTGTCAAAAATATTGTCATTGCCCGCCGAGCTCCCGTCGAAAATATTTTTGACGCTGGCCGAGCTTCCGTCGAAAATAGTTTCGGAGCCGGCCGAGACCCTGTCGAAAATATTTTCGGAGCCGGCCGAGCTGCCGTCGAAGATATTTTCGGAGCCGGCCGAGCTTCCGTCGAAAACATTTTGGCACCGGCCAACACGCCGTCGAAAATATTCTCGGTGCCGGCCGAGCCCCCGTTGAAAATATTTTCGGTGCCGGTCAGAACCTTGTCGAAAATATTTTCGGGACCGGCCGAGCTTCCGTCGAAAATATTTTCGGTGCCGGCCGAGATCCCGTCGAAAATATTTTCGGAGCCAGCTGGGCCCCCGTCGAAAATATTTTTGGCACCGGCCAAGCTTCCATCGAAAATATTTTCGGTGCCGGATGAGACACCGACGAAAATATTTTCGGTGCCGGCCGAGATCCCGTCGAAAATATTTTGGACGCCGGCCGAGACCCCGTTGAAAAAATTTTCGATGCCGGCCGAGATCCCGTCGAAAATATTTTCGGTGCCAGGCGGGCCCCCGTCGAAAATATTTTCGGTGCCGGCCAAGCCCCCATCGAAAATATTTTCGGCGCCGTTCGAGTTCCCGTTGAAAATATTTTCGGAGCCGGCCGAGCTCCCTTCGAAAATATTGTCGGAGCCGGCCGAGCCGCCGTCGAAAGTATTTTCGGTGCCGGCCGGCACCTTGTCAAAAGTATTTTTGGTGCCGACCGAGCTCCCGTCGAAAATATTTTCGGTGCCGGCCGAGACCCGTTAAAAATATTTTCGGGGCCGGCCGAGCTCCCGTCTAAAATATTTTCAGTGCCGGCCGAGCTCCCATCGAAAATATTTTCGGCACTGGTCGAGGTCCCGTCGAAAATATTTTCGGGGCCGTCCTAGCTCCCGTTGAAAATATTTTTGACGCCGGCCGAGCTTCCATCGAAAATATTTTCGGTGCTGGCCGAGATCCCGTTGAAAATATTTTCGGTGCCGGCCGAGACCCCGTTGAATATATTTTCGGGGCCCTCCGAGCCTCCGTTGAAAACATTTTTGGCACCAGCCAACACGCCGTCGAAAATATTTTTGATGCCGGCCGAGCCCCAGTTAAAAATATTTTCGGTGCCGTCCGAGACCCCGTCGAAAATATTTTCGGCACCGGTCGAGGTACTGTTGAAAATATTTTTGGGGCCGTCCGAGCTCCCGTCGAAAATATTTTTGACGCCGGCCGAGCTTCCGTCGAAAATATTTTCGGTGCCGGCCGAGACCCCGTCGAAATTATTTTCGGAGCCGGCCGAGATCCTGTCGAAAATCTTTTGGATGCCAGCCGAGCCTCCGTCGAAAATATTTTCGGTGCCAGCTGGGCCCCCGTCGAAAATATTTTTCACACCGGCCAACACGCCGTCGAAAATATTTTCGGTGCCGTTCGCGGTCCCGTCGAAAATATTTTCGGCACCGGTCGAGGTACTGTCGAAAATATTTTCGGGGCCGTCCGAGCTCCCGTCGAAAATATTTCTGACGCCGGACGAGCTTCCGTCGAAAATATTTTCGGTGCCGGCCGAGACCCTGTCGAAAATATTTTCGGTGCCGGCCGAGACCCCGTCGAAAATATTTTCGGAGCCGGCCGAGACCCTGTCGAAAATATTTTCGGGGCCGTCCGAGCTCCCGTCGAAAATATTTTCGGCGCCGTTCGAGGTCCCGTCGAAACTATTTTCGGGGCCGTCCGAGCTTCCGTCGAAAATATTTTCGGGGCCGTACGAGATCCCTTCGAAAATATTTTCGGCGCCGTTCGAGGTCCCGTCGAAACTATTTTTGGGGCCGTCCGAGCCTCCGTCGAAAACATTTTGGCACCGGCCAACACGCCGTCGAAAATATTTTCGGTGCCGGCCAAGATACCGTCGAAAATATTTTCGGAGCCGGACGAGACCCCGTCGAAAATATTTTTGGTGCCGGCCGAGATCCTGTCGAAAATCTTTTGGATGCCAGCCGAGCCCCCGTCGAAAATATTTTCGGTGCCAGCTGGGCCCCCGTCGAAAATATTTTTGGCACCGGCCAAGCTTCCATCGAAAATATTTTCGGTGCCGGATGAGACACCGACGAAAATATTTTCGGTGCCGGCCGAGATCCCGTCGAAAATATTTTGGACGCCGGCCGAGACCCCGTTGAAAAAATTTTCGATGCCGGCCGAGATCCCGTCGAAAATATTTTCGGTGCCAGGCGGGCCCCCGTCGAAAATATTTTCGGTGCCGGCCGAGCCCCCATCGAAAATATTTTCGGCGCCGTTCGAGTTCCCGTTGAAAATATTTTCGGAGCCGGCCGAGCTCCCTTCGAAAATATTGTCGGAGCCGGCCGAGCCGCCGTCGAAAGTATTTTCGGTGCCGGCCGGCACCTTGTCAAAAGTATTTTTGGTGCCGACCGAGCTCCCGTCGAAAATATTTTCGGTGCCGGCCGAGACCCGTTAAAAATATTTTCGGGGCCGGCCGATCTCCCGTCTAAAATATTTTCAGTGCCGGCCGAGCTCCCATCGAAAATATTTTCGGCACTGGTCGAGGTCCCGTCGAAAATATTTTCGGGGCCGTCCTAGCTCCCGTTGAAAATATTTTTGACGCCGGCCGAGCTTCCATCGAAAATATTTTCGGTGCTGGCCGAGATCCCGTTGAAAATATTTTCGGAGCCGGCCGAGACCCCGTTGAATATATTTTCGGGGCCCTCCGAGCCTCCGTTGAAAACATTTTAGGCACCAGCCAACACGCCGTCGAAAATATTTTTGATGCCGGCCGAGCCCCAGTTGAAAATATTTTCGGTGCCGTCCGAGACCCCGTCGAAAATATTTTCGGCACCGGTCGAGGTACTGTTGAAAATATTTTTGGGGCCGTCCGAGCTCCCGTCGAAAATATTTTTGACGCCGGACGAGCTTCCGTCGAAAATATTTTCGGTGCCGGCCGAGACCCCGTCGAAAATATTTTTGGTGCCGGCCGAGATCCTGTCGAAAATCTTTTGGATGCCAGCCGAGCCTCCGTCGAAAATATTTTCGGTGCCAGCTGGGCCCCCGTCGAAACTATTTTTGGCACCGGCCAAGCCGCCGTCGAAAATATTTTCGGCGCCGGTCGCGGTCCCGTCGAAAATATTTTCGGCGCCGTTCGAGGTCCCGTCGAAACTATTTTCGGGGCCGTCCGAGCCTCCGTCAAAAACATTTTGGCACCGGCCAAGACGCCGTCAAAAATATTTTTGGTGCCGTCTGAGCCCCCGTCGAAAATATTTTCGGAGCCGGCCGAGCTCCCGTCGAAAATATTTTTGCCACCGGTCGAGGTCCTGTCGAAAATATTTTCGGGGCTGTCCGAGCTCCCGTCAAAAATAGTTTTGACGCCGGTGGATCTTCCGTCGAAAATATTTTCAGTGCCGTCCGAGATCCCGTTGAAAATATTTTCGGAGCCGTCCGAGCTTCCGTCTAAAATATTTTTGGTGCCGGCCGAGATCCTGTCGAAAATCTTTTGGATGCCAGCCGAGCCTCCGTTGAAAATATTTTCGGTGCTAGCTGGGCCCCCGTCGAAACTATATTTGGCACCGGCCAAGCCGCCGTCGAAAATATTTTCGGCGCCGCTCGCGGTCCTGTCGAAAATATTTTCGGCACCGGTCGAGGTCCTGTCGAAAATATTTTCGGAGCCGTCCGAGCTCCCGTCGAAAATATTTCTGACGCCGGACGAGCTTCCCTCGAAAATATTTTCGGTGCCGGCCGAGCTCCCGTCGAAAATATTTTCGGCGCCGTTCGAGATCCTGTCGAAGATAGTTTCGGTGCCGGCCGAGGCTCCGTCAAAAACATTTTGGCACCGGCCAACACGCTGTCAAAAATATTTTTGGTGCCGTCCGAGCCCCCGTTGAAAATATTTTTGGTGCCGGCCGAGCTCCCATCGAAAATATTTTCGGAGCCGGCCAAGCCGCCGTCAAAAATATTTTCGGCGCCGGTCGCGGTCCCGTCGAAAATATTTTCGGCACCGGTCGATGTATTGTCAAAAATACTTTCGGTGCCGGCCGAGCTCCCTTCGAAAATATTTTCGGCACCGGACGAGGTACTGTCGAAAATATTTTTGATGCCGGCCGAGCTTCCGTCGAAAATATTTTTGACGCCGCCCGAGCTTCCGTTGAAAATATTTTCGGTGCCGGCCGAGATCCCGTCGAAAATATTTTCGGAGGCGGCCGAGACCCTGTCGAAAATATTTTCGGGGCCGTCCGAGCTCCCGTCGAAAATATTTTCGGCGCCGTTCGAGGTCCCATCGAAACTATTTTCGGGGCCATCCGAGCCTCCGTCGAAAACATTTTGGCACCGGCCAACAGGCCGTCGAAAATATTTTTGGTGCCGGCCGAGCCCCCGTTGAAAATATTTTCGGTGCCGGCCGAGCTCCAATCGAAAATATTTTCGGTGCCGGCCGAGATCCCGTCGAAAATATTTTCGGAGCCGGACGAGACCCCGTCGAAAATATTTTTGGTGCCGGCCGAGATCCTGTCGAAAATCTTTTGGATGCCAGCCAAGCCCCCGTCGAAAATATTTTCGGTGCCAGCTGGGCCCCCGTCGAAAATATTTTTGGCACCGGCCAAGCTTCCATCGAAAATATTTTCGGTGCCGGATGAGACACCGACGAAAATATTTTCGGTGCCGGCCGAGATCCCGTCGAAAATATTTTGGACGCCGGCCGAGACCCCGTTGAAAAAATTTTCGATGCCGGCCGAGATCCCGTCGAAAATATTTTCGGTGCCAGGCGGGCCCCCGTCGAAAATATTTTCGGTGCCGGCCGAGCCCCCATCGAAAATATTTTCGGCGCCGTTCGAGTTCCCGTTGAAAATATTTTCGGAGCCGGCCGAGCTCCCTTCGAAAATATTGTCGGAGCCGGCCGAGCCGCCGTCGAAAGTATTTTCGGTGCCGGCCGGCACCTTGTCAAAAGTATTTTTGGTGCCGACCGAGCTCCCGTCGAAAATATTTTCGGTGCCGGCCGAGACCCGTTAAAAATATTTTCGGGGCCGGCCGAGCTCCCGTCTAAAATATTTTCAGTGCCGGCCGAGCTCCCATCGAAAATATTTTCGGCACTGGTCGAGGTCCCGTCGAAAATATTTTCGGGGCCGTCCTAGCTCCCGTTGAAAATATTTTTGACGCCGGCCGAGCTTCCATCGAAAATATTTTCGGTGCTGGCCGAGATCCCGTTGAAAATATTTTCGGAGCCGGCCGAGACCCCGTTGAATATATTTTCGGGGCCCTCCGAGCCTCCGTTGAAAACATTTTAGGCACCAGCCAACACGCCGTCGAAAATATTTTTGATGCCGGCCGAGCCCCAGTTGAAAATATTTTCGGTGCCGTCCGAGACCCCGTCGAAAATATTTTCGGCACCGGTCGAGGTACTGTTGAAAATATTTTTGGGGCCGTCCGAGCTCCCGTCGAAAATATTTTTGACGCCGGACGAGCTTCCGTCGAAAATATTTTCGGTGCCGGCCGAGACCCCGTCGAAAATATTTTTGGTGCCGGCCGAGATCCTGTCGAAAATCTTTTGGATGCCAGCCGAGCCTCCGTCGAAAATATTTTCGGTGCCAGCTGGGCCCCCGTCGAAACTATTTTTGGCACCGGCCAAGCCGCCGTCGAAAATATTTTCGGCGCCGGTCGCGGTCCCGTCGAAAATATTTTCGGCGCCGTTCGAGGTCCCGTCGAAACTATTTTCGGGGCCGTCCGAGCCTCCGTCAAAAACATTTTGGCACCGGCCAAGACGCCGTCAAAAATATTTTTGGTGCCGTCTGAGCCCCCGTCGAAAATATTTTCGGAGCCGGCCGAGCTCCCGTCGAAAATATTTTTGCCACCGGTCGAGGTCCTGTCGAAAATATTTTCGGGGCTGTCCGAGCTCCCGTCAAAAATAGTTTTGACGCCGGTGGATCTTCCGTCGAAAATATTTTCAGTGCCGTCCGAGATCCCGTTGAAAATATTTTCGGAGCCGTCCGAGCTTCCGTCTAAAATATTTTTGGTGCCGGCCGAGATCCTGTCGAAAATCTTTTGGATGCCAGCCGAGCCTCCGTTGAAAATATTTTCGGTGCTAGCTGGGCCCCCGTCGAAACTATATTTGGCACCGGCCAAGCCGCCGTCGAAAATATTTTCGGCGCCGCTCGCGGTCCTGTCGAAAATATTTTCGGCACCGGTCGAGGTCCTGTCGAAAATATTTTCGGAGCCGTCCGAGCTCCCGTCGAAAATATTTCTGACGCCGGACGAGCTTCCCTCGAAAATATTTTCGGTGCCGGCCGAGCTCCCGTCGAAAATATTTTCGGCGCCGTTCGAGATCCTGTCGAAGATAGTTTCGGTGCCGGCCGAGGCTCCGTCAAAAACATTTTGGCACCGGCCAACACGCTGTCAAAAATATTTTTGGTGCCGTCCGAGCCCCCGTTGAAAATATTTTTGGTGCCGGCCGAGCTCCCATCGAAAATATTTTCGGAGCCGGCCAAGCCGCCGTCAAAAATATTTTCGGCGCCGGTCGCGGTCCCGTCGAAAATATTTTCGGCACCGGTCGATGTATTGTCAAAAATACTTTCGGTGCCGGCCGAGCTCCCTTCGAAAATATTTTCGGCACCGGACGAGGTACTGTCGAAAATATTTTTGATGCCGGCCGAGCTTCCGTCGAAAATATTTTTGACGCCGCCCGAGCTTCCGTTGAAAATATTTTCGGTGCCGGCCGAGATCCCGTCGAAAATATTTTCGGAGGCGGCCGAGACCCTGTCGAAAATATTTTCGGGGCCGTCCGAGCTCCCGTCGAAAATATTTTCGGCGCCGTTCGAGGTCCCATCGAAACTATTTTCGGGGCCATCCGAGCCTCCGTCGAAAACATTTTGGCACCGGCCAACAGGCCGTCGAAAATATTTTTGGTGCCGGCCGAGCCCCCGTTGAAAATATTTTCGGTGCCGGCCGAGCTCCAATCGAAAATATTTTCGGTGCCGGCCGAGATCCCGTCGAAAATATTTTCGGAGCCGGACGAGACCCCGTCGAAAATATTTTTGGTGCCGGCCGAGATCCTGTCGAAAATCTTTTGGATGCCAGCCAAGCCCCCGTCGAAAATATTTTCGGTGCCAGCTGGGCCCCCGTCGAAAATATTTTTGGCACCGGCCAAGCTTCCATCGAAAATATTTTCGGTGCCGGATGAGACACCGACGAAAATATTTTCGGTGCCGGCCGAGATCCCGTCGAAAATATTTTGGACGCCGGCCGAGACCCCGTTGAAAAAATTTTCGATGCCGGCCGAGATCCCGTCGAAAATATTTTCGGTGCCAGGCGGGCCCCCGTCGAAAATATTTTCGGTGCCGGCCGAGCCCCCATCGAAAATATTTTCGGCGCCGTTCGAGTTCCCGTTGAAAATATTTTCGGAGCCGGCCGAGCTCCCTTCGAAAATATTGTCGGAGCCGGCCGAGCCGCCGTCGAAAGTATTTTCGGTGCCGGCCGGCACCTTGTCAAAAGTATTTTTGGTGCCGACCGAGCTCCCGTCGAAAATATTTTCGGTGCCGGCCGAGACCCGTTAAAAATATTTTCGGGGCCGGCCGAGCTCCCGTCTAAAATATTTTCAGTGCCGGCCGAGCTCCCATCGAAAATATTTTCGGCACTGGTCGAGGTCCCGTCGAAAATATTTTCGGGGCCGTCCTAGCTCCCGTTGAAAATATTTTTGACGCCGGCCGAGCTTCCATCGAAAATATTTTCGGTGCTGGCCGAGATCCCGTTGAAAATATTTTCGGAGCCGGCCGAGACCCCGTTGAATATATTTTCGGGGCCCTCCGAGCCTCCGTTGAAAACATTTTTGGCACCAGCCAACACGCCGTCGAAAATATTTTTGATGCCGGCCGATCCCCAGTTGAAAATATTTTCGGTGCCGTCCGAGACCCCGTCGAAAATATTTTCGGCACCGGTCGAGGTACTGTTGAAAATATTTTTGGGGCCGTCCGAGCTCCCGTCGAAAATATTTTTGACGCCGGACGAGCTTCCGTCGAAAATATTTTCGGTGCCGGCCGAGACCCCGTCGAAATTATTTTCGGAGCCGGCCGAGATCCTGTCGAAAATCTTTTGGATGCCAGCCGAGCCTCCGTCGAAAATATTTTCGGTGCCAGCTGGGCCCCCGTCGAAAATATTTTTCACACCGGCCAACACGCCGTCGAAAATATTTTCGGTGCCGTTCGCGGTCCCGTCGAAAATATTTTCGGCACCGGTCGAGGTACTGTCGAAAATATTTTCGGGGCCGTCCGAGCTCCCGTCGAAAATATTTCTGACGCCGGACGAGCTTCCGTCGAAAATATTTTCGGTGCCGGCCGAGACCCTGTCGAAAATATTTTCGGTGCCGGCCGAGACCCCGTCGAAAATATTTTCGGAGCCGGCCGAGACCCTGTCGAAAATATTTTCGGGGCCGTCCGAGCTCCCGTCGAAAATATTTTCGGCGCCGTTCGAGGTCCCGTCGAAACTATTTTCGGGGCCGTCCGAGCTTCCGTCGAAAATATTTTCGGGGCCGTACGAGATCCCTTCGAAAATATTTTCGGCGCCGTTCGAGGTCCCGTCGAAACTATTTTTGGGGCCGTCCGAGCCTCCGTCGAAAACATTTTGGCACCGGCCAACACGCCGTCGAAAATATTTTCGGTGCCGGCCAAGATCCCGTCGAAAATATTTTCGGTGCCGGCCGAGTCCCGTCGAAAATATTTTCGGAGCCGGCTGAGCTGCCGTCGCAAATATTTTCCGCACCGGTCAAGGTACTGTCAAAAATATTTTCGGTGCCGGCCGAGCTCCCGTCTAAAATATTTTCGGTGCCTGCCGAGCTCCCATCGAAAATATTGTCGGAGCCGGCCGAGCCTCCGTCAAAACTATTTTTGGTGCCGGCCGGCACCTTTTTGAAAATATTTTCGGGGCTGGCCACGCCGCCGTCTAAAATATTTTCGGTTCCGGTCAGAACCTTGTCGAAAACATTTTCAGGGCCGTCTGAGCCTCCGTTGAAAACATTTTTGGCACCAGCAAACACGCCGTCGAAAATATTTTTGTTGCCGGCCGAGATCCCGTCGAAAATATTTTCGGAGCCGGCTGAGACCCTGTTGAAAATATTTTCGGGGCCGTCCGAGATCCCGTCGAAAATATTTTCAGAACCGGCTGAGCTCCCGTCGAAAATATTTTCGGAGCCGGCTGAGCCGCCATCGAAAATATTTTCCGCACCGGTCAAGGTACTGTCAAAAATATTGTCATTGCCCGCCGAGCTCCCGTCGAAAATATTTTTGACGCTGGCCGAGCTGCCGTCGAAAATAGTTTCGGAGCCGGCCGAGACCCTGTCGAAAATATTTTCGGAGCCGGCCGAGCTGCCGTCGAAGATATTTTCGGAGCCGGCCGAGCTTCCGTCGAAAACATTTTGGCACCGGCCAACACGCCGTCGAAAATATTCTCGGTGCCGGCCGAGCCCCCGTTGAAAATATTTTCAGTGCCGGTCAGAACCTTGTCGAAAATATTTTCGGGACCGGCCGAGCTTCCGTCGAAAATATTTTCGGTGCCGGCCGAGATCCCGTCGAAAATATTTTCGGAGCCGGCCGAGCTCCCGTCGAAAATATTTTCGGCACCGGTCGAGGTCCTGTCGAAAATATTTTCGGGGCTGTCCGAGCTCCCGTCGAAAATAGTTTTGACGCCGGCGGATCTTCCGTCGAAAATATTTTCAGTGCCGGCCGAGATCCCATTGAAAATATTTTCGGAGACGTCCGAGCTTCCGTCGAAAATATTTTTGTTGCCGGCCGAGATCCTGTCGAAAATCTTTTGGATGCCAGCCGAGCCTCCGTCGAAAATATTTTCGGTGCCAGCTGGGCCCCCGTCGAAACTATTTTTGGCACCGGCCAAGCCGCCGTCGAAAATATTTTCGGCGCCGGTCGCGGTCCCGTCGAAAATATTTTCGGCGCCGTTCGAGGTCCCGTCGAAACTATTTTCGGAGCCGTCCGAGCCTCCGTCAAAAACATTTTGGCACTGGCCAAGACGCCGTCAAAAATATTTTTGGTGCCGTCCGAGCCCCCGTCGAAAATATTTTCGGAGCCGGCCGAGCTGCCGTCGAAAATATTTTCGGGGCCGGCTGAGCCGCCGTCAAAAATATTTTCCGCACCGGTCAAGGTACTGTCAAAAATATTTTCGGTGCCGGCCGAGCTCCCATCGAAAATATTTTCGGCACCGGACGAGGTACTGTCGAAAATATTTTTGATGCCGGCCGAGCTTCCGTCGAAAATATTTTTGACGCCGCCCGAGCTTCCGTCGAAAATATTTTCGGTGCCGGCCAAGATCCCGTCGAAAATATTTTCGGAGCCGGCTGAGCTGACGTCGAAAATATTTTTGCCACCGGTCAAGGTACTGTCAAAAATATTTTCGGGGCTGTCCGAGCTCCCGTCGATAATATTTTTGACGCCGGACGAGCTTCCGTCGAAAATATTTTCGGTGCCGGCCGAGACCCCGTCGAAATTATTTTCGGTGTCGGCTGAGCCGCCGTCGAAAATATTTTCCGCACTGGTCAAGGTACTGTCAAAAACATTTTCGGTGCCGGCCGAGCTCCCATCGAAAATATTTTACGCACCGGCCGAGATCCTGTCGAAGATATTTTCGGCACCGGTCGAGGTACTGTCAAAAATATTTTCGGGGCCGTCCGAGCTCCCGTCAAAAATATTTCTGACGCCGGACGAGCTTCCGTCGAAAATATTTTAGGCACCGGCCGAGATCCTGTCGAAGATATTTTCGGCACCGGTCGAGGTACTGTCGAAAATATTTTCGGGGCCGTCCAAGCTTCCATCGAAAATATTTTCGGTGCCGGCCGAGATCCCGTCGAAAATATTTTCGGAGCCGTCCGAGCTCCCGTCGAAAATATTTCTGACGCCGGACGAGCTTCCGTCGAAAATATTTTTGGTGCCGGCCGAGATCCTGTCGAAGATAGTTTCGGTGCCGGCCATGCTCCCGTTGAAAATATTTTCGGTGCCGTTCGAGATCCTGTCGAAGATAGTTTCGGTGCCGGCCGAGCTCCCGTCGAAAATATTTTCGGCGCCGTTCGAGGTCCCGTCGAAACTATTTTCGGGGCCGTCCGAGCCTCCGTCAAAAACATTTTGGCACCGGCCAACACGCAGTCAAAAATATTTTTGGTGCCGTCCGAGCCCCCGTCGAAAATATTTTCGGAACCGGCCGAGCTCCCGTCGAAAATATTTTCGGAGCCGGCTGAGCCGCCGTCAAAAATATTTTCCGCACCGGTCAAGGTACTGTCAAAAATATTTTCGGTGCCGGCCGAGATCCCGTCGAAAATATTTTCGGCGCCGGACGAGGTACTGTCGAAAATATTTTCGGGGCCGTCCGAGCTCCCGTCGAAAATATTTTTGGCGCCGTTCGAGGTCCCGTCGAAACTATTTTCGGGGCCGTCCGAGCCTCCGTCGAAAACATTTTGGCACCGGCCAACAGGCCGTCGAAAATATTTTTGGTGCCGGCCGAGCCCCCATTGAAAATATTTTCGGTGGCGGCCGAGCTCCAATCGAAAATATTTTCGGTGCCGGCCGAGATCCCATCGAAAATATTTTCGGAGCCGGACGAGACCCCGTCGAAAATATTTTTGGTGCCGGCCGAGATCCTGTCGAAAATCTTTTGGATTCCAGCCGACCTCCCGTCGAAAATATTTTCGGGGCCGTCCGAGCTCCCGTCAAAAATATTTTTGACGCCGGCCAAGCCGCCGTCGAAAATATTTTCGGCGCCGTTCGCGGTCCCGTCGAAAATATTTTCGGCACCGGTCGAGGTACTGTCGAAAATATTTTCGGGGCCGTCCGAGCTCCCGTCGAAAATATTTCTGATGCCGGACGAGCTTCCGTCGAAAATATTTTAGGCACCGGCCGAGATCCTGTCGAAGAGATTTTCGGCACCGGTCGAGGTACTGTCGAAAATATTTACGGCGCCGTTCGAGGTCCCGTCGAAACTATTTTCGGGGCCGTCCGAGCCTCCGTCGAAAACATTTTGGCACCGGCCAACAAGCCGTCGAAAATATTTTTGGTGCCGGCCGAGCCCCCGTCGAAAATATTTTCGGTGCCGGCCGAGCTCCAATCGTAAATATTTTCGGTGCCGGCCAGGATCCCGTGGAAAATATTTTCGGCACCGGACGAGGTACTGTCGAAAACATTTTTGGTGCCGGCCGAGCTTCCGTCGAAAATATTTTTGACGCCGCCCGAGCTTCCGTTGAAAATATTTTCGGTGCCGGCCGAGATCCCGTCGAAAATATTTTCGGAGCCAGCCGAGACCCTGTCGAAAATATTTTCGGGGCCGTCCGAGCTGCCGTCGAAAATATTTTCGGCACCGTTCGAGGTCCCGTCGAAACTATTTTCGGGGCCGTCCGAGCCTCCATCGAAAACATTTTGGCACTGGCCAAGACGCTGTCGAAAATATTTTTGGTGCCGATCGAGCCCCCGTTGAAAATATTTTCGGCACCGGTCGAGGTCCTGTCGAAAATATTTTCGGAGCCGTCCGAGCTCCCGTCGAAAATATTTTCGGCACCGGTCGAGGTATTGTCAAAAATACTTTCGGTGCCGGCCGAGCTCCCTTCGAAAATATTTTCGGCGCCGGACGAGGTACTATCGAAAATATTTTCGGGGCCGTCCGAGCTCCCGTCGAAAATATTTTTGGCGCCGTTCGAGGTCCCGTCGAAACTATTTTCGGGGCCGTCCGAGCCTCCGTCGAAAACATTTTGGCACCGGCCAACAGGCCGTCGAAAATATTTTTGGTGCCGATCGAGCCCCCGTTGAAAATATTTTCGGTGGCGGCCGAGCTCCAATCGAAAATATTTTCGGTGCCGGCCGAGATCCCATCGAAAATATTTTCGGAGCCGGACGAGACCCCGTCGAAAATATTTTTGGTGACGGCCGAGATCCTGTCAAAAATCTTTTGGATGCCAGCCGAGCCCCCGTCGAAAATATTTTCGGTGCCAGCTGGGCCCCCGTCGAAAATATTTTTGGCACCGGCCAAGCTGCCGTCGAAAATATTTTCGGCGCCGTTCGCGGTCCCGTCGAAAATATTTTCGGCACCGGTCGAGGTACTGTCGAAAATATTTTCGGGGCCGTCCGAGCTCCCGTCGAAAATATTTCTGACGCCGGACGAGCTTCCGTCGAAAATATTTTAGGCACTGGCCGAGATCCTGTCGAATATATTTTCGGCTCCGGTCGAGGTACTGTCGAATATATTTTCGGGGCCGTCCGAGCTTCCATCGAAAATATTTTAGGCACTGGCCGAGCTTCCATCGAAAATATTTTCGGTGCCAGCTGGGCCCCCGTCGAAAATATTTTTGGCACCGGCCAAGCTTCCATCGAAAATATTTTCGGTGCCGGATGAGACACCGACGAAAATATTTTCGGTGCCGGCCGAGATCCCGTCGAAAATATTTTGGACGCCGGCCGAGACCCCGTTGAAAAAATTTTCGATGCCGGCCGAGATCCCGTCGAAAATATTTTCGGTGCCAGGCGGGCCCCCGTCGAAAATATTTTCGGTGCCGGCCAAGCCCCCATCGAAAATATTTTCGGCGCCGTTCGAGTTCCCGTTGAAAATATTTTCGGAGCCGGCCGAGCTCCCTTCGAAAATATTGTCGGAGCCGGCCGAGCCGCCGTCGAAAGTATTTTCGGTGCCGGCCGGCACCTTGTCAAAAGTATTTTTGGTGCCGACCGAGCTCCCGTCGAAAATATTTTCGGTGCCGGCCGAGACCCGTTAAAAATATTTTCGGGGCCGGCCGAGCTCCCGTCTAAAATATTTTCAGTGCCGGCCGAGCTCCCATCGAAAATATTTTCGGCACTGGTCGAGGTCCCGTCGAAAATATTTTCGGGGCCGTCCTAGCTCCCGTTGAAAATATTTTTGACGCCGGCCGAGCTTCCATCGAAAATATTTTCGGTGCTGGCCGAGATCCCGTTGAAAATATTTTCGGAGCCGGCCGAGACCCCGTTGAATATATTTTCGGGGCCCTCCGAGCCTCCGTTGAAAACATTTTTGGCACCAGCCAACACGCCGTCGAAAATATTTTTGATGCCGGCCGAGCCCCAGTTAAAAATATTTTCGGTGCCGTCCGAGACCCCGTCGAAAATATTTTCGGCACCGGTCGAGGTACTGTTGAAAATATTTTTGGGGCCGTCCGAGCTCCCGTCGAAAATATTTTTGACGCCGGCCGAGCTTCCGTCGAAAATATTTTCGGTGCCGGCCGAGACCCCGTCGAAATTATTTTCGGAGCCGGCCGAGATCCTGTCGAAAATCTTTTGGATGCCAGCCGAGCCTCCGTCGAAAATATTTTCGGTGCCAGCTGGGCCCCCGTCGAAAATATTTTTCACACCGGCCAACACGCCGTCGAAAATATTTTCGGTGCCGTTCGCGGTCCCGTCGAAAATATTTTCGGCACCGGTCGAGGTACTGTCGAAAATATTTTCGGGGCCGTCCGAGCTCCCGTCGAAAATATTTCTGACGCCGGACGAGCTTCCGTCGAAAATATTTTCGGTGCCGGCCGAGACCCTGTCGAAAATATTTTCGGTGCCGGCCGAGACCCCGTCGAAAATATTTTCGGAGCCGGCCGAGACCCTGTCGAAAATATTTTCGGGGCCGTCCGAGCTCCCGTCGAAAATATTTTCGGCGCCGTTCGAGGTCCCGTCGAAACTATTTTCGGGGCCGTCCGAGCTTCCGTCGAAAATATTTTCGGGGCCGTACGAGATCCCTTCGAAAATATTTTCGGCGCCGTTCGAGGTCCCGTCGAAACTATTTTTGGGGCCGTCCGAGCCTCCGTCGAAAACATTTTGGCACCGGCCAACACGCCGTCGAAAATATTTTCGGTGCCGGCCAAGATCCCGTCGAAAATATTTTCGGTGCCGGCCGAGTCCCGTCGAAAATATTTTCGGAGCCGGCTGAGCTGCCGTCGCAAATATTTTCCGCACCGGTCAAGGTACTGTCAAAAATATTTTCGGTGCCGGCCGAGCTCCCGTCTAAAATATTTTCGGTGCCTGCCGAGCTCCCATCGAAAATATTGTCGGAGCCGGCCGAGCCTCCGTCAAAACTATTTTTGGTGCCGGCCGGCACCTTTTTGAAAATATTTTCGGGGCTGGCCACGCCGCCGTCTAAAATATTTTCGGTTCCGGTCAGAACCTTGTCGAAAACATTTTCAGGGCCGTCTGAGCCTCCGTTGAAAACATTTTTGGCACCAGCAAACACGCCGTCGAAAATATTTTTGTTGCCGGCCGAGATCCTGTCGAAAATCTTTTGGATGCCAGCCGAGCCCCCGTCGAAAATATTTTCGGTGCCAGCTGGGCCCCCGTCGAAAATATTTTTGGCACCGGCCAAGCTTCCATCGAAAATATTTTCGGTGCCGGATGAGACACCGACGAAAATATTTTCGGTGCCGGCCGAGATCCCGTCGAAAATATTTTGGACGCCGGCCGAGACCCCGTTGAAAAAATTTTCGATGCCGGCCGAGATCCCGTCGAAAATATTTTCGGTGCCAGGCGGGCCCCCGTCGAAAATATTTTCGGTGCCGGCCGAGCCCCCATCGAAAATATTTTCGGCGCCGTTCGAGTTCCCGTTGAAAATATTTTCGGAGCCGGCCGAGCTCCCTTCGAAAATATTGTCGGAGCCGGCCGAGCCGCCGTCGAAAGTATTTTCGGTGCCGGCCGGCACCTTGTCAAAAGTATTTTTGGTGCCGACCGAGCTCCCGTCGAAAATATTTTCGGTGCCGGCCGAGACCCGTTAAAAATATTTTCGGGGCCGGCCGAGCTCCCGTCTAAAATATTTTCAGTGCCGGCCGAGCTCCCATCGAAAATATTTTCGGCACTGGTCGAGGTCCCGTCGAAAATATTTTCGGGGCCGTCCGAGCTCCCGTTGAAAATATTTTTGACGCCGGCCGAGCTTCCATCGAAAATATTTTCGGTGCTGGCCGAGATCCCGTTGAAAATATTTTCGGAGCCGGCCGAGACCCCGTTGAATATATTTTCGGGGCCCTCCGAGCCTCCGTTGAAAACATTTTAGGCACCAGCCAACACGCCGTCGAAAATATTTTTGATGCCGGCCGATCCCCAGTTGAAAATATTTTCGGTGCCGTCCGAGACCCCGTCGAAAATATTTTCGGCACCGGTCGAGGTACTGTTGAAAATATTTTTGGGGCCGTCCGAGCTCCCGTCGAAAATATTTTTGACGCCGGACGAGCTTCCGTCGAAAATATTTTCGGTGCCGGCCGAGACCCCGTCGAAAATATTTTTGGTGCCGGCCGAGATCCTGTCGAAAATCTTTTGGATGCCAGCCGAGCCTCCGTCGAAAATATTTTCGGTGCCAGCTGGGCCCCCGTCGAAACTATTTTTGGCACCGGCCAAGCCGCCGTCGAAAATATTTTCGGCGCCGGTCGCGGTCCCGTCGAAAATATTTTCGGCGCCGTTCGAGGTCCCGTCGAAACTATTTTCGGGGCCGTCCGAGCCTCCGTCAAAAACATTTTGGCACCGGCCAAGACGCCGTCAAAAATATTTTTGGTGCCGTCTGAGCCCCCGTCGAAAATATTTTCGGAGCCGGCCGAGCTCCCGTCGAAAATATTTTTGCCACCGGTCGAGGTCCTGTCGAAAATATTTTCGGGGCTGTCCGAGCTGCCGTCAAAAATAGTTTTGACGCCGGTGGATCTTCCGTCGAAAATATTTTCAGTGCCGTCCGAGATCCCGTTGAAAATATTTTCGGAGCCGTCCGAGCTTCCGTCTAAAATATTTTTGGTGCCGGCCGAGATCCTGTCGAAAATCTTTTGGATGCCAGCCGAGCCTCCGTTGAAAATATTTTCGGTGCTAGCTGGGCCCCCGTCGAAACTATATTTGGCACCGGCCAAGCCGCCGTCGAAAATATTTTCGGCGCCGCTCGCGGTCCTGTCGAAAATATTTTCGGCACCGGTCGAGGTCCTGTCGAAAATATTTTCGGTGCCGGCCGAGCTCCCGTCGAAAATATTTTCGGCGCCGTTCGAGATCCTGTCGAAGATAGTTTCGGTGCCGGCCGAGGCTCCGTCAAAAACATTTTGGCACCGGCCAACACGCTGTCAAAAATATTTTTGGTGCCGTCCGAGCCCCCGTTGAAAATATTTTTGGTGCCGGCCGAGCTCCCATCGAAAATATTTTCGGAGCCGGCCAAGCCGCCGTCAAAAATATTTTCGGCGCCGGTCGCGGTCCCGTCGAAAATATTTTCGGCACCGGTCGATGTATTGTCAAAAATACTTTCGGTGCCGGCCGAGCTCCCTTCGAAAATATTTTCGGCACCGGACGAGGTACTGTCGAAAATATTTTTGATGCCGGCCGAGCTTCCGTCGAAAATATTTTTGACGCCGCCCGAGCTTCCGTTGAAAATATTTTCGGTGCCGGCCGAGATCCCGTCGAAAATATTTTCGGAGGCGGCCGAGACCCTGTCGAAAATATTTTCGGGGCCGTCCGAGCTCCCGTCGAAAATATTTTCGGCGCCGTTCGAGGTCCCATCGAAACTATTTTCGGGGCCATCCGAGCCTCCGTCGAAAACATTTTGGCACCGGCCAACAGGCCGTCGAAAATATTTTTGGTGCCGGCCGAGCCCCCGTTGAAAATATTTTCGGTGCCGGCCGAGCTCCAATCGAAAATATTTTCGGTGCCGGCCGAGATCCCGTCGAAAATATTTTCGGAGCCGGACGAGACCCCGTCGAAAATATTTTTGGTGCCGGCCGAGATCCTGTCGAAAATCTTTTGGATGCCAGCCAAGCCCCCGTCGAAAATATTTTCGGTGCCAGCTGGGCCCCCGTCGAAAATATTTTTGGCACCGGCCAAGCTTCCATCGAAAATATTTTCGGTGCCGGATGAGACACCGACGAAAATATTTTCGGTGCCGGCCGAGATCCCGTCGAAAATATTTTGGACGCCGGCCGAGACCCCGTTGAAAAAATTTTCGATGCCGGCCGAGATCCCGTCGAAAATATTTTCGGTGCCAGGCGGGCCCCCGTCGAAAATATTTTCGGTGCCGGCCGAGCCCCCATCGAAAATATTTTCGGCGCCGTTCGAGTTCCCGTTGAAAATATTTTCGGAGCCGGCCGAGCTCCCTTCGAAAATATTGTCGGAGCCGGCCGAGCCGCCGTCGAAAGTATTTTCGGTGCCGGCCGGCACCTTGTCAAAAGTATTTTTGGTGCCGACCGAGCTCCCGTCGAAAATATTTTCGGTGCCGGCCGAGACCCGTTAAAAATATTTTCGGGGCCGGCCGAGCTCCCGTCTAAAATATTTTCAGTGCCGGCCGAGCTCCCATCGAAAATATTTTCGGCACTGGTCGAGGTCCCGTCGAAAATATTTTCGGGGCCGTCCTAGCTCCCGTTGAAAATATTTTTGACGCCGGCCGAGCTTCCATCGAAAATATTTTCGGTGCTGGCCGAGATCCCGTTGAAAATATTTTCGGAGCCGGCCGAGACCCCGTTGAATATATTTTCGGGGCCCTCCGAGCCTCCATTGAAAACATTTTTGGCACCAGCCAACACGCCGTCGAAAATATTTTTGATGCCGGCCGATCCCCAGTTGAAAATATTTTCGGTGCCGTCCGAGACCCCGTCGAAAATATTTTCGGCACCGGTCGAGGTACTGTTGAAAATATTTTTGGGGCCGTCCGAGCTCCCGTCGAAAATATTTTTGACGCCGGCCGAGCTTCCGTCGAAAATATTTTCGGTGCCGGCCGAGACCCCGTCGAAATTATTTTCGGAGCCGGCCGAGATCCTGTCGAAAATCTTTTGGATGCCAGCCGAGCCTCCGTCGAAAATATTTTCGGTGCCAGCTGGGCCCCCGTCGAAAATATTTTTCACACCGGCCAACACGCCGTCGAAAATATTTTCGGTGCCGTTCGCGGTCCCGTCGAAAATATTTTCGGCACCGGTCGAGGTACTGTCGAAAATATTTTCGGGGCCGTCCGAGCTCCCGTCGAAAATATTTCTGACGCCGGACGAGCTTCCGTCGAAAATATTTTCGGTGCCGGCCGAGACCCTGTCGAAAATATTTTCGGTGCCGGCCGAGACCCCGTCGAAAATATTTTCGGAGCCGGCCGAGACCCTGTCGAAAATATTTTCGGGGCCGTCCGAGCTCCCGTCGAAAATATTTTCGGCGCCGTTCGAGGTCCCGTCGAAACTATTTTCGGGGCCGTCCGAGCTTCCGTCGAAAATATTTTCGGGGCCGTACGAGATCCCTTCGAAAATATTTTCGGCGCCGTTCGAGGTCCCGTCGAAACTATTTTTGGGGCCGTCCGAGCCTCCGTCGAAAACATTTTGGCACCGGCCAACACGCCGTCGAAAATATTTTCGGTGCCGGCCAAGATCCCGTCGAAAATATTTTCGGTGCCGGCCGAGTCCCGTCGAAAATATTTTCGGAGCCGGCTGAGCTGCCGTCGCAAATATTTTCCGCACCGGTCAAGGTACTGTCAAAAATATTTTCGGTGCCGGCCGAGCTCCCGTCTAAAATATTTTCGGTGCCTGCCGAGCTCCCATCGAAAATATTGTCGGAGCCGGCCGAGCCTCCGTCAAAACTATTTTTGGTGCCAGCCGGCACCTTTTTGAAAATATTTTCGGGGCTGGCCACGCCGCCGTCTAAAATATTTTCGGTTCCGGTCAGAACCTTGTCGAAAACATTTTCAGGGCCGTCTGAGCCTCCGTTGAAAACATTTTTGGCACCAGCAAACACGCCGTCGAAAATATTTTTGTTGCCGGCCGAGATCCCGTCGAAAATATTTTCGGAGCCGGCTGAGACCCTGTTGAAAATATTTTCGGGGCCGTCCGAGATCCCGTCGAAAATATTTTCAGAACCGGCTGAGCTCCCGTCGAAAATATTTTCGGAGCCGGCTGAGCCGCCATCGAAAATATTTTCCGCACCGGTCAAGGTACTGTCAAAAATATTGTCATTGCCCGCCGAGCTCCCGTCGAAAATATTTTTGACGCTGGCCGAGCTGCCGTCGAAAATAGTTTCGGAGCCGGCCGAGACCCTGTCGAAAATATTTTCGGCGCCATTCGAGGTCCCGTCGAAACTATTTTCGGGGCCGTCCGAGCCTCCGTCGAAAACATTTTGGCACCGGCCAACACGCTGTCGAAAATATTTTTGGTGCCGATCGAGCCCCCGTTGAAAATATTTTCGGCACCGGTCGAGGTCCTGTCGAAAATATTTTCGGAGCCGTCCGAGCTCCCGTCGAAAATATTTTCGGCACCGGTCGAGGTATTGTCAAAAATACTTTCGGTGCCGGCCGAGCTCCCTTCGAAAATATTTTCGGCACCGGACGAGGTACTGTCGAAAATATTTTTGATGCGGCCGAGCTTCCGTCGAAAATATTTTTGACGCCGCCCAAGCTTCCTTTGAAAATATTTTCGGTGCCGGCCGAGATCCCGTCGAAAATATTTTCGGAGCCAGCCGAGACCCTGTCGAAAATATTTTCGGGGCCGTCCGAGCTGCCGTCGAAAATATTTTCGGCGCCGTTCGAGGTCCCGTCGAAACTATTTTCGGGGCCGTCCGAGCCTCCGTCGAAAACATTTTGGCACCGGCCAACACGCCGTCAAAAATATTTTTGGTGCCGATCGAGCCCCCGTTGAAAATATTTTCGGTGCCGGCCGAGCTCCAATCGAAAATATTTTCGGTGCCGGCCGAGATCCCGTCGAAAATATTTTCGGAGCCGGACGAGACCCCGTCGAAAATATTTTTGGTGCCGGCCGAGATCTTGTCGAAAATCTTTTGGATGCCAGCCGACCTCCCGTCGAAAATATTTTCGGTGCCAGCTGGGCCCCCGTCGAAAATATTTTTGGCACCGGCCAAGCTGCCGTCGAAAATATTTTCGGCGCCGTTCGCGGTCCCGTCGAAAATATTTTCGGCACCGGTCGAGGTACTGTCGAAAATATTTTCGGGGCCGTCCGAGCTCCCGTCGAAAATATTTTCGGTGCCGGCCGAGCTCCCGTCGAAAATATTTTTGACGCCGGCCGAGCTTCCGTCAAAAATATTTTCAGTGCCGGCCGAGCCCCCGTTGAAAATATTTTCGGTGCCGGCCGAGCTCCAATCAAAAATATTTTCGGTGCCGGCCGAGCTCCCGTCGAAAATATTTTCGGAGCCGGCCGAGCCCCCGTAGAAAATATTTTCGGCACCGGACGAGGTACTGTCGAAAATATTTTTGGTGCCGGCCGAGCTTCCGTCGAAAATATTTTTGACGCCGCCCGAGCTTCCGTTGAAAATATTTTCGGTGCCGGCCGAGATCCCGTCGAAAATATTTTCGGAGCCAGCCGAGACCCTGTCGAAAATATTTTCGGGGCCGTCCGAGCTGCCGTCGAAAATATTTTCGGCACCTTTCGAGGTCCCGTCGAAACTATTTTCGGGGCCGTCCGAGCCTCCGTCGAAAACATTTTGGCACCGGCCAACACGCTGTCGAAAATATTTTTGGTGCCGATCGAGCCCCCGTTGAAAATATTTTCGGCACCGGTCGAGGTCCTGTCGAAAATATTTTCGGAGCCGTCCGAGCTCCCGTCGAAAATATTTTCGGCACCGGTCGAGGTATTGTCAAAAATACTTTCGGTGCCGGCCGAGCTCCCTTCGAAAATATTTTCGGCACCGGACGAGGTACTGTCGAAAATATTTTTGATGCGGCCGAGCTTCCGTCGAAAATATTTTTGACGCCGCCCAAGCTTCCTTTGAAAATATTTTCGGTGCCGGCCGAGATCCCGTCGAAAATATTTTCGGAGCCAGCCGAGACCCTGTCGAAAATATTTTCGGGGCCGTCCGAGCTGCCGTCGAAAATATTTTCGGCGCCGTTCGAGGTCCCGTCGAAACTATTTTCGGGGCCGTCCGAGCCTCCGTCGAAAACATTTTGGCACCGGCCAACACGCCGTCAAAAATATTTTTGGTGCCGATCGAGCCCCCGTTGAAAATATTTTCGGTGCCGGCCGAGCTCCAATCGAAAATATTTTCGGTGCCGGCCGAGATCCCGTCGAAAATATTTTCGGAGCCGGACGAGACCCCGTTGAAAATATTTTTGGTGCCGGCCGAGATCTTGTCGAAAATCTTTTGGATGCCAGCCGACCTCCCGTCGAAAATATTTTCGGTGCCAGCTGGGCCCCCGTCGAAAATATTTTTGGCACCGGCCAAGCTGCCGTCGAAAATATTTTCGGCGCCGTTCGCGGTCCCGTCGAAAATATTTTCGGCACCGGTCGAGGTACTGTCGAAAATATTTTCGGGGCCGTCCGAGCTCCCGTCGAAAATATTTTCGGTGCCGGCCGAGCTCCCGTCGAAAATATTTTTGACGCCGGCCGAGCTTCCGTCAAAAATATTTTCAGTGCCGGCCGAGCCCCCGTTGAAAATATTTTCGGTGCCGGCCGAGCTCCAATCAAAAATATTTTCGGTGCCGGCCGAGCTCCCGTCGAAAATATTTTCGGAGCCGGCCGAGCCCCCGTAGAAAATATTTTCGGCACCGGACGAGGTACTGTCGAAAATATTTTTGGTGCCGGCCGAGCTTCCGTCGAAAATATTTTTGACGCCG
This sequence comes from Haliaeetus albicilla, assembly GCF_947461875.1. Taxonomy (NCBI): domain Eukaryota; kingdom Metazoa; phylum Chordata; class Aves; order Accipitriformes; family Accipitridae; genus Haliaeetus; species Haliaeetus albicilla. The sequence continues at coordinate 905,846 of NC_091497.1, read as the reverse complement.
CCCGAGCTTCCGTTGAAAATATTTTCGGTGCCGGCCGAGATCCCGTCGAAAATATTTTCGGAGCCAGCCGAGACCCTGTCGAAAATATTTTCGGGGCCGTCCGAGCTGCCGTCGAAAATATTTTCGGCACCTTTCGAGGTCCCGTCGAAACTATTTTCGGGGCCGTCCGAGCCTCCGTCGAAAACATTTTGGCACCGGCCAACACGCCGTCGAAAATATTTTTGGTGCCGATCGAGCCCCCGTTGAAAATATTTTCGGCACCGGTCGAGCTCCCGTCGAAAATATTTTCGGAGCCGTCCGAGCTCCCGTCGAAAATATTTTCGGCACCGGTCGAGGTATTGTCAAAAATACTTTCGGTGCCGGCCGAGCTCCCTTCGAAAATATTTTCGGCACCTGACGAGGTACTGTCGAAAATATTTTTGATGCGGCCGAGCTTCCGTCGAAAATATTTTTGACGCCGCCCAAGCTTCCGTTGAAAATATTTTCGGTGCCGGCCGAGATCCCGTCGAAAATATTTTCGGAGCCAGCCGAGACCCTGTCGAAAATATTTTAGGCACCGGCCGAGCTTCCATCGAAAATATTTTTGGTGCCGGATGAGACACCGACGAAAATATTTTCGGTGCCGGCCGGGCCCCCGTCTAAAATATTTCCGGTGCTGGTCAGAACCTTGTTGAAAATATTTTCGGAGCCGGCCGAGCTCCCGTCGAAAATATTTTTGACGCTGGCCGAGCTTCCGTCGAAAATATTTTCAGTGCTGACCGAGATCCCATCGAAAATATTTTCGGCACCGGTCGAGGTCCTGTCAAAAATATTTTCGGTGCTGTCCGAGCTGCCGTTGAAAATAGTTTTGACGCCGGCGGATCTTCCGTCGAAAATATTTTCAGTGCCGGCCGAGATCCCGTTGAAAATATTTTCGGAGACGTCCGAGCTTCCGTCTAAAATATTTTTGGTGCCGGCCGAGATCCTGTCGAAAATCTTTTGGATGCCAGCCGAGCCTCCGTCGAAAATATTTTCGGTGCCAGCTGGGCCCCCGTCGAAACTATTTTTGGCACCGGCCAAGCCGCCGTCGAAAATATTTTCGGCGCAGGTCGCGGTCCCGTCGAAAATATTTTCGGCGCCGTTCGAGGTCCCGTCGAAACTATTTTCGGGGCCATCTGAGCCTCCGTCAAAAACATTTTGGCACTGGCCAACACGCCGTCAAAAATATTTTTGGTGCCGTCCGAGCCCCCGCGGAAAATATTTTCGGAGCCGGCTGAGCCGCCGTCAAAAATATTTTCCGCAGCGGTCAAGGTACTGTCAAAAATATTTTCGGTGCCGGCCGAGCTCTCATCGAAAATATTTTCGGCACCGGATGAGGTACTGTCGAAAATATTTTTGATGCCGGCCGAGCTTCCGTCGAAAATATTTTTGACGCCGCCCGAGCTTCCGTTGAAAATATTTTCGGTGCCGGCCGAGATCCCGTCGAAAATATTTTCGGAGCCAGCCGAGACCCTGTAGAAAATATTTTCGGGGCCGTCCTAGCTGCCGTCGAAAATATTTTCGGCGCCGTTCGAGGTCCCGTCGAAACTATTTTCGGGGCCGTCCGAGCCTCCGTCGAAAACATTTTGGCACCGGCTAACACGCCGTCGAAAATATTTTTGGTGCCGATCGACCCCCGTTGAAAATATTTTCGGCACCGGTCGAGGTCCTGTCGAAAATATTTTCGGAGCCGTCCGAGCTCCCATCGAAAATATTTCTGACGCCGGACGAGCTTCCGTCGAAAATATTTTCGGCGCCGTTCGAGATCCTGTCAAAGATAGTTTCGGTGCCGGCCGAGCTCCCGTCGAAAATATTTTCGGCGCCGTTCGAGATCCTGTCGAAGATAGTTTCGGTGCCGGCCGAGATCCCGTCGAAAATATTTTCGGCGCCGTTCGAGGTCCCGTCGAAACTATTTTCGGGGCCGTCCGAGCCTCCGTCGAAAACATTTTGGCACCGGCCAACACGCCGTCGAAAATATTTTTGGTGCCGATCGAGCCGCCGTTGAAAATATTTTCGGTGCCGGCCGAGCTCCAATTGAAAATATTTTCGGTGCCGGCCGAGATCCCGTCGAAAATATTTTCGGTGCCAGCTGGGCCCCCGTCGAAAATATTTTTGGCACCGGCCAAGCTGCCGTCGAAAATATTTTCGGCGCCGTTCGCGGTCCCGTCGAAAATATTTTCGGCACCGGTCGAGGTACTGTCGAAAATATTTTCGGGGCCGTCCGAGCTCCCGTCGAAAATATTTCTGACGCCGGACGAGCTTCCGTCAAAAATATTTTAGGCACCGGCCGAGATCCTGTCGAAGATATTTTCGGCACCGGTCGAGGTACTGTCGAAAATATTTTCGGGGCCGTCGAAGCTTCCATCGAAAATATTTTCGGTGCCGGCCGAGATCCCGTCGAAAATATTTTCGGAGCCGGACGAGCTTCCGTCGAAAATATTTTCGCTGCCGTTCGAGATCCTGTCGAAGACAGTTTCGGTGCTGGCCGAGCTCCCGTCGAAAATATTTTCGGCGCCGTTCGAGGTCCCGTCGAAACTATTTTCGGGGCCGTCCGAGCCTCCGTCAAAAACATTTTGGCACCGGCCAACACGCCGTCAAAAATATTTTCGGTGCCGGCCGAGCTCCCTTCGAAAATATTTTCGGCACCGGACGAGGTACTGTCGAAAATACTTTTGATGCCGGCCGAGCTTCCGTCGAAAACATTTTTGACGCCGCCCGAGCTTCCGTTGAAAATATTTTCGGTGCCGGCCGAGAACCCGTCGGAAATATTTTCGGAGCCGGCCGAGACCCTGTCGAAAATATTTTCGGGGCCGTCCGAGCTCCCGTCGAAAATATTTTTGGCGCCGTTCGAGGCCCCGTCGAAACTATTTTCGGGGCCATCCGAGCCTCCGTCGAAAACATTTTGGCACCGGCCAACAGGCCGTCGAAAATATTTTGGTGCCGGCCGAGCCCCCGTTGAAAATATTTTCGGTGCCGGCCGAGCTCCAATCGAAAATATTTTCGGTGCCGGCCGAGATCCCGTCGAAAATATTTTCGGAGCCGGACGAGACCCCGTCGAAAATATTTTTGGTGCCGGCCGAGATCCTGTCAAAAATCTTTTGGATGCCAGCCGAGCCCCCGTCGAAAATATTTTCGGTGCCAGCTGGGCCCCCGTCGAAAATATTTTTGGCACTGGCCAAGCTGCCGTCGAAAATATTTTCGGCGCCATTCGCGGTCCCGTTGAAAATATTTTCGGCACCGGTCGAGGTACTGTCGAAAATATTTTCGGGGCCGTCCGAGCTCCCGTCGAAAATATTTCTGACGCCGGACGAGCTTCCGTCGAAAATATTTTAGGCACCGGCCGAGATCCTGTCGAATATATTTTCGGCTCCGGTCGAGGTACTGTCGAAAATATTTTCGGGGCCGTCCGAGCTTCCATCGAAAATATTTTAGGCACCGGCCGAGCTTCCATCGAAAATATTTTCGGTGCCGGATGAGACACCGACGAAAATATTTTCGGTGCCGGCCGGGCCCCTGTCTAAAATATTTCCGGTGCTGGTCAGAACCTTGTCGAAAATATTTTCGGGGCCGGCCAAGCTCCCGTCGAAAATATTTTCGGAGCCGGCCGAGCCGCCGTCGAAAATATTTTAGCACCGGCCGAGCTTCCATCGAAAATATTTTCGTTGCCGGATGAGACACCGACGAAAATATTTTCGGTGCCGGCCGGGCCCCCGTCTAAAATATTTCCGGTACTGGTCAGAACCTTGTCGAAAATATTTTTGCGGCCGGCCGAGCTCCCGTCGAAAATATTTTTGACGCCGGCCGAGCTTCCGTCGAAAATATTCTTGGTGCCGACCGAGATCCCGTCGAAAATATTTTCGGAGCCAGCTGAGCTGCCGTCGAAAATATTTTTGCCACCGGTCAAGGTACTGTCAAAAATATTTTCGGGGCCGTCCGAGCTCCCGTCGAAAATATTTTTGACACCGGCGGAGCTTCCGTCGAAAATATTTTCGGTGCCGGCGGAGATCCCGTCGAAAATATTTTCGGCACCGGTCGAGGTCCTGTCGAAAATATTTTCGGGGCTGTCCGAGCTCCCGTCGAAAATAGTTTTGACGCCGGCGGATCTTCCGTCGAAAATATTTTCAGTGCCGGCCGAGATCCCGTTGAAAATATTTTCGGAGCCGTCCGAGCTTCCGTCTAAAATATTTTTGGTGCCGGCCGAGATCCTGTCGAAAATCTTTTGGATGCCAGCCGAGCCTCCGTCGAAACTATTTTCGGTGCCAGCTGGGCCCCCGTCGAAACTATTTTCGGCACCGGCCAAGCCGCCGTCGAAAATATTTTCGGCGCCGGTCGCGGTCCCGTCGAAAATATTTTCGGAGCCATCCGAGCTCCCGTCGAAAATATTTCTGACGCCGGACGAGCTTCCGTCGAAAATATTTTCGGTGCCGGCCGAGCTTCCGTTGAAAATATTTTCGGTGCCGCCCGAGATCCCGTCGAAAATATTTTCGGAGCCGGCTGAGGTCCCGTCGAAAATATTTTTGACGCCGGCGGATCTTCCGTCGAAAATATTTTCAGTGCCGGCCGAGATCCCGTTGAAAATATTTTCGGAGCTGTCCGAGCTTCCGTCTAAAATATTTTTGGTGCCGGCCGAGATCCTGTCGAAAATCTTTTGGATGCCAGCCGAGCCTCCGTCGAAAATATTTTCGGTGCTAGCTGGGCCCCCGTCGAAACTATATTTGGCACCGGCCAAGCCGCCGTCGAAAATATTTTCGGCGCCGGTCGCGGTCCCATCGAAAATATTTTCGGCACCGGTCGAGGTCCTGTCGAAAATATTTTCGGAGCCGTCCGAGCTCCCGTCGAAAATATTTCTGACGCCGGACGAGCTTCCGTCGAAAATATTTTCGGTGCCGGCCGAGCTCCCGTCGAAAATATTTTCGGCGCCTTTCGAGATCCTGTCGAAGATAGTTTCGGTGCCGGCCGAGCTCCCGTCGAAAATATTTTCGGCGCCGTTCGAGGTCCCGTCGAAACTATTTTCGGGGCCGTCCGAGCCTCCGTCAAAAACATTTTGGCACCGGCCAACACACTGTCAAAAATATTTTTGGTGCCGGTCGCGGTCCCGTCGAAAATATTTTCGGCACCGGTCGATGTATTGTCAAAAATACTTTCGGTGCCGGCCGAGCTCCCTTCGAAAATATTTTCGGCACCGGACGAGGTACTGTCGAAAATATTTTTGATGCCGGCCGAGCTTCCGTCGAAAATATTTTTGACGCCGCCCGAGCTTCCGTTGAAAATATTTTCGGTGCCGGCCGAGATCCCGTCGAAAATATTTTCGGAGCCAGCCGAGACCCTGTCGAAAATATTTTTGGTGCCGGCCGAGCCCCCGTTGAAAATATTTTCGGTGCCGGCCGAGCTCCAATCGAAAATATTTTCGGTGCCGGCCGAGATCCCATCGAAAATATTTTCGGAGCCGGATGAGACCCCGTCGAAAATATTTTTGGTGCCGGCCGAGATCCTGTCGAAAATCTTTTGGATGCCAGCCGAGCCCCCGTCGAAAATATTTTCGGTGCCAGCTGGGCCCCCGTCGAAAATATTTTTGGCACCGGCCAAGCTGCTGTCGAAAATATTTTCGGCGCCGTTCGCGGTCCCGTCGAAAATATTTTCGGCACCGGTCGATGTACTGTCGAAAATATTTTCGGGGCCGTCCGAGCTCCCGTCGAAAATATTTCTGACGCCGGACGAGCTTCCGTTGAAAATATTTTAGGCACCGGCCGAGATCCTGTCGAAGATATTTTCGGCACCGGTCGAGGTACTGTTGAAAATATTTTCGGGGCCGTCCAAGCTTCCATCGAAAATATTTTCGGTGCCGGCCGAGATCCCGTCGAAAATATTTTCGGAGCCGGCCGAGCCGCCGTCGAAAATATTTTAGGCACCGGCCGAGCTTCCATCGAAAATATTTTCGGTGCCGGATGAGACACCGACGAAAATATTTTCGGTGCCGGCTGGGCCCCCATCTAAAATATTTCCGGTGCTGGTCAGAACCTTGTCGAAAATATTTTCGGGGCCGGCCGAGCTCCCGTCGTAAATATTTTTGATGCCGGCCGAGCTTCCGTTGAAAATATTTTCGGTGCCGCCCGAGATCCCGTCGAAAATATTTTCGGGGCCGGCCGAGCTCCCGTCGAAATATTTTTGACGCCGGCCGAGATCCCGTCGAAAATATTTTCGGTGCCGGCCGAGCTGCAATCGAAAATATTTTCGGAGCTGGCCGAGCTCCCGTCGAAAATATTTTCGGAGCCAGCTGAGCTGCCGTCGAAAATATTTTCGCCACCGGTCAAGGTACTGTCAAAAATATTTTCGGTGCCGGCCGAGCTCCCGTCTAAAATATTTTCGGTGCCGGCCGAGCCGCCGTCGAAAATATTTTTGGCACCTGTTGAGGTACTGTCGAAAATATTTTCGGGGCAGTCCGAGCTCCCATCGAAAATATTTTTGACGCCGGCCGAGCTTTCGTCGAAAATATTTTCGGTGCCGTCCGAGCTCCCATCGAAAATATTTTCGGAGCCGGCCGAGCTCCCGTCGAAAATAGTTCTGACGCCGGACGAGCTTCCGTCGAAAATATTTTCGGTGCCGGATGAGACACCGACGAAAATATTTTCGGTGCCGGCCGAGATCCCGTCGAAAATATTTTGGACGCCGGCCGAGACCTCGTTGAAAAAATTTTCGATGCCGGCCGAGATCCCGTCGAAAATATTTTCGGTGCCAGGCGGGCCCCCGTCGAAAATATTTTCGGTGCCGGCCGAGCCCCCATCGAAAATATTTTCGGCGCCGTTCGAGTTCCCGTTGAAAATATTTTCGGAGCTGGCCGAGCTCCCTTCGAAAATATTGTCGGAGCCGGCCGAGCCGCCGTCGAAAGTATTTTCGGTGCCGGCCGGCACCTTGTCAAAAGTATTTTTGGTGCCGACCGAGCTCCCGTCGAAAATATTTTCGGTGCCGGCCGAGACCCGTTAAAAATATTTTCGGGGCCGGCCGAGCTCCCGTCTAAAATATTTTCAGTGCTGGCCGAGCTCCCATCGAAAATATTTTCGGCACTGGTCGAGGTCCCGTCGAAAATATTTTCGGGGCCGTCCGAGCTCCCGTTGAAAATATTTCTGACGCCGGACGAGCTTCCGTCGAAAATATTATCGGTGCCGGCCGAGACCCTGTCGAAAATATTTTCGGTGCCGGCCGAGACCCCGTCGAAAATATTTTCGGAGCCGGCCGAGACCCTGTCGAAAATATTTTCGGGGCCGTCCGAGCTCCCGTCGAAAATATTTTCGGCGCCGTTCGAGGTCCCGTCGAAACTATTTTCGGGGCCGTACGAGCTTCCGTCGAAAATATTTTCGGGGCCGTACGAGATCCCTTCGAAAATATTTTCGGCGCCGTTCGAGGTCCCGTCGAAACTATTTTTGGGGCCGTCCGAGCCTCCGTCGAAAACATTTTGGCACCGGCCAACACGCCGTCGAAAATATTTTCGGTGCCGGCCAAGATCCCGTCGAAAATATTTTCGGTGCCGGCCGAGTCCCGTCGAAAATATTTTCGGAGCCGGCTGAGCTGCCGTCGCAAATATTTTCCGCACCGGTCAAGGTACTGTCAAAAATATTTTCGGTGCCGGCCGAGCTCCCGTCTAAAATATTTTCGGTGCCTGCCGAGCTCCCATCGAAAATATTGTCGGAGCCGGCCGAGCCTCCGTCAAAACTATTTTTGGTGCCGGCCGGCACCTTTTTGAAAATATTTTCGGGGCTGGCCACGCCGCCGTCTAAAATATTTTCGGTTCCGGTCAGAACCTTGTCGAAAACATTTTCAGGGCCGTCTGAGCCTCCATTGAAAACATTTTTGGCACCGGCAAACACGCCGTCGAAAATATTTTTGTTGCCGGCCGAGATCCCGTCGAAAATATTTTCGGAGCCGGCTGAGACCCTGTTGAAAATATTTTCGGGGCCGTCCGAGATCCCTTCGAAAATATTTTCGGCGCCGTTCGAGGTCCCGTCGAAAATATTTTCGGGGCCGTCCAAGCTCCCGTGAAAAATATTTCTGACGCCGGCGGAGCTTCCGTCGAAAATATTTTCGGTGCCGGCCGAGATCCCGTCGAAAATATTTTCAGAACCGGCTGAGCTCCCGTCGAAAATATTTTCGGAGCCGGCTGAGCCGCCATCGAAAATATTTTCCGCACCGGTCAAGGTACTGTCAAAAATATTGTCATTGCCCGCCGAGCTCCCGTCGAAAATATTTTTGACGCTGGCCGAGCTTCCGTCGAAAATAGTTTCGGAGCCGGCCGAGACCCTGTCGAAAATATTTTCGGAGCCGGCCGAGCTGCCGTCGAAGATATTTTCGGAGCCGGCCGAGCTTCCGTCGAAAACATTTTGGCACCGGCCAACACGCCGTCGAAAATATTCTCGGTGCCGGCCGAGCCCCCGTTGAAAATATTTTCGGTGCGGGTCAGAACCTTGTCGAAAATATTTTCGGGACCGGCCGAGCTTCCGTCGAAAATATTTTCGGTGCCGGATGAGACACCGACGAAAATATTTTCGGGGCCGGCCGAGATCCCGTCGAAAATATTTTGGACGCCGGCCGAGACCCCGTTGAAAAAATTTTCGATGCCGGCCGAGATCCCGTCGAAAATATTTTCGGAGCCAGGCGGGCCCCTGTCGAAAATATTTTCGGTGCCGGCCGAGCCCCCATCGAAAATATTTTCGGCGCCGTTCGAGTTCCCGTTGAAAATATTTTCGGAGCCGGCCGAGCTCCCTTCGAAAATATTGTCGGAGCCGGCCGAGCCGCCGTTGAAAGTATTTTCGGTGCCGGCCGGCACCTTGTCAAAAGTATTTTTGGTGCCGACCGAGCTCCCGTCGAAAATATTTTCGGTGCCGGCCGAGACCCGTTAAAAATATTTTCGGGGCCGGCCGAGCTCCCGTCTAAAATATTTTCAGTGCCGGCCGAGCTCCCATCGAAAATATTTTCGGCACTGGTCGAGGTCCCATCGAAAATATTTTCGGGGCCCTCCTAGCTCCCGTCGAAAATATTTTTGACGCCGGCCGAGCTTCCGTCGAAAATATTTTCGGTGCTGGCCGAGATCCCGTTGAAAATATTTTCGGAGCCGGCCGAGACCCCGTTGAATATATTTTCGGGGCCCTCCGAGCCTCCGTCGAAAACATTTTTGGCACCAGCCAACACGCCGTCGAAAATATTTTTGATGCCGGCCGAGACCCTGTCGAAAATATTTTCGGTGCCGTCCGAGACCCCGTCGAAAATATTTTCGGAGCCGGCCGAGACCCTGTCGAAAATATTTTCAGGGCCGTCCGAGCCCCCGTCGAAAATATTTTCCGCGCCGTTCGAGGTCCCGTCGAAACTATTTTCGGGGCCGTCCGAGCTTCCGTCGAAAATATTTTCGGGGCCGTACGAGATCCCTTCGAAAATATTTTCAGCGCCGTTCGAGGTCCCGTCGAAACTATTTTTGGGGCCGTCCGAGCCTCCGTCGAAAACATTTTGGCACCGGCCAACACGCCGTCGAAAATATTTTCGGTGCCGGCCGAGATCCTGTCGAAGATATTTTCGGTGCCGGCCGAGATCCCGTCGAAAATATTTTCGGAGCCGGCCGAGCTGCCATCGAAACTATTTTCGGAGCCAGCTGAGCTGCCGTCGAAAATATTTTCGGCGCCGTTCGAGGTCCCGTCGAAACTATTTTTGACGCCGGCCGAGCTTCCGTCGAAAACATTTTGGCACCGGCCAACACGCCGTCGAAAATATTTTCGGTGCCGGCCGAGCCCCCGTTGAAAATATTTTCGGTGCCGGTCAGAACCTTGTCGAAAATATTTTCGGGACCGTCCGAGCTCCCGTCGAAAATATTTTTGACGCCGGCCAAGCTTCCGTCGAAAATATTTTCGGTGCCGGCCGAGATCCCGTCGAAAATATTTTCGGTGCCGTCCGAGCGTCCGTCGAAAACATTTTTGGCACCGGCCAACACGCCGTCGAAAATATTTTCGGTGTCGGCTGAGATCCCGTCGAAAATATTTTTGGAGCCGGCCAAGACCCCGTCAAAAATATTTTCGGAGCCGGCTGAGACCCCGTCGAAAATATTCTCGGGGCCGTCCGAGCTCCCGTCGAAAATATTTTGGACGCCGGCCGAGACCCCATCGAAAAAATTTTCGACGCCGGCCGAAATCCCGTCGAAAATATTTTCGGTGCCGGCTGAGTCCCGTCTAAAATATTTTCGGTGCCAGGCGGGCCCCCGTCGAAAATATTTTCGGTGCCGGCCGAGCCCCCATCGAAAATATTTTCGGGGCCGTCCGAGCCTCCGTCGAAAACATTTTTGGCACCGGTCGAGGTACTGTCGAAAATATTTTCGGGGCCGTCCGAGCTCCCGTTGAAAATATTTTTGACGCTGGCCAAGCTTCCATCGAAAATATTTTCGGAGCCAGCTGAGCCGCCGTCGAAAATATTTTCCGCACCGGTCAAGGTACTGTCAAAAATATTTTCGGTGCTGGCCGAGATCCCGTCGAAAATATTTTCGGAGCCGGCCGAGCCGCCGTCGAAAATATTTTAGGCACCGGCTGAGCCTCCATCGAAAATATTTTCGGTGCCGGATGAGACACTGACGAAAATATTTTCGGTGCCGGCCGGGCCCCCATCTAAAATATTTCGGTGCCGGTCAGGACCTTGTCGAAAGTATTTTCGGGGCCGGCCGAGATCCCGTCGAAAATATTTTCGACGCCGGCCAAGCTTCCGTCGAAAATATTTTCGGTGCCGGCCGAGACCCCGTCGAAAATATTTTTGGTGCCGTCCGAGCTGCCGTTGAAAATATTTTGGACGCCGGCCGAGACCCCTTCGAAAAAATTTTCGACGCCGGCCGAGATCCCATTGAAAATATTTTCGGTGCCGGCTGAGTCCCGTCTAAAATATTTCCGGTGCCAGGCGGGCCGCCGTCGAAAATATTTTCGGCACTGGTCGAGGTCCTGTCGAAAATATTTTCGGAGCCGGCCGAGCTCCCATCGAAAATATTTTTGACGCCGGCCGAGCTTCCATCGAAAATCTTTTGGATGCCAGCCGAGCCTCCGTCGAAAATATTTTCGGTGCCAGCTGGGCCCCCGTCGAAACTATTTTTGGCACCGGCCAAGACGTCGTCGAAAATATTTTCGGCGCCGTTCGCGGTCCCGTCGAAAATATTTTCGGCACCGGTCGAGGTACTGTCGAAAATATTTTCGGTGCCGTCCGAGCTCCTGTTGAAAATATTTCTGACGCCGGACGAGCTTCCGTCGAAAATATTTTCGGTGCCGGCCGAGGTACTGTCGAAGATATTTTCGGGGCCGTCCGAGCTCCCATCGAAAATATTTTCGGCGCCGTTCGAGGTCCCGTCGAAACTATTTTCGGGGCCGTCCGAGCCTCCGTCGAAAACATTTTGGCACCGGCCAACACGCTGTTGAAAATATTTTTGGTGCCAGCCGAGCCCCCGTTGAAAATATTTGCGGTGCCGGCCGAGCTCCAATCGAAAATATTTTGGATGCCAGCCGACCTCCCGTCGAAAATATTTTCGGTGCCAGCTGGGCCCCCGTCGAAACTATTTTTGGCACCGTCCAACAAGCCGTCGAAAATATTTTTGGCGCCGTTCGCGGTCCCGTCGAAAATATTTTCGGCACCGGTCGAGGTACTGTCGAAAATATTTTCGGGGCCGTCCGAGCTCCCGTCGAAAATATTTTGACGCCGGACGAGCTTCCGTCGAAAATATTTTTGGTGCCGGACGAGATCCTGTCGAAGATATTTTCGGTGCTGGCCGAGCCGACGTCGAAAATATTTTCGGCACCGGTCGAGGTACTGTCGAAAATATTTTCAGGGCCGTCCGAGCTGCCGTTGAAAATATTTTTGACTCCGGCGGAGCTTCCGTTGAAAATATTTTCGGTGCTGGCCGAGATCCCGTCGAAAATATTTTCGGAGCCGGCCGAGCCGCCGTCGAAAATATTTTAGGCACCGGCTGAGCCTCCATCGAAAATATTTTCGGTGCCGGATGAGACACTGACGAAAATATTTTCGGTGCCGGCCGGGCCCCCGTCTAAAATATTTTCGGTGCCGGTCAGGACCTTGTCGAAAGTATTTTCGGGGCCGTCCGAGATCCCGTCGAAAATATTTTTGACGCCGGCCAAGCTTCCGTCGAAAATATTTTCGGTGCCGGCCGAGACCCCGTTGAAAATATTTTTGGTGCCTTCCGAGCTGCCGTCGAAAATATTTTGGACGCCGGCCGAGACCCCTTCGAAAAAATTTTCGACGCCGGCCGAGATCCCATTGAAAATATTTTCGGTGCCGGCTGAGTCCCGTCTAAAATATTTCCGGTGCCAGGCGGGCCGCCGTCGAAAATATTTTTGGTGCCGGTCAGAACCTTGTCGAAAATATTTTTGGGGCCGGCCGAGCTCCCGTCGAAAATATTTTTGACGCCGGCCAAGCTTCCGTCGAAAATATTTTCGGAGCCGGCCGAGGTCCCATCGAAAATATTTTCGGGGCCGTCCGAGCCTCCGTCGAAAACATTTTTGGCACCGGCCAACACGCCGTCGAAAATATTTTTGGTGCCAGCCGAGCCCCCGTCGAAAATATTTTCGGAGCCGGCCGAGCTCCCGTCGAAAATATTTTCCGCACCGGTCGATGTCCTGTCGAAAATATTTTCGGGAACATTCGAGCCCGCGTTAAAAATATTTTCGGTGCCGGCCGAGCTCCCGTCTAAAATATCTTCGGTGCCGGCCGAGCTCCCTTCGAAAATATTTTCGGCACCGGTCGAGGTCCTCTCGAAAATATTTTCGGGGCCGTTCGAGGTCCCGTCGAAAGTATTTTCGGGACCGTCCGAGCCTCCGTCGAAAACATTTTTGGCACCGGCCAACACGCCATCGAAAATATTTTTGGTGCCAGCCGAGCCCCCGTTGAAAATATTTTCGGTGCCAGCCGAGCTCCAATCGAAAATATTTTCGGAGCCGGCCGAGCTCCCGTCGAAAATATTTTCGGAGCCGGCCGAGACCCCGTCGAATGTATTTTCCGGGCCCTCCGAGCCTCCGTCAAAAACATTTTTGGCACCGGCCAACACGCCGTTGAAAATATTTTCGGTGCCGGCCGAGCTCCCGTCGAAAATATTTTTGGAGCTGGCCGAGCCGCCGTCGAAAATATTTTCCGCACCGGTCGAGGTACTGTCAAAAATATTTTCGGTGCCGGCCGAGCTCCCATCGAAAATATTTTCGCCACCGGTCAAGTTACTGTCAAAAATATTTTTGGTGCCGGCCGAGCTCCCGTTGAAAATATTTTCAGGGCCATCCGAGCTCCCGTCGAAAATATTTTTGACGCCGTCCGAGCTTCCGTCGAAAATATTTTCGGTGCCGGCTGAGATGCCGTCGAAAATATTTTCGGAGCCGGCCGAGACCCTGTCGAAAATATTTTCGGGGCCGCCCGAGCTCCCGTCGAAAATATTTTTGACGCCGGCGGAGCTTCCGTCGAAAATATTTTCGGTGCCGGCCAAGATCCTGTCGAAGATATTTTCGGTGCCGGCCGAGCTCCCGTCGAAAATATTTTCAGCACCGGTCGAGCTTCCGTCGAAAATATTTTAGCTGCCGGCCGAGATCCCATCGATAATATTTTCGGAGCCGGCCGAGCCGCCGTCGAAAATATTTTAGGCACCGGCCGAGCCTCCATCGAAAATATTTTCGGTGCCGGATGAGACACCGACGAAAATATTTTCGGTGCCGGCCGAGACCCCGTCGAAAATATTTTTGGTGCCGGTCAGAACCTTGTCGAAAATATTTTCGGGGCCGGCCGAGCCCCTTTTAAGAATATTTTCGGGGCTGGCCGAGCTCCCGTCTAAAATATTTTCGGTGCTGGCCGAATTCCCATCGAAAATATTTTCGGCACCGGACGAGGTACTGTCGAAAATATTTTTGGGGCCATCCGAGCTCCCGTCGAAAATATTTTTGACGCCGGCCGAGCTTCCGTCGAAAATATTTTCAGCACCGGCCGAGATCCCGTCGAAAATATTTTCGGAGCCGGCCGAGACCCTGTCGAAACTATTTTCGGTGCCGGCCGAGCTCCCGTCGAAAATATTTTCGGCGCCGTTCGAGGTCCCGTCGAAACTATTTTCGGGACCGTCCGAGCCTCTGTCGAAAACATTTTGGCACCGGCCAACACGCCGTCGAAAATATTTTTGGTGCCGGCTGAGCCCCGTTGAAAATATTTTCGGTGCCGGCCGAGCTCCAATCGTAAATATTTTTGGTGCCGGACGAGCCCCCGTCGAAAATATTTTTGGCCCCGGCCAACACGCCGTCGAAAATATTTTCGGCACCGTTCGCGGTCCCGTCAAAAATATTTTCAGCACCGGTCGAGGTACTGTCGAAAATATTTTCGGGACCGTCCGAGCTCCCATCGAAAATATTTTCGGTGCCGGCTGAGTCCCATCAAAAATATTTTCGGAGCCGGCCGAGCCCCCGTTGAAAATATTTTCGGCACCGGCCGAGACCCTGTCGAAAATAATTTCGGGGCCGTCCGAGCTCCCGTCGAAAATATTTTCGGCGCCGTTCGAGGTCCCGTCGAAACTATTTTTGGGGCCGTCCGAGCCTCCGTCAAAATCATTTTTGCACCGGCCAACAGGCCGTCGAAAATATTTTTCGGTGCCGGCCGAGCCCCCGTTGAAAATATTTTCGGTGCCGGCCGAGCTGCAATCGAAAATATTTTCGGAGCCGGCCGAGCTCCCGTCGAAAATAGTTTTGGAGCCGGCTGAGCCTCCATCAAAAATATTTTCGGTGCCAGCTGGGCCCCCGTCAGAAATATTTTTGGCACCGGCCAACACGCCGTTGAAAATATTTTCGGCGCCGTTCACGGTACCGTCGAAAATATTTTCGGCACCGGTCGAGGTACTGTCGAAAATATTTTCGGGGCCGTCCGAGCTCCCGTTGAAAATATTTCTGACGCCGGACGAGCTTCCGTCGAAAATATTTTTGGTGCCGGCCGAGATCCTGTCGAAGATATTTTCAGTGCCGGCCAAGCTCCTGTCGAAAATATTTTCGGCACCGTTCGAGGTCTCGTCGAAACTATTTTCGGGGCCGTCCGAGCTCCCGTCGAAAATATTTTTGGCGCCGTTCGAGGTCCCGTCGAAACTATTTTCGGGGCCGTCCGAGCTCCCGTCGAAAATATTTTCGGCGCCGTTCGAGGTCCCGTCGAAACTATTTTCTGGGCCCTCCGAGCCTCTGTCGAAAAACATTTTTGGCACTGGCCAACACGCCGTCGAAAATATTTTCGGTGCCGGCCGAGCCCCCGTTGAAAATATTTTCGGTGCCGGCTGAGCCGCCGTCGAAAATGTTTTCCGCACCGGTCAAGGTCCTGTCGAAAATATTTTCGGTGCCGGACGGGCTTCCGTCGAAAATATTTTCGGTGTCGGCCGAGATCCTGTCAAAGATATTTTCGCTGCCGGCCGAGCTCCCGTCTAAAATATTTTCGGTGCCGGCCGAGCCGCCGTCGAAAATATTGTCGGCACCGGTCGAGGTACTGTCAAAAATATTTTCGGGGCCGTCCGAGCTCCCGTTGAAAATATTTTTGACGCCGGCCGAGCTTCCGTCGAAAATATTTTCGGTGCCGGCCGAGATCCCATCGAAAATATTTTCGGAGCCGGCCGAGCCGCCGTTGAAAATATTTTCGGTGCCGGCCGAGCTCCCGTCGAAAATATTTTCGGAGCCGGTCAGAACCTTGTCGAAAGTATTATCGAGGCCGGCCGAGTTCCCGTCGAAAATATTTTTGACGCCGGCCAAGCTTCCCTCGAAAATATTTTCGGTGCCGTCCGAGACCCCGTCGAAAATATTTTCGGGGCCGTTCGAGGTCCCGTCGAAACTATTTTTGGGGCCGTCCGAGCCTCCGTCGAAATCATTTTGGCACCGGCCAACAGGCCGTCGAAAATCTTTTTGGTGCCGGCCGAGCCCCCGTTGAAAATATTTTCGGTGCCGGCCGAGCTGCAATCGAAAATATTTTCGGAGCCGGCCGAGCTCCCGTCGAAAATAGTTTTGGAGCCGGCTGAGCCTCCATCAAAAATATTTTCGGTGCCAGCTGGGCCCCCGTCAGAAATATTTTTGGCACCGGCCAACACGCCGTTGAAAATATTTTCGGCGCCGTTCACGGTACCGTCGAAAATATTTTCGGCACCGGTCGAGGTACTGTCGAAAATATTTTCGGGGCCGTCCGAGCTCCCGTTGAAAATATTTCTGACGCCGGACGAGCTTCCGTCGAAAATATTTTTGGTGCCGGCCGAGATCCTGTCGAAGATATTTTCAGTGCCGGCCAAGCTCCTGTCGAAAATATTTTCGGCGCCGTTCGAGGTCTCGTCGAAACTATTTTCGGGGCCGTCCGAGCTCCCGTCGAAAATATTTTCGGCGCCGTTCGAGGTCCCGTCGAAACTATTTTCTGGGCCCTCCGAGCCTCTGTCGAAAAACATTTTTGGCACTGGCCAACACGCCGTCGAAAATATTTTCGGTGCCGGCCGAGCCCCCGTTGAAAATATTTTCGGTGCCGGCTGAGCCGCCGTCGAAAATGTTTTCCGCACCGGTCAAGGTCCTGTCGAAAATATTTTCGGTGCCGGACGGGCTTCCGTCGAAAATATTTTCGGTGTCGGCCGAGATCCTGTCAAAGATATTTTCGCTGCCGGCCGAGCTCCCGTCGAAAATATTTTTGGCACCGGTCGAGGTCCTGTCGAAAATATTTTCGGAGCCGGCTGAGCTCCCGTCTAAAATATTTTCGGTGCCGGCCGAGCCGCTGTCGAAAATATTTTCGCCAACGGTCGAGGTACTGTCAAAAATATTTTCGGGGCCGTCCGAGCTCCCGTTGAAAATATTTTTGACGCCGGCCGAGCTTCCGTCGAAAATATTTTCGGTGCCGGCCGAGATCCCATCGAAAATATTTTCGGAGCCGGCCGAGCCGCCGTTGAAAATATTTTCGGTGCCGGCCGAGCTCCCGTCGAAAATATTTTCGGAGCCGGTCAGAACCTTGTCGAAAGTATTATCGAGGCCGGCCGAGTTCCCGTCGAAAATATTTTTGACGCCGGCCAAGCTTCCCTCGAAAATATTTTCGGTGCCGTCCGAGACCCCATCGAAAATATTTTCGGGGCCGTTCGAGGTCCCGTCGAAACTATTTTTGGGGCCGTCCGAGCCTCCGTCGAAATCATTTTGGCACCGGCCAACAGGCCGTCGAAAATCTTTTTGGTGCCGGCCGAGCCCCCGTTGAAAATATTTTCGGTGCCGGCCGAGCTGCAATCGAAAATATTTTCGGAGCCGGCCGAGCTCCTGTCGAAAATAGTTTTGGAGCCGGCTGAGCCTCCATCAAAAATATTTTCGGTGCCAGCTGGGCCCCCGTCAGAAATATTTTTGGCACCGGCCAACACGCCGTTGAAAATATTTTCGGCGCCGGCCGAGCTCCCCTCGAAAATATTTTCGGGGGGGTCCTAGCCCCTGTTAAAAATATTTTCGGTGCCGGCCGAGCTCCCATCTAAAATATTTTCGGCGCCGTTCGCGGTCCCGTCGAAAATATTTTCGGCACCGGTCGAGGTACTGTCGAAAATATTTTCGGGGCCGTCCGAGCTTCCGTCGAAAATATTTCTGACGCCAGACGAGCTTCCGTCGAAAATATTTTCGGTGCCAGCCGAGATCCTGTCGAAGATATTTTTGGTGCCGGCCGAGTTCACGTCGAAAATATTTTCTGCACCGGTCGAGGTAGTGTCGAAAATATTTTCGGTGCCGGCCGAGCCCCGTTAAAAATATTTTCGGTGCCGGCCGAGATCCTGTCGAAAATATTTTCGGGGCCGTCCGAGCTCCGGTTGAAAATATTTTTGACGCCGGCCGAGCTTCCGTCGAAAACATTTTGGCACCGGCCAACACGCCGTCGAAAATATTTTCGGTGCCATCCGAGACCCCGTCGAAAATATTTTCTGTGCGGGCCGAGCTCCAATCGAACATATTTTCGGAGCCGGCTGAGCTGCCATCGAAAATATTTTCGCCACTGGTCAAGGTACTATCAAAAATATTTTCGGTGCCGGCCGAGCTCCCGTCGAAAATATTTTTGGCACCGGTCGAGGTAATGTCGAAAATATTTTCGGTGCCGTCCGAGGCCCCGTTAAAAATATTTTCGGTGCCGGCCGAGCTCCCGTCTAAAATATTTTCGGTGCCGGACGAGCTCCCATCGAAAATATTGTCGGAGCCTGCCGAGCAGCCGTCGAAACTATTTTCGGTGCCGGCCGGCACCTTGTCGAAAATATTTTTGGTGCCGGCCGAGCTCCATTCTAAAATATTTTCGGTGCCGGCCGAGTCGCCGTCGAAAATATTTTCGGCACCGGTCGAGGTCCTGTCGAAAATATTTTCGGGGCCGTCCGAGCCCCCGTTAAAAATATTTTCTGTGCCGGCCGAGCTTCCGTCGAAAATATTTTCGGTACCGTCCGAGATCCTGTCGAAGATATTTTCGGTGCCGGCCGAGGTTCCGTCGAAAATATTTTCGGCACCGGTCAAGGTAGTGTCGAAAATATTTTCGGTGCTGGCCGATCTCCCGTCAAAAATATTTTCGGTGCCGGCCGAGCCGCCGTCAAAAATATTTTCGGCACCGATCGAGGTACTCTCGAAAATATTTTCGGGGCCGTCCGAGCTCCCGTTGAAATAATTTTCGACGCCGGCCGAGATCCCGTCGAAAATATTTTCGGTGCCGGCCGAGATCCCGTCTAAAACACTTTCGGTGCCAGGCGGGCCCCCATCGAAAATATTTTCGGCGCCGTTCGAGGTCCCGTCGAAAATATTGTCGGAGCCGGCTCAGACGCCGTCGAAAATATTTTCGGTGCCGGCCAAGCTCCTGTCGAAAATATTGTTGGAGCCGGCCGAGCCGCCGTCGAAACTATTTTCGGTGCCGACCGGCACCCTGTCGAAAATATTTTCGGGGCTGGCCGCGCCCCCGTCTAAAATATTTTCGGCACTGGTCGAGGTCCTGCCGAAAATATTTTCGGGGCCGTCCGAGCTCCCGTCGAAAATATTTTTGATGCCGGCGGAGTTTCCGTCGAAAATATTTTCGGTGCCGGCCGAGCTCCCGTCGAAAATATTTTCGGAGCCGGCCGAGCATCCGTCGAAAATATTTTCGGTGCCAGCTGGGCCCCCGTCGAAAATATTTTAGGCACCGGCCAACACGCCGTCGAAAATATTTTCGGCGCCGTTCACGGTCCTGTCGAAAATATTTTCGGCACCGGTCGAGGTACAGTCGAAAATATTTTCGGGGCCGTTCGAGCTCCCGTCGAAAATATTTCTGACGCCGGACAAGCTTCCGTCGAAAATATTTTCTGTGCCGGCCGAGATCCTGTCGAAAATATTTTCGGTGCCGGCCGAGATCCCGTTGAAAATATTTTCGGAGCCGGCCGAGACCCTGTCGAAAATATTTTCGGGGCCATCCGAACTCCCGTTGAAAATATTTTCGGTGCCGGTAAGAACCTTGTCGAAAATATTTTCGGGGCCGGTCGAGCTCCCGTCACAAATATTTTTGACGCCGGCCAAGGTTCCGTCGAAAATATTTTCGGTGCTGGCCGAGATCCCATCGAAAATATTTTCGGAGCCGGCCGAGACGCTGTCGAAAATATTTTCGGGGCCGTCCGAGCCTCCGTCGAAAATATTTTCGGCGCCGTTCGAGGTCCCGTCGAAAGTATTTTCGGGGCCCTCCGAGCCTTTGTCGAAAATATTTTGGCACCGGCCAACAAGCCGTCAAAAATATTTTTGGTGCCGGCCGAGCCCCCGTTGAAAATATTTTCGGTGCTGGCCGAGCTCCAACCGAAAATATTTTCGGAGCCCTCCGAGCTCCCGTCGAAAATATTTTCGGAGCCGGCTGAGCTGCCGTCGAAAATATTTTCGCCACCGGTCAAGGTACTGTCAAAAATATTTTCGGTGCCGGACGAGCTCCCGTCTAAAATATTTTCGGTGCCGTCCGAGCCGCCGTCGAAAATATTTTTGGCACCGGTCGAGGTACTGTCGAAAATATTTTCGGGGCCGTCCGAGCCCCCGTTAAAAATATTTTCGGTGCCGGCCGAACTCCCATCTAAAATATCTTCGGTGCCGGGCGAGCTCCCTTCGAAAATATTTTCGGCACCGGTAGAGCTCCTGTCGAAAATATTTTCGGGGCCGTCCGAGCTCCCGTCGAAAATATTTCTGACGCCGGACGAGCTTCCAACGAAAATATTTTCGGTGCCAGCCAAGATCCTGTCGAAGATATTTTCGGTGCCGGCCGAGCTCCTGTCGAAAATATTTTCGGCACCGGTCGAGGTACTGTCGAAAATATTTTCGGGGCCGTCCGAGCTCCCGTCGAAAATATTTTTGACGCCGGCCGAGGTTCTGTCGAAAATATTTTCGGTGCCGGCCGAGATCCCGTCGAAAATATTTTTGGGGCCGTCCGAGCCTCCGTCGAAAACATTTTTGGCACCGGCCAACACGCCGTCAAAAATATTTTCGGTGCCGGCCGAGCCCCCATCGAAAATATTTTCCGCACCGGTAAAGGTCCCATCGAAAATATTTTTGGTGCCGGCCGAGCTCCCGTCGAAAATATTTTCGGTGCCGGCAGAGCTCCCATCGAAAATATTTTCGGCACCGGTCGAGGTCCTGTCGAAAACATTTTCGGGGCCGTCCGAGCTCCAGTCGAAAACATTTTCAGGGCCGTCCGAGCCTCCGTCGAAAACATTTTTGGCACCGGCCAACACGCCGTCGAAAATATTTTTTACGCCGGCCGAGCTTCCGTCGAAAATATTTTCGGTGCCAGCCGAGATCCCGTCGAAAATATTTTCGGTGCCGGCCGAGCTCCCGTCGAAAATATTTTTGACGCCGGCGGAGCTTCCGTCGAAAATATTTTCGGTGCCGGCCGAGATTCCGTCGAAAATATTTTCGGCACCGGACGAGGTACTGTCGAAAATATTTTCGGGGCCATCCGAGCTCCCGTCGAAAATAATTTTGACGCCGGCCGAGCTTCCGTCGAAAATATTTTCGGTGCCGGCCGAGATCCCGTCGAAAATATTTTCAGCGCCGTTCGAGGTCCCTTCGAAACTGTTTTCGGGGCCGTCCGAGCCTCCATCGAAAACATTTTGGCACCGGCCAACACGCCGTAGAAAATATTTTTGGTGCCGGCCGAGCCGCCGTTGAAAATATTTTCGGTGCCGGCCGAGCTCCAATCGAAAATATTTTCGGAGCCGGATGAGTCGCCGTCGAAAATATTTTCCATACCGGTCGAGGTACTTTCGAAAATATTTTCGGTGCCGGCCGAGCCGCCGTCGAAAATATTTTCGGAACCGGTCGAGGTACTTTCGAAAATATTTTCGGTGCCGTCCGAGCTCCCGTCGAAAATATTTTTGACGCCGGCCGAGCTTCCGTCGAAAATATTTTCGGTGCCGTCCGAGACCCCGTCGAAAATATTTTTGGGGCCGTCCGAGCTCCCGTCGAAAATATTTTGAACGCCGGACGAGACCCCGTCGAAAAAATTTTCGACGCCGGCCGAGATCCCGTCGAAAATATTTTCGGAGCCGGCCGAGATCCCGTCGAAAATATTTTCGGTGCCAGGCGGGCCGCCGTCGAAAATATTTTCGGTGCCGTCCGAGCTCCCGTCGAAAATATTTTCGGCACCGGACGACGTACTGTCGAAAATATTTTCGGGGCCATCCGAGCTCCCGTCGAAAATATTTTTGATGCCGGCCGAGCTTCCGTTGAAAATATTTTCGGAGCCGGCCGAGGTCCTGTCGAAAACATTTTGGGGCCGTCCGAGCTCCCGTCGAAAATATTTTCGGCGCCCTTCGAGGTCCTGTCGAAACTATTTTCGGGGCCGTCCGAGCCTCCGTCAAAAACATTTTGGCACCGGCCGAAATGCCGTTGAATATAGTTGTGGTGCCGGCCGAGCCCCCGTTGAATATATTTTCGGTGCCGGCCGAGCTCCCGTCGAAAATATTTTTGACGCCGGCCGAGCTTCCGTCGAAAATATTTTTGGGGCCGTCCGAGCTCCCGTCGAAAATATTTTGAACACCGGCCGAGACCCCGTCGAAAAAATTTTCGACGCCAGCCGATATCCCGTTGAAATTATTTTTGGTGCCGGCTGAGTCCCGTCGAAAATATTTTCGGTGCCAGGCGGGCTGCCGTCGAAAATATTTTCGGAGCCGGCCGAGCTGCCGTCGAAAATATTTTCGGAACCGGTCGAGGTCCCGTCGAAAATATTTTCGGGGCCGTCCGAGCTTCCGTCGAAAATATTTTCGGTGCCGGCCGAGATCCCGTCGAAAATATTTTCGGAGCCGGCCGAGACCCTGTCGAAAATATTTTCGGGGCCGTCCGAGCTCCCGTCGAAAATATTTTCGGTGCCAGCTGGGCCCCCGTCGAAAATATTTTTGGCACCGGCCAACAAGCCGTCGAAAATATTTTTGGCGCCGTTCGCGGTCCCGTCAAAAATATTTTCGGCACCGGTCGAGGTACTGTCGAAAATATTTTCGGGGCCGTCCGAGCTCCCGTTGAAAATATTTTTGACGCCGGCCGAGCTTCCGTTGAAAATATTTTCGGTGCCGGCCGAGATCCCGTTGAAAATATTTTCGGAGCCGGCCGAGCTGCCGTCGAAAATATTTTAGGCACCGGCCGAGCCTCCATCGAAAATATTTTCGGTGCCGGATGAGACACCTACGAAAATATTTTCGGTGCTGGCCGGGCCCCCGTCTAAAATATTTTCGGTGCCGGTCAGAACCTTGTCGAAAATATTTTCTGTGCCGGCCGAGCTCCCGTCGAAAATATTTTTGATGCCGGCCAAGCTTCCGTCGAAAATATTTTCGGTGCCGGCCGAGACCCCGTCGAAAATATTTTCGGGGCCGTCCGAGCCTCCGTCGAAAACATTTTTGGCATCGTCCAACACGCCGTCGAAAATATTTTCGGTGCCGGCCGAGCCCTTGTTAAAAATATTTTCGTTGCTGGCCGAGCTCCCATCTAAAATATTTTCGGTGCCGGCCGAGCTCCCGTCGAAAATATTTTTGGAGTCGGCCGAGACCCTGTTGAAAATATTTTCGGGGCCATCCGAGCTCCCGTCGAAAATATTTTTGACGCCGGCGGAGCTTCCGTCGAAAATATTTTCGGTGCCGGCTGAGATCCCGTTGAAAATATTTTCGGAGCCGGCCGAGACCCCGTCGAATATATTTTCGGGGCCCTCTGACCCTCCGTCGAAAACATTTTTGGAACCGGCCAACACGCCGTCGGAAATATTTTTGGTGCCGGCCGATCCCCCGTTGAAAATATTTTCGGTGCCGGCCGAGCTCCAATCGAAAATATTTTCGGGGCCGGCTGAGCTCCCGTCGAAAATCTTTCCGGAACCGGCTGAGCCGCCGTCGAAAATATTTTCAGCACCGGTCGAGGTACTGTCAAAAATATTTTCGGTGCCGGACGAGCTTCCGTCGAAAATATTTTCGGTGCCGGCCGAGATCCTGTCGAAGATATTTTCGCTGCCGGCCGAGCTCCCGTCAAAAATATTTTCGGAGCCTGCCGAGCTCCCATCGAAAATATTTTCGGAGCCGGCTGAGCTGCCGTCGAAAATATTTTCGCCACCGGTCAAGGTATTGTCAAAATATTTTCGGTGCCGTCCGAGCTCCCGTCTAAAATATTTTCGGTGCCGGCCGAGCCGCCGTCGAAAATATTTTTGGCACCGGTCAAGGTACTGTCAAAAATATTTTCGGGGCCGTCCGAGCTCCCGTCGAAAATATTTTCGGTGCCGGCTGAGATCCCGTTGAAAATATTTTCGGTGCCGGCCAAGACCCCGTCGAAAATATTTTCGGTGCCGGCCGAGATCCTGTCGAAAATCTTTTGGATGCCAGCCGAGCCTCCGTCGAAACTATTTTCGGTGCCAGGTGGGCCCCCGTCGAAACTATTTTTGGCACCGGCCAAGCCGCCGTCGAAAATATTTTCGGCGCCGTTCGCGGTCCCGTCGAAAATATTTTCGGCACCGGTCGAGGTACTTTCGAAAATATTTTCGGGGCCGTCTGAGCTCCCGTTGAAAATATTTCTGACGCCGGACGAGCTTACGTCGAAAATATTTTCGGTGCCGGTTGAGATCCTGTCAAAGATAGTTTCGGTGCCGGCCGAGCTCCCGTCGAAAATATTTTCGGCACCGGTTGAGGTACTGTCGAAAATATTTTCGGGGCCGTTCGAGCTCCCGTCGAAAATATTTCTGACGCCGGACGAGCTTCCGTCGAAAATATTTTCGGTGCCGGCCGAGATCCCACCGAAAATATTTTCGGAGCCGGCCGAGCCGCCGTCGAAAATATTTTAGGCACCGGCCGAGCCTCCATCGAAAATATTTTCGGTGCCGGATGAGACACCGACGAAATTATTTTCGGTGCCGGCCGGGCCTCCGTCGAAAATATTTTCGGTGCCAGTCAGAACCTTGTCGAAAATATTTTTGGTGCCGGCCGAGCTCCCGTCGAAAATATTTTTGACACCAGCCGAGCTCCCATCGAAAATATTTTCGGCACCGGTCGAGGTCCTGTCGAAAATATTTTCGGGGCCATCCGAGTTCCCGTCGAAAATATTTTTGACGCTGGCCGAGCTTCCGTCGAAAATATTTTCGGTGCCGGCCGAGACCCTGTCGAAAATATTTTCAAGGCCGTCCGAGCTCCCGTCGAAAATATTTTCGGCGCCGTGCGAGGTCCCTTCGAAACTATTTTCGGGGATGTCCGTGCCTCCGTCGAAAACATTTTGGCACTGGCCAACACGCCGTCGAAAATATTTTTGGTGCCGGCCGAGCCCCCGTTGAAAATATTTTTGGTGCCGGATGAGCTCCAATCGAAAATATTTTCGGAGCCAGCCGAGCTGCCGTCGAAAATATTTTCGCCACCGGTCAAGGTACTGTCAAAATATTTTCAGTGCGGGCCGAGCTCCAATCGAAAATATTTTTGGTGCCGGCCGAGCTCCCGTCGAAAATATTTTCGGAGCCGGCCGAGCTCCCGTCGAAAATATTTTCGGGGCAGTCCGAGCTCCCGTCGAAAATATTTTTGACGCCGGCGGAGCTTCCGTCGAAACTATTTTTGGTGCCGGCCGAGGTCCCATCGAAACTATATTCGGGGCCGTCCGAGCCTCCGTCGAAAACATTTTGGCACCGGCCGAAATGTCGTTGAAAATATTTTTGGTGCCGGCCGAGCCCCCGTTGAAAATATTTTCGGAGCCAGCTGAGCTGCCGTCGAAAATATTTTCGGTGCCGGCCGAGATCCCGTCGAAAATATTTTTGGAGCCGGCCAAGCCGCCTTCGAAAATATTTTAGGCACCGGCCGAGCCTCCATCGAAAATATTTTCGGTTCCGGATGAGAGACCGACGAAAATATTTTCGGTGCCGGTCAGAAGCTTGTCGAAAATATTTTTGGTGCCGGCCGAGCTCCCGTCGAAAATATTTTTGACGCCGGCCAAGCTTCCGTCGAAAATATTTTCGGTGCCGGCCGAGACCCCGTCGAAAATATTTTCGGGGCCGTCCGAGCTCCCGTCTAAAATATTTTCGGCACCGGTCGAGGTCCTGTCGAAAATATTTTCGGGGCCGTCCGAGATCCCGTCAAAAATATTTTTATCGCCGGCCGAGCTTCCGTCGAAAATATTTTCGGTGCCGGCCGAGATCCCGTTGAAAATATTTTCGGAGCCGGCCGAGACCCCGTCGAATATATTTTCGGGGCCCTCTGAGCCTCCGTCAAAAACATTTTTGGCACCCGCCAACACGCCATCGAAAATATTTTTGGTGCCGGCCGAGCCCCCGTTGAAAATATTTTCGGAGCCGGCCGAGCTCCCGTCGAAAATATTTTCGGAGCCGGGTGAGCCGCCGTCGAAAGTATTTTCTGCACCGGTCAAGGTACTGTCAAAAATATTTTCGGAGCCGGCCGAGCTCCCGTCTAAAATATTTGCGGTGCCGGCCGAGCTCCCATCGAAAATATTTTTGACGCCGGCCGAGCTTCCGTCGAAAATATTTTCGGGGCCATCCGAGCTCCCGTCGAAAATATTTTTGACGCCGGCCGAGCTTCCGTTGAAAATATTTTCGCTGCTGGCCGAGATCCCGTCGAAAATATTTTCGGAGCCGGCCGAGACCCTGTCGAAAATATTTTCGGGGCCGTCCGAGCTCCCGTCGAAAATATTTTCGGTGCCGTTCGAGGTCCCGTCGAAACTATTTTCGGGGCCGTCCGAGCCTCCGTCGAAAACATTTGGGCACCGGCCAACACGCCGTCGAAAATATATTTGGTGCCGGCCGAGCCTCCGTTGAAAATACTTTCGGTGCCGGCCGAGCTCCAATCGAAAATATTTTTGGAGCCGGCCGAGCTCCCGTCGAAAATATTTTTGCCACCGGTCAGGCTCCTGTCTAAAATATTTTCGGTGCCAGTCGAGCTCCCTTCGAAAATATTTTCGGCACTGGTCAAGGTCCTGTCGAAATTATTTTCGGGGCCGTCCGAGCTCCCGTCGAAAATATTTTTGACGCCGGCCGAGCTTCCGTTGAAAATATTTTCGGTGCCGGACGAGCTGCAATCGAAAATATTTTCGGAGCCGGCCGAGCTCCCGTCGAAAATATTTTCGGAGCCGGCCGAGCTCCCGTCGAAAATATTTTCGGTGTCGGCCGAGCCGCAGTTCAAAATATTTTCCGCACTGGTCAAGGTACTGTCAAAAATATTTTTGGTTCCGGCCGAGCTCCCGTCTAAAATATTTTCGGTGCCGGTCGAGCTCCCTTCGAAAATATTTTCGGCACCGGACGAGGTACTGTCGAAAATATTTTCGGTGCCGGCCGAGATCCCGTCGAAAATATTTTCGGAGCCGGCCGAGACCCTGTCGAAAATATTTTCGGTGCCGTCCGAGATCCCGTTGAATATATTTTTGGTGCTGGCCGAGCTCCCGTCGAATATATTTTCGGGGCCCTCAGAGCCTCCGTCGAAAACATTTTGGCACCGGCCAACACGCCGTCGAAAATATTTTTGGTGCCGGCCGAGCCCCCGTTGAAAATATTTTCGGTGCCGGCCGAGCTCCAATCGAAAATATTTTCGGAGCCGGCCGAGCTCCCGTCGAAAATATTTTCGGAGCCGGCCGAGCTCCCGTCGAAAATATTTTCGGTGCCGGCTGAGATCCCGTTGAAAATATTTTCGGTGCCGGCCGAGACCCCGTCGAAAATATTTTCGGTGCCGGCCGAGATACTGTCGAAAATCTTTTGGATGCCAGCCGTGCCTCCATCGAAAATATTTTCGGTGCCAGCTGGGCCCCCGTCGAAACTATTTTTGGCACCGGCCAAGCCGCCGTCGAAAATATTTTCGGCGCCGTTCGCGGTCCCGTCGAAAATATTTTCGGCACCGGTCGAGGTACTGTCGAAAATATTTTCGGGGCCGTCCGAGCTCCCGTCGAAAATATTTCTGACGCCGGACGAGCTTACGTCGAAAATATTTTCGGTGCCGGCCGAGATCCTGTCAAAGATAGTTTCGGTGCCGGCCGAGCTCCCGTCGAAAATATTTTCAGCACCGGTCGAGGTACTGTCGAAAATATTTTTGGGGCCGTCCGAGCTCCCGTCGAAAATATTTTCGGTGCCGGCCGTGATCCCATCGAAAATATTTTCAGAGCCGGCTGAGACGTCGTCGAAAATATTTTAGGCACCGGCCGAGCCTCCATTGAAAATATTTTCGGGGCCGTCCCAGCTCCCGTCGAAAATTTTTCTGACGCCGGACGAGCTTCCGTCGAAAATATTTTCGCTGCCGGCCGAGATCCCGTCGAAAATATTTTCGGAGCCGGCCGAGCCGCCGTCGAAAATATTTTAGGCACCGGCCGAGCCTCCATCGAAAATATTTTCGGCGCCGGACGAGGTACTGTCGAAAATATTTTCGGGGCCATCCGAGCTCCTGTCGAAAATATTTTCGGAGCCGGCCGAGCTCCCGTCTAAAATATTTTTGGAGCCGGCTGAGCTGCCGTCGAAAATATTTTCGGCACCGGTCGAGGTCCTGTTGAAAATATTTTCGGGGCCGTCCGAGCTCCCGTCGAAAATATTTTTGATGCCGGCGGAGCGTCCGTCGAAAATATTTTCGGTTCCGGCCGAGATCCCGTCGAAAATATTTTCGGAGCCGGCCGAGACCCCGTCGAATATATTTTCGGGGCCCACTGAGCCTCCGTCGAAAACATTTTTGGCACCGGCCAACACGCCGTCGAAAATAGTTTTGGTGCCGGCCGAGCCCCCGTTGAAAATATTTTCGGTGCCGGCTGAGCTCCAATAGAAAATATTTTCGGGGCCGGCCGAGCTGCCGTCGAAAATATTTTCGGAGCCGGCTGAGCCGCCGTCGAAAATATTTTCCGCAACGGTCAAGGTACTGTCAAAAATATTTTCGGTGCTGGCCGAGATCCCGTCGAAAATATTTTCGGTGCCGGCCGAGCTGCAATCGAAAATATTTTCGGAGCCGGCCGAGCTGCCGTCGAAAATATTTTCGCCACCGGTCAAGGTACTGTCGAAAATATTTTCGGGGCCATCCGAGCTCCCGTCGAAAATATTTTTGACGCCAGCCGAGCTTCCGTCGAAAATATTTTCGGTGCCGGCCGAGATCCCGTCGAAAATATTTTCGGAACCGGCCGAGACCCTATCGAAAATATTTTCGGTGCCGGCCGAGCTCCCGTCGAAAATATTTTCGGCGCCGTTCGAGGTCCCGTCGAAACTATTTTCGGGGCCGTCCGAGCCTCTGTCGAAAACATTTTGGCACCGGACAACACGCCGTCGAAAATATTTTTGGTGCCGGCCGAGCCCCCGTTAAAAATATTTTCGGTGCCGGCCGAGCTCCCGTCGAAAATATTTTCGGCGCCGTTCGAGGTCCTGTCGATTATATTTTCGGGGCCCTCTGAGCCTCCGTCGAAAATATTTTTGGCACCGGCTAAGACGCCGTCGAAAATATTTTTGGTGCCGGCCGAGCCCCCGTTGAAAATATTTTTGGTGCCGGCCGAGCCCCTGTTAAAAATATTTTCGGTGCTGGCCGAGCTCCCGTCTAAAATATTTTCAGTGACGGCCGAGCTTCCATCGAAAATATTTTCGGTGCAGGCCAAGATCCCGTTGAAAATATTTTCGGGGCCGGTCGAGCCCCCGTTGAAAATATTTTGACGCCGGCCGAGCACCCTGTCGAAAATATTTTCGGGGCCCTCCGAGCCTCCGTCGAAAACATTTTTGGCACCGGCTAACATGCCGTCAAAAACATTTTTGGCACCGGCCGAGCCACCGTCGAAAATATTTTCGGAGCCGGCCGAGCCCCCGTTAAAAATATTTTCGGTGCCGGCCGAGGTGCAATCGAAAATATTTTCAGCACCGGACGAGGTACTGTCGAAAATATTTTCGTGGCCATCCGAGCTCCGGTCGAAAATATTTTTGACGCCGGCCGAGCTTCCGTCGAAAATATTTTCGGTGCCGGCCGAGATCCCGTCGAAAATATTTTCGGCGCCGTTCGAGGTCCCGTCGAAACTATTTTCGGGGCCCTCCGAGCCTCCGTCGAAAACATTTTGGCACCGGCCAACACGCCGTCGAAAATATTTTCGGTGCCGGCCGAGCCCCCGTGGAAAATATTTTCGGTGCCGGCCGAGCTGCAATCGAAAATATTTTCGGAGCCGGCTGAGCCGCCGTCGAAAATATTTTTGGTGCCGGCCGAGCCCCTGTTAAAAATATTTTCGGTGCTGGCTGAGCTCCCTTCTAAAATATTTTCAGTGCCGGCCGAGATCCCGTCGAAAATATTTTCGGCGCCGTTCGAGGTCCCGTCGAAACTATTTTCGGCTCCGTTCGAGGTCCCGTCGAAAGTATTTTCGGGGCCGTCCGAGCCTCCGTTGAAAACATTTTGGCACTAGCCAACATGCCGTCGAAAATATTTTTGGTGCCGGCCGAGCCCCCGTTGAAAATATTTTCGGTGCCGGCCGAGCTCCAATCGAAAATATTTTCGGAGCCGGCCGAGCCGCCGTCGAAAATATTTTCCGCACCGGTCGAGGTACTGTCAAAAATATTTTCGGTGCCGGCCGAGCTCCCGTCGAAAATATTTTTGGTGCCGGCCGAGCTCCCATCGAAAATATTTTCGGCACCGGACGAGGTACTGTCGAAAATATTTTCGGGGCTATCCGAGCTCCAGTCGAAAATATATTTGACGCCGGCCGAGCTTCCGTCGAAAATATTTTAGGCACCGGTCGAGGTCCCGTCGAAAACATTTTGGCACCGGACAACACGCCGTCGAAAATATTTTCGGTGCCGGCCGAGCCCCCGTTGAAAATATTTTCGGTGCCGGCCGAGCTCCAATCGAAAATATTTTCGGAGCCGGCCGAGCTCCCGTCGAAAATATTTTCGGAGCCAGCTGAGCCGCGGTCAAAAATATTTTCCGCACCGGTCAAGGTACTGTCGAAAATATTTTCGGGGCCGTCCGAGCTCCCGTCTAAAATATTTTCCGTGCCGGCCGAGCCGCAGTCGAAAATATTTTCGGCACCGGTCGAGGTCCTGTTGAAAATATTTTCGGGGCCGTCCGAGCTCCCGTCGAAAATATTTTTGATGCCGGCGGAGCTTCCGTCGAAAATATTTTCGGTTCCGGCCGAGATCCCGTCGAAAATATTTTCGGAGCCGGCCGAGACCCCGTCGAATATATTTTCGGGGCCCTCCGAGCCTCCGTCGAAAACATTTTTGGCACCGGCCAACACGCCGTCGAAAATAGTTTTGGTGCCGGCCGAGCCCCCGTTGAAAATATTTTCGGTGCCGGCCGAGCTCCAATCGAAAATATTTTCGGAGCCGGCCGAGCTCCCGTCGAAAATATTTTCGGAGCCGGCTGAGCCGCTGTCGAATATATTTTCCGCAACGGTCAAGGTACTGTCAAAAATATTTTCGGTGCCGGCCGAGATCCCGTCGAAAATATTTTCGGTGCCGGCCGAGACCCCATCGAAAATATTTTCGGCGCCGTTCGAGGTACTGTCGAAAATATTGTCGGAGCCGGCTGAGCCGCCGTCGAAAATATTTTCGCTGCCGGCCGAGCTCCAATCGAAAATATTTTCGGAGCCGGCCGAGCCCCCGTTGAAAATATTTTCAGAGCCGGCTGAGCCGCCATCGAAAATATTTTCGGTACCGGTCGAGGTACTGTCGAAAATATTTTCGGGGCCATCCGAGCCCCCGTTAAAAATATTTTTGACGCCGGCCGAGCTTCCGTCAAAAATATTTTCGGTGCCGGCCGAGCTCCCATTGAAAATATGTTCGGCACCGGTCGAGGTCCTGTCGAAAATATTTTTGGGGCCGGCCGAGCCCCCGTTGAAAATATTTTTGACGCCGGCCGAGCTTCCGTCGAAAATATTTTCGGTGCCGGCCGAGATCCCATCGAAAATATTTTCAGAGCTGGCCGAGACCCTTTCGAAAATATTTTCGGGGCCGTCCGAGCCTCCGTCGAAAATATTTTCGGCGCCGTTCGAGGTCCCGTCAAAAGTATTTTCGGGGCCGTCCGAGCCTCTGTCGAAAACATTTTGGCACCGGCCAACACGCCGTCGAAAATATTTTCGGTGCCGGCCAAGATCCCGTTGAAAATATTTTCGAAGCCGGCCGAGACCCCGTCGAATGTATTTTCGGGGCCCTTCGAGCCTCTATCAAAAACATTTTTGGCACCGGCCAACACGCCGTTGAAAATATTTTCCGCACCGGCCGAGGTACTGTCGAAAATATTTTCGGTGCCGGCCGAGCTCCCATCGAAAATATTTTTGGCACCGGACGAGGTCCTGTCGAAAATATTTTCGGAGCCGTCCGAGCTCCCGTCGAAAATATTTCTGACGCCGGACGAGCTTCCGTCGAAAATATTTTCGGTGCCGGCCGAGATCCTGTTGAAGATAGTTTCGGTGCCGGCCGAGCTCCCGTCGAAAATATTTTCGGCGCCGTTCGAGATCCTGTCGAAGATAGTTTCGGTGCCGGCCGAGAACCCGTCGAAAATATTTTCGGCGCCGTTCGAGATCCTGTCGAAGATAGTTTCGGTGCCGGCCGAGCTCCCGTCGAAAATATTTTCGGTGCCGTCCGAGCACCCGTCGAAACTATTTTCGGGGCCGTCCGAGCCTCCGTCAAAAACATTTTGGCACCGGCCAACACGCTGTCAAAAATATTTTTGGTGCCGTCCGAGCCCCCGTTGAAAATATTTTCGGTGCCGGCCGAGCTCCAATCGAAAATATTTTCGGTGCCGGCCGAGATCCCGTCGAAAATATTTTCGGAGCCGGACGAGACCCCGTCGAAAATATTTTTGGTGCCGGCCGAGATCCTGTCAAAAATCTTTTGGATGCCAGCCGAGCCCCCGTCGAAAATATTTTCGGTGCCAGCTGGGCCCCCGTCGAAAATATTTTTGGCACCGGCCAAGCTGCCGTCGAAAATATTTTCGGCGCCGTTCGCGGTCCCGTCGAAAATATTTTCGGCACCGGTCGAGGTACTGTCGAAAATATTTTCGGGGCCGTCCAAGCTCCCGTCGAAAATATTTCTGACGCCGGACGAGCTTCCGTCGAAAATATTTTAGGCACCGGCCGAGATCCTGTCGAATATATTTTCGGCTCCGGTCAAGGTACTGTCGAAAATATTTTCGGGGCCGTCCGAGCTTCCATCGAAAATATTTTAGGCACCGGCCGAGCTTCCATCGAAAATATTTTTGTTGCCGGATGAGACACCGACGAAAATATTTTCGGTGCCGGCCGGGCCCCCGTCTAAAATATTTCCGGTGCTGGTCAGAACCTTGTCGAAAATATTTTCGCGGCCGGCCGAGCTCCCGTCGAAAATATTTTTGACGCCGACCGAGATCCCGTCAAAAATATTTTCGGAGCCGGCTGAGCTGCCGTCGAAAATATTTTTGACACCGGCCGAGCTTCCGTCGAAAATATTTTTGGTGCTGACCGAGATCCCGTCGAAAATATTTTCTAAGCCGGCTGAGCTCCCGTCGAAAATATTTTTGACACCGGCGGATCTTCCGTCGAAAATATTTTCAGTGCTGACCGAGATCCCGTCGAAAATATTTTCGGTGCCGGCGGAGATCCCGTCGAAAATATTTTCGGCACCGGTCGAGGTCCTGTCGAAGATATTTTCGGCACCGGTCGAGGTACTGTCGAAAATATTTTCGGGGCCGTCCGAGCTTCCATCGAAAATATTTTCGGTGCCGGCCGAGCCGCCGTCGAAAATATTTTAGGCACCGGCCGAGCTTCCATCGAAAATATTTTTGGTGCCGGATGAGACACCGACGAAAATATTTTCGGTGCCGGCCGGGCCCCCATCTAAAATATTTCCGGTGCTGGTCAGAACCTTGTCGAAAATATTTTCGGGGCCGGCCGAGCTCCCGTCGAAAATATTTTTGGTGCCGGCCGAGATCCCGTCGAAAATATTTTTGGAGCCGGCCGAGCTGCCGTCGAAAATATTTTTGCCACCGGTCGAGGTCCTGTCGAAAATATTTTCGGGGCTGTCCGAGCTCCCGTCGAAAATAGTTTTGACGCCGGCGGATCTTCCGTCGAAAATATTTTCAGTGCCGTCCGAGATCCCGTTGGAAATATTTTCGGAGACGTCCGAGCTTCCATCTAAAATATTTTTGGTGCCGGCCGAGATCCTGTCGAAAATCTTTTGGATGCCAGCCGAGCCTCCGTCGAAAATATTTTCGGTGCTAGCTGGGCCCCCGTCGAAACTATATTTGGCACCGGCCAATCCGCCGTCGAAAATATTTTCGGCGCCCGTCGCGGTCCCGTCGAAAATATTTCTGACGCCGGACGAGCTTCCGTCGAAAATATTTTCGGTGCCGGCCGAGATCCTGTTGAAGATAGTTTCGGTGCCGGCCGAGCTCCCGTCGAAAATATTTTCGGCGCCGTTCGAGATCCTGTCGAAGATAGTTTCGGTGCCGGCCGAGAACCCGTCGAAAATATTTTCGGCGCCGTTCGAGATCCTGTCGAAGATAGTTTCGGTGCCGGCCAAGCTGCCGTCGAAAATATTTTCGGCGCCGTTCGCGGTCCCGTCGAAAATATTTTCGGCACCGGTCGAGGTACTGTCGAAAATATTTTCGGGGCCGTCCGAGCTCCCGTCTAAAATATTTCCGGTGCTGGTCAGAACCTTGTCGAAAATATTTTCGGGGCCGGCCAAGCTCCCGTCGAAAATATTTTCGGAGCGGCCGAGCCCCCGTCGAAAATATTTTAGGCACCGGCCGAGCTTCCATCGAAAATATTTTCGTTGCCGGATGAGACACCGACGAAAATATTTTCGGTGCCGGCCGGGCCCCCGTCTAAAATATTTCCGGTGCTGGTCAGAACCTTGTCGAAAATATTTTCGCGGCCGGCCGAGCTCCCGTCGAAAATATTTTTGACACCGACCGAGATCCCGTCAAAAATATTTTCGGAGCCGGCTGAGCTGCCGTCGAAAATATTTTTGCCACCGGTCAAGGTACTGTCAAAAATATTTTCGGGGCCGTCCGAGCTCCCGTCGAAAATATTTTTGACACCGGCGGAGATCCCGTCGAAAATATTTTCGGCACCGGTCGAGGTCCTGTCGAAAATATTTTCGGGGCTGTCCGAGCTCCCGTCGAAAATAGTTTTGACGCCGGCGGATCTTCCGTCGAAAATATTTTCAGTGCCGGCCGAGATCCCGTTGAAAATATTTTCGGAGACGTCCGAGCTTCCGTCTAAAATATTTTTGGTGCCGGCCGAGATCCTGTCGTAAATCTTTTGGATGCCAGCCGAGCCTCCGTTGAAAATATTTTCGGTGCCAGCTGGGCCCCCGTCGAAACTATTTTTGGCACCGGCCAAGCCGCCGTCGAAAATATTTTTGGCGCCGTTCGCGGTCCCGTCGAAAATATTTTCGGCGCCGTTCGAGGTCCCGTCGAAACTATTTTCGGGGCCGTCCGAGCCTCCATCAAAAACATTTTGGCACTGGCCAAGACGCCGTCAAAAATATTTTTGGTGCCGTCCGAGCCCCCGTCAAAAATATTTTCGGAGCCGGCCGAGCTCCCGTCGAAAATATTTTCGGAGCCGGCTGAGCCGCCGTCAAAAATATTTTCCGCACCGGTCAAGGTACTGTCAAAAATATTTTCGGTGCCGGCCGAGCTCCCATCGAAAATATTTTCGGCACCGGACGAGGTACTGTCGAAAATATTTTTGATGCCGGCCGAGCTTCCGTCGAAAATATTTTTGACGCCGCCCGAGCTTCCGTTGAAAATATTTTCGGTGCCGGCCGAGATCCCGTCGAAAATATTTTCGGAGCCAGCCGAGACCCTGTCGAAAATATTTTCGGGGCCGTCCGAGCTGCCGTCGAAAATATTTTCGGCGCCGTTCGAGGTCCCGTCGAAACTATTTTCGGGGCCGTCCGAGCCTCCGTCGAAAACATTTTGGCACCGGCCAACACGCTGTCAAAAATATTTTTGGTGCCGTCCGAGCCCCCGTTGAAAATATTTTCGGTGCCGGCCCAGCTCCAATCGAAAATATTTTTGGTGCCGGCCGAGATCCCGTCGAAAATATTTTCGGAGCCGGACGAGACCCCGTCGAAAATATTTTTGGTGCCGGCCGAGATCTTGTTGAAAATCTTTTGGATGCCAGCCGACCTCCCGTCGAAAATATTTTTGTTGCCAGCTGGGCCCCCGTCGAAAATATTTTTGGCACCGGCCAAGCTGCCGTCGAAAATATTTTCGGCGCCGTTCGCGGTCCCGTCGAAAATATTTTCGGCACCGGTCGAGTTACTGTCGAAAATATTTTCGGGGCCGTCCGAGCTCCCGTCGAAAATATTTCTGATGCCGGACGAGCTTCGTCGAAAATATTTTAGGCACCGGCCGAGATCCTGTCGAAGATATTTTCGGCACCGGTCGAGGTACTGTCGAAAATATTTTCAGGGCCTTCCGAGCTTCCATCGAAAATATTTTCGGTGCCGGCCGAGCTCCCGTCGAAAATATTTTCGGAGCCGGCCGAGCCGCCGTCGAAAATATTTTCCGCACCGGCCGAGCTTCCGTCGAAAATATTTTCGGTGCCGGATGAGACACCGACGAAAATACTTTCGCGGCCGGCCGGGCCCCCGTCTAAAATATTTCCGGTGCTGGTCAGAACCTTGTCGAAAATATTTTCGGGGCCGTCCGAGCTCCCGTCGAAAATATTTTTGACGCCGGCCGAGCTTCCGTCGAAAATATTTTTGCCACCGGTCAAGGTACTGTCAAAAATATTTTCGGGGCCGTCCGAGCTCCCGTCGAAAATATTTTTGACACCGGCGGAGCTTCCGTCGAAAATATTTTCGGTGCCGGCGGAGATCCCGTCGAAAATATTTTCGGCACCGGTCGAGGTCCTGTCGAAAATATTTTTGGTGCCTGCCGAGCTTCCGTTGACAATATTTTTGACGCCGCCCGAGCTTCCGTTGAAAATATTTTCGGTGCCGGCCGAGAACCCGTCGAAAATATTTTCGGTGCCGTTCGAGGTCCCGTCGAAACTATTTTCGGGGCCGTCCGAGCCTCCGTCGAAAACATTTTGGCACCGGCCAACACGCCGTCGAAAATATTTTTGGTGCTGGCCGAGCCCCCATTGAAAATATTTTCGGTGCCGGCTGAGCTCCAATCGAAAATATTTTCGGTGCCGGCCGAGATCCCATCGAAAATATTTTCGGAGCCGGACGAGACCCCTTCGAAAATCTTTTGGATGCCAGCCGAGCCCCCGTCGAAAATATTTTCGGTGCCAGCTGGGCCTCCGTCGAAACTATTTTTGGCACCGGCCAAGCTGCCGTCGAAAATATTTTCGGCGCCGGTCGCGGTCCCGTCGAAAATATTTTCGGCACCGGTCGAGGTACTGTCGAAAATATTTTCGGGGCCGTCCGAGCTCCCGTCGAAAATATTTCTGATGCCGGACGAGCTTCCGTCGAAAATATTTTAGGCACCGGCCGAGATCCTGTCGAAGATATTTTCGGCACCGGTCGAGGTACTGTCGAAAATATTTTCGGGGCTGTCCGAGCTCCCGTCGAAAATAGTTTTGACGCCGGCGGATCTTCCGTCGAAAATATTTTCAGTGCCGTCCGAGATCCCGTTGAAAATATTTTCGGAGCCGTCCGAGCTTCCGTCTAAAATATTTTTGGTGCCGGCCGAGATCCTGTCGAAAATCTTTTGGATGCCAGCCGAGCCTCCGTCGAAAATATTTTCGGTGCTAGCTGGGCCCCCGTCGAAAGTATATTTGGCACCGGCCAAGCTGCCGTCGAAAATATTTTCGGCGCCGGTCGCGGTCCCGTCGAAAATATTTTCGGCACCGGTCGAGGTCCTGTCGAAAATATTTTCGGAGCCGTCCGAGCTCCCGTCGAAAATTTTTCTGACGCTGGACGAGCTTCCGTCGAAAATATTTTCGGAGCCGGCCGAGCTCCCGTCGAAAATATTTTCGGCGCCGTCCGAGCCCCCGTTGAAAATATTTTCGGTGCCGGCCGAGCTCCCATCGAAAATATTTTCGGAGCCGGCCAAGCCGCCGTCTAAAATATTTTCGGCGCCGGTCGCGGTCCCGTCGAAAATATTTTCGGCACCGGTCGATGTATTGTCAAAAATATTTTCGGTGCCGGCCGAGCTCCCTTCGAAAATATTTTCGGCAGCGGACAAGGTACTGTGGAAAATATTTTTGATGCCGGCCGAGCTTCCGTCGAAAATATTTTTGATGCCGCCCGAGCTTCCGTTGAAAATATTTTCGGTGCCGGCCGAGATCCCGTCGAAAATATTTTCGGAGCCGGCCGAGACCCTGTCGAAAATATTTTCGGGGCCGTCCGAGCTCCCGTCGAAAATATTTTCAGCGCCGTTCGAGGTCCCGTCGAAACTATTTTCGGGGCCGTCCGCGCCTCCGTCGAAAACATTTTGGCACCGGTCAACAGGCCGTCGAAAATATTTTTGGTGCCGGCCGAGCCCCCGTTGAAAATATTTTCGGTGCCGGCCGAGCTCCAATCGAAAATATTTTCGGTGCCGGCCGAGCCCCCGTCGAAAATATTTTCGGTGCCAGCTGGGCCCCCGTCGAAAATATTTTTGGCACCGGCCAAGCTGCTGTCGAAAATATCTTCGGCGCCGTTCGCGGTCCCGTCGAAAATATTTTCGGCACCGGTCGAGGTACTGTCGAAAATATTTTCGGGGCTGTCCGAGCTCCCGTCGAAAATAGTTTTGACGCCGGCGGATCTTCCGTCGAAAATATTTTCGGTGCCGGCTGAGATCCTGTCGAAGATAGTTTCGGTGCCGGCCTAGCTCCCATCGAAAATATTTTCGGCGCCGTTCGAGGTCCCGTCGAAACTATTTTCGGGGCCGTCCGAGCCTCCGTCAAAAGCATTTTGGCACCAGCCAACACGCCGTCAAAAATATTTTTGGTGCCGTCCGAGCCCCCGTCGAAAATATTTTCGGAGCCAGCCGAGCACCCGTCGAAAATATTTTCGGAGCCGGCTGAGCCGCCGTCAAAAATATTTTCCGCACCGGTCAAGGTACTGTCAAAAATATTTTCGGTGCCGGCCGAGCTCCTATCGAAAATATTTTCGGCACCGGACGAGGTACTGTCGAAAATATTTTTGATGCCGGCCGAGCTTCCGTCGAAAACATTTTTGATGCCGCCCGAGCTTCCGTTGAAAATATTTTCGGTGCCGGCCGAGATCCCGTCGAAAATATTTTCGGAGCCAGCCGAGACCCTGTCGAAAATATTTTCGGGGCCGTCCGAGCTGCCGTCGAAAATATTTTCGGAGCCAGCCGAGATCCTGTCGAAGATAGTTTCGGTGCCGGCCGAGCTCCCGTCGAAAATATTTTCGGCGCCGTTCGAGATCCTGTCGAAGATAGTTTCGGTGCCGGCCGAGCTCCCGTCGAAAATATTTTCGGCGCCGTTCGAGATCCTGTCGAAGATAGTTTCGGTGCCGGCCAAGCTGCCGTCGAAAATATTTTCGGCGCCGTTCGCGGTCCCGTCGAAAATATTTTCGGCACCGGTCGAGGTACTGTCGAAAATATTTTCGGGGCCGTCCGAGCTCCCGTCGAAAATATTTTCGGTGCCGGACGAGCTTCCGTCGAAAATATTTTAGGCACCGGCCGAGATCCTGTCGAATATATTTTCGGCTCCGGTCGAGGTACTGTCGAAAATATTTTCGGGGCCGTCCGAGCTTCCATCGAAAATATTTTCGGCACCGCCCGAGCTTCCATCGAAAATATTTTCGTTGCCGGATGAGACACCGACGAAAATATTTTCGGTGCCGGCCGGGCCCCCGTCTAAAATATTTCCGGTGCTGGTCAGAACCTTGTCGAAAATATTTTCGGGGCCGGCCGAGCCGCCGTCGAAAATTTTTTAGGCACCGGCCGAGCTTCCATCGAAAATATTTTCGTTGCCGGATGAGACACCGACGAAAATATTTTCGGTGCCGGCCGGGCCCCCGTCTAAAATATTTCCGGTGCTGGTCAGAACCTTGTCGAAAATATTTTCGCGGCCGGCCGAGCTCCCGTCGAAAATATTTTTGACGCCGGCCGAGCTTCCATCGAAAATATTTTTGGTGCCGACCGAGATCCCGTCAAAAATATTTTTGGAGCCGGCTGAGCTGCCGTCGAAAATATTTTTGCCACCGGTCAAGGTACTGTCAAAAATATTTTCGGGGCCGTCCGAGCTCCCGTCGAAAATATTTTTGACACCGGCGGAGCTTCCGTCGAAAATATTTTCGGTGCCGGCGGAGATCCCGTCGAAAATATTTTCGGCACCGGTCGAGGTCCTGTCGAAAATATTTTCGGGGCTGTCCGAGCTCCCGTCGAAAATAGTTTTGACGCCGGCGGATCTTCCGTCGAAAATATTTTCAGTGCCGGCCGAGATCCCTTTGAAAATATTTTCGGAGACGTCCGAGCTTCCGTCTAAAATATTTTTGGTGCCGGCCGAGATCCTGTCGTAAATCTTTTGGATGCCAGCCGAGCCTCCGTCGAAAATATTTTCGGTGCCAGCTGGGCCCCCGTCGAAACTATTTTTGGCACCGGCCAAGCCGCCGTCGAAAATATTTTCGGCGCCGGTCGCGGTCCCGTCGAAAATATTTTCGGCGCCATTCGAGGTCCCGTCGAAACTATTTTCGGGGCCGTCCGAGCCTCCGTCAAAAACATTTTGGCACCGGCCAAGACGCCGTCAAAAATATTTTTGGTGCCGTCCGAGCCCCCGTCGAAAATATTTTCGGAGCCGGCCGAGCTCCCGTCGAAAATATTTTCGGAGCCGGCTGAGCCGCCGTCAAAAATATTTTCCGCAGCGGTCAAGGTACTGTCAAAAATATTTTCGGTGCCGGCCGAGCTCCCATCGAAAATATTTTCGGCACCGGACGAGGTACTGTCGAAAATATTTTTGATGCCGGCCGAGCTTCCGTCGAAAATATTTTTGACGCCGCCCGAGCTTCCGTTGAAAATATTTTCGGTGCCGGCCGAGATCCCGTCGAAAATATTTTCGGAGCCAGCCGAGACCCTGTCGAAAATATTTTCGGGGCCGTCCGAGCTGCCGTCGAAAATATTTTCGGCGCCGTTCGAGGTCCCGTCGAAACTATTTTCGGGGCCGTCCGAGCCTCCGTCGAAAACATTTTGGCACCGGCCAACACGCTGTCAAAAATATTTTTGGTGCCGTCCGAGCCCCCGTTGAAAATATTTTCGGTGCCGGCCCAGCTCCAATCGAAAATATTTTCGGTGCCGGCCGAGATCCCGTCGAAAATATTTTCGGAGCCGGACGAGACCCCGTCGAAAATATTTTTGGTGCCGGCCGAGATCTTGTTGAAAATCTTTTGGATGCCAGCCGACCTCCCGTCGAAAATATTTTTGTTGCCAGCTGGGCCCCCGTCGAAAATATTTTTGGCACCGGCCAAGCTGCCGTCGAAAATATTTTCGGCGCCGTTCGCGGTCCCGTCGAAAATATTTTCGGCACCGGTCGAGTTACTGTCGAAAATATTTTCGGGGCCGTCCGAGCTCCCGTCGAAAATATTTCTGATGCCGGACGAGCTTCGTCGAAAATATTTTAGGCACCGGCCGAGATCCTGTCGAAGATATTTTCGGCACCGGTCGAGGTACTGTCGAAAATATTTTCAGGGCCTTCCGAGCTTCCATCGAAAATATTTTCGGTGCCGGCCGAGCTCCCGTCGAAAATATTTTCGGAGCCGGCCGAGCCGCCGTCGAAAATATTTTCCGCACCGGCCGAGCTTCCGTCGAAAATATTTTCGGTGCCGGATGAGACACCGACGAAAATACTTTCGCGGCCGGCCGGGCCCCCGTCTAAAATATTTCCGGTGCTGGTCAGAACCTTGTCGAAAATATTTTCGGGGCCGTCCGAGCTCCCGTCGAAAATATTTTTGACGCCGGCCGAGCTTCCGTCGAAAATATTTTTGCCACCGGTCAAGGTACTGTCAAAAATATTTTCGGGGCCGTCCGAGCTCCCGTCGAAAATATTTTTGACACCGGCGGAGCTTCCGTCGAAAATATTTTCGGTGCCGGCGGAGATCCCGTCGAAAATATTTTCGGCACCGGTCGAGGTCCTGTCGAAAATATTTTTGGTGCCTGCCGAGCTTCCGTTGACAATATTTTTGACGCCGCCCGAGCTTCCGTTGAAAATATTTTCGCGGCCGGCCGAGCTCCCGTCGAAAATATTTTTGACGCCAGCCGAGCTTCCGTCGAAAATATTTTTGGTGCCGGCCGAGATCCCGTTGAAAATATTTTCGGAGCCGTCCGAGCTTCCGTCTAAAATATTTTTGGTGCCGGCCGAGATCCTGTCGAAAATCTTTTGGATGCCAGCCGAGCCTCCGTCGAAAATATTTTCGGTGCCAGCTGGGCCCCCGTCGAAACTATTTTTGGCACCGGCCAAGCCGCCGTCGAAAATATTTTCGGCGCCGGTCGCGGTGCCGTCGAAAATATTTTCGGCGCTGTTCGAGGTCCCGTCGAAACTATTTTCGGGGCCGTCCGAGCCTCCGTCAAAAACATTTTGGCACCGGCCAAGACGCCGTCAAAAATATTTTTGGTGCCGTCCGAGCCCCCGTCGAAAATATTTTCGGAGCCGGCTGAGCCGCCGTCAAAAATATTTTCCGCACCGGTCAAGGTACTGTCAAAAATATTTTCGGTGCCGGCCGACCTCCCATCGAAAATATTTTCGGCACCAGACGAGGTACTGTCGAAAATATTTTTGATGCCGGCCGAGCTTCCGTCGAAAATATTTTTGACGCCGCCCGAGCTTCCGTTGAAAATATTTTCGGTGCCGGCCGAGATCCCGTCGAAAATATTTTCGGAGCCAGCCGAGACCCTGTCGAAAATATTTTCGGGGCCGTCCGAGCTGCCGTCGAAAATATTTTCGGCGCCGTTCGAGGTCCCGTCAAAACTATTTTCGGGGCCGTCCGAGCCTCCGTCGAAAACATTTTGGCACCGGCCAACACGCCGTCGAAAATATTTTTGGTGCCGATCGAGCCCCCGTTGAAAATATTTTCGGTGCCGGCCGAGCTCCAATCGAAAATATTTTCGGTGCCGGCCGAGATCCCGTCGAAAATATTTTCGGTGCCGGCCGAGACCCCGTCGAAAATATTTTTGGTGCCGGCCGAGATCTTGTCGAAAATCTTTTGGATGCCAGCCGACCTCCCGTCGAAAATATTTTCGGTGCCAGCTGGGCCCCCGTCGAAACTATATTTGGCACCGGCCAAGCTGCCGTCGAAAATATTTTCGGCGCCGTTCGCGGTCCCGTCGAAAATATTTTCGGCACCGGTCGAGGTACTGTCGAAAATATTTTCGGGGCCGTCCGAGCTCCCGTCGAAAATATTTTAGGCACCGGCCGAGATCCTGTCGAAGATATTTTCGGCACCGGTCGAGGTACTGTCAAAAATATTTTCGGGGCCGTCCGAGCTTCCATCGAAAATATTTTCGGTGCCGGCCGAGCTCCCGTCGAAAATATTTTCGGAGCCGGCCGAGCCGCCGTCGAAAATATTTTAGGCACCGGCCGAGCTTCCATCGAAAATATTTTCGGTGCCGGATGAGACACCGATGAAAATATTTTCGGTGCCGGCCGGGCCCCCATCTAAAATATTTCCGGTGCTGGTCAGAACCTTGTCGAAAATATTTTCGGGGCCGGCCGAGCTCCCGTCGAAAATATTTTTGGTGCCGGCCGAGATCCCGTCGAAAATATTTTTGGTGCTGTCCGAGCTCCCGTCGAAAATAGTTTTGACGCCGGCGGATCTTCCGTCGAAAATATTTTCCGTGCCGGCCGAGATCCCGTTGAAAATATTTTCGGAGCCGTCCGAGCTTCCGTCTAAAATATTTTTGGTGCCGGCCGAGATCCTGTCGAAAATCTTTTGGATGCCAGCCGAGCCTCCATCGAAAATATTTTCGGTGCCAGCTGGGCCCCCGTCGAAACTATATTTGGCACCGGCCAAGCCGCCGTCGAAAATATTTTCGGCGCCGGTCGCGGTCCCGTCGAAAATATTTTCGGCACCAGTCGAGGTCCTGTCGAAAATATTTTCGGAGCCGTCCGAGCTCCCGTCGAAAATATTTCTGACGCCGGACGAGCTTCCGTCGAAAATATTTTCGGTGCCGGCCGAGATCCTGTTGAAGATAGTTTCGGTGCCGGCCGAGCTCCCGTCGAAAATATTTTCGGCGCCGTTCGAGATCCTGTCGAAGATAGTTTCGGTGCCGGCCGAGCTCCCATCGAAAATATTTTCGGTGCCGTCCGAGCCCCCGTCGAAACTATTTTCGGGGCCGTCCGAGCCTCCGTCAAAATCATTTTGGCACCGGCCAACACGCTGTCAAAAATATTTTTGGTGCCGTCCGAGCCCCCGTTGAAAATATTTTCGGTGCCGGCCGAGCTCCAATCGAAAATATTTTCGGTGCCGGCCGAGATCCCGTCGAAAATATTTTCGGAGCCGGACGAGACCCCGTCGAAAATATTTTTGGTGCCGGCCGAGATCCTGTCAAAAATCTTTTGGATGCCAGCCGAGCCCCCGTCGAAAATATTTTCGGTGCCAGCTGGGCCCCCGTCGAAAATATTTTTGGCACCGGCCAAGCTGCCGTCGAAAATATTTTCGGCGCCGTTCGCGGTCCCGTCGAAAATATTTTCGGCACCGGTCGAGGTACTGTCGAAAATATTTTCGGGGCCGTCCGAGCTCCCGTCGAAAATATTTCTGACGCCGGATGAGCTTCCGTCGAAAATATTTTAGGCACCGGCCGAGATCCTGTCGAATATATTTTCGGCTCCGGTCAAGGTACTGTCGAAAATATTTTCGGGGCCGTCCGAGCTTCCATCGAAAATATTTTAGGCACCGGCTGAGCTTCCATCGAAAATATTTTCGGTGCCGGATGAGACACCGACGAAAATATTTTCGGTGCCGGCCGGGCCCCCGTCTAAAATATTTCCGGTGCTGGTCAGAACCTTGTCGAAAATATTTTCGCGGCTGGCCGAGCTCCCGTCGAAAATATTTTTGACGCCGGCCAAGCTTCCGTCGAAAATATTTTTGGTGCTGACCGAGATCCCGTCGAAAATATTTTCGGAGCCGGCCAAGCCGCCGTCGAAAATATTGTCGGCGCCGGTCGCGGTCCTGTCGAAAATATTTTCGGCACCGGTCGAGGTATTGTCAAAAATACTTTCGGTGCCGGCCGAGCTCCCGTCGAAAATATTTTTGACGCCGCCCGAGCTTCCGTTGAAAATATTTTCGGTGCCGGCCGAGATCCCGTCGAAAATATTTTCGGAGCCTGCCGAGACCCTGTCGAAAATATTTTCGGGGCCGTCCGAGCTCCCGTCGAAAA
Source organism: Haliaeetus albicilla (assembly GCF_947461875.1). Lineage (NCBI taxonomy): Eukaryota > Metazoa > Chordata > Aves > Accipitriformes > Accipitridae > Haliaeetus > Haliaeetus albicilla. Next base: position 861,139 of record NC_091497.1, on the reverse strand, counting down.
TATTTTCGGCGCCGTTCGAGGTCCCGTCGAAACTATTTTCGGGGCCGTCCGAGCCTCCGTCGAAAACATTTTGGCACCGGCCAACAGGCCGTCGAAAATATTTTTGGTGCCGGCCGAGCCCCCGTTGAAAATATTTTCGGTGCCGGCCGAGCTCCAATCGAAAATATTTTTGGTGCCGGCCGAGATCCCGTCGAAAATATTTTCGGATCCGGACGAGACCCCGTCGAAAATATTTTTGGTGCCGGCCGAGATCCTGTCGAAAATCTTTTGGATGCCAGCCGAGCCCCCGTCGAAAATATTTTCGGTGCCAGCTGGGCCCCCGTCGAAAATATTTTAGGCACCGGCCGAGCTTCCATCGAAAATATTTTCGGTGCCGGATGAGACACCGACGAAAATATTTTCGGTGCCGGCTGGGCCCCCAGCTAAAATATTTCCGGTGCTGGTCAGAACCGTGTCGAAAATATTTTCGGAGCCGGCCGAGCTCCCGTCGAAAATATTTTTGACGCCGGCCGAGCTTCCGTCGAAAATATTTTCAGTGCCGGCCGAGCCCCCGTTGAAAATATTTTCGGTGCTGGCCGAGCTCCAATCAAAAATATTTTCGGTGCCGTCCGAGATCCCGTCGAAAATATTTTCGGAGCCGGCTGAGACCCTGTCGAAAATATTTTCGGGGCCGTCCGAGCTCCCGTCGAAAATATTTACGGCGCCGTTCGAGGTCCCGTCGAAACTATTTTCGGGGCCGTCCGAGCCTCCGTCGAAAACATTTTGGCACCGGCCAACAAGCCGTCGAAAATATTTTTGGTGCCGGCCGAGCCCCCGTCGAAAATATTTTCGGTGCCGGCCGAGCTCCAATCGTAAATATTTTCGGTGCCGGCCAAGATCCCGTTGAAAATATTTTCGGCACCGGACGAGGTACTGTCGAAAATATTTTTGGTGCCGGCCGAGCTTCCGTCGAAAATATTTTTGACGCCGCCCGAGCTTCCGTTGAAAATATTTTCGGTGCCGGCCGAGATCCCGTCGAAAATATTTTCGGAGCCAGCCGAGACCCTGTCGAAAATATTTTCGGGGCCGTCCGAGCTGCCGTCGAAAATATTTTCGGCACCGTTCGAGGTCCCGTCGAAACTATTTTCGGGGCCGTCCGAGCCTCCGTCGAAAACATTTTGGCACCGGCCAACACGCCGTCGAAAATATTTTTGGTGCCGATCGAGCCCCCGTTGAAAATATTTTCGGCACCGGTCGAGGTCCTGTTGAAAATATTTTCGGAGCCGTCCGAGCTCCCGTCGAAAATATTTTCGGCACCGGTCGAGGTATTGTTAAAAATACTTTCGGTGCCGGCCGAGCTCCCTTCGAAAATATTTTCGGCACCGGACGAGGTACTGTCGAAAATATTTTTGATGCGGCCGAGCTTCCGTGGAAAATATTTTTGACTCCGCCCAAGCTTCCGTTGAAAATATTTTCGGTGCCGGCCGAGATCCCGTCGAAAATATTTTCGGAGCCAGCCGAGACACTGTCGAAAATATTTTAGGCACCGGCCGAGCTTCCATCGAAAATATTTTCGGTGCCGGATGAGACACCGACGAAAATATTTTCGGTGCCGGCCGGGCCCCCGTCTAAAATATTTTTGGTGCTGGTCAGAACCTTGTTGAAAATATTTTCGGAGCCGGCCGAGCTCCCGTCGAAAATATTTTTGACGCTGGCCGAGCTTCCGTCGAAAATATTTTTGGTGCTGACCGAGATCCCATCGAAAATATTTTCGGCACCGGTCGAGGTCCTGTCAAAAATATTTTCGGGGCTGTCCGAGCTGCCGTTGAAAATAGTTTTGACGCCGGCGGATCTTCCGTCGAAAATATTTTCAGTGCCGGCCGAGATCCCGTTGAAAATATTTTCGGAGACGTCCGAGCTTCCGTCTAAAATATTTTTGGTGCCGGCCGAGATCCTGTCGAAAATCTTTTGGATGCCAGCCGAGCCTCCGTCGAAAATATTTTCGGTGCCAGCTGGGCCCCCGTCGAAACTATTTTTGGCACCGGCCAAGCCGCCGTCGAAAATATTTTCGGCGCAGGTCGCGGTCCCGTCGAAAATATTTTCGGCGCCGTTCGAGGTCCCGTCGAAACTATTTTCGGGGCCATCCGAGCCTCCGTCAAAAACATTTTGGCACTGGCCAACACGCCGTCAAAAATATTTTTGGTGCCGTCCGAGCTCCCATCGAAAATATTTTCGGCACCGGATGAGGTACTGTCGAAAATATTTTTGATGCCGGCCGAGCTTCCGTCGAAAATATTTTTGACGCCGCCCGAGCTTCCGTTGAAAATATTTTCGGTGCCGGCCGAGATCCCGTCGAAAATATTTTCGGAGCCAGCCGAGACCCTGTCGAAAATATTTTCGGGGCCGTCCTAGCTGCCGTCGAAAATATTTTCGGCGCCGTTCGAGGTCCCGTCGAAACTATTTTCGGGGCCGTCCGAGCCTCCGTCGAAAACATTTTGGCACCGGCTAACACGCCGTCGAAAATATTTTTGGTGCCGATCGACCCCCGTTGAAAATATTTTCGGCACCGGTCGAGGTCCTGTCGAAAATATTTTCGGAGCCGTCCGAGCTCCCATCGAAAATATTTCTGACGCCGGACGAGCTTCCGTCGAAAATATTTTCGGCGCCGTTCGAGATCCTGTCGAAGATAGTTTCGGTGCCGGCCGAGCTCCCGTCGAAAATATTTTCGGCGCCGTTCGAGATCCTGTCGAAGATAGTTTCGGTGCCGGCCGAGATCCCGTCGAAAATATTTTCGGCGCCGTTCGAGGTCCCGTCGAAACTATTTTCGGGGCCGTCCGAGCCTCCGTCGAAAACATTTTGGCACCGGCCAACACGCCGTCGAAAATATTTTTGGTGCCGATCGAGCCGCCGTTGAAAATATTTTCGGTGCCGGCCGAGCTCCAATCGAAAATATTTTCGGTGCCGGCCGGGATCCCGTCGAAAATATTTTCGGTGCCAGCTGGGCCCCCGTCGAAAATATTTTTGGCACCGGCCAAGCTGCCGTCGAAAATATTTTCGGCGCCGTTCGCGGTCCCGTCGAAAATATTTTCGGCACCGGTCGAGGTACTGTCGAAAATATTTTCGGGGCCGTCCGAGCTCCCGTCGAAAATATTTCTGATGCCGGACGAGCTTCCGTCAAAAATATTTTAGGCACCGGCCGAGATCCTGTCGAAGATATTTTCGGCACCGGTCGAGGTACTGTCGAAAATATTTTCGGGGCCGTCGAAGCTTCCATCGAAAATATTTTTGGTGCCGGCCGAGATCCCGTCGAAAATATTTTCGGAGCCGGACGAGCTTCCGTCGAAAATATTTTCGGTGCCGGCCGAGATCCTGTCGAAGATAGTTTCGGTGCCGGCCATGCTCCCGTCGAAAATATTTTCGGTGCCGTTCGAGATCCTGTCGAAGACAGTTTCGGTGCTGGCCGAGCTCCCGTCGAAAATATTTTCGGCGCCGTTCGAGGTCCCGTCGAAACTATTTTCGGGGCCGTCCGAGCCTCCGTCAAAAACATTTTGGCACCGGCCAACACGCAGTCAAAAATATTTTTGGTGCCGTCCGAGCCCCCGTTGAAAGTATTTTTGGTGCCGGCCGAGCTCCCGTCGAAAATATTTTCGGGGCCGGCTGAGCCGCCTTCGAAAATATTTTCCGCAGCGGTCAAGGTACTGTCAAAAATATTTTCGGCGCCGGCCGAGCTCCCTTCGAAAATATTTTCGGCACCGGACGAGGTACTGTCGAAAATATTTTTGATGCCGGCCGAGCTCCCGTCGAAAATATTTTTGACGCCGCCCGAGCTTCCGTTGAAAATATTTTCGGTGCCGGCCGAGATCCCGTCGAAAATATTTTCGGTGCCGGCCGAGACCCTGTCGAAAATATTTTCGGGGCTGTCCGAGCTCCCATCGAAAATATTTTCGGCGCCGTTCGAGGTCCCGTCGAAACTATTTTCGGGGCCGTCCGAGCCTCCGTCGAAAAGATTTTGACGCCGGCGGAGCTTCCGTCGAAAATATTTTCGGGGCTGTCCGAGCTCCCGTCGAAAATAGTTTTGACGCCGGCGGATCTTCCGTCGAAAATATTTTCAGTGCCGGCCGAGATCTCGTTGAAAATATTTTCGGAGCCGTCCGAGCTTCCGTCTAAAATATTTTTGGTGCCGGCCGAGATCCTGTCGAAAATCTTTCGGATGCCAGCTGAGACTCCGTCGAAAATATTTTCGGTGCCAGCTGGGCCCCCGTCGAAACTATTTTTGGCACCGGCCAAGCCGCCGTCGAAAATATTTTCGGAGCCGGTCGCGGTCCCGTCGAAAATATTTTCGGCACCGGTCGAGGTCCTGTCGAAAATATTTTCGGAGCCGTCCAAGCTCCCGTCGAAAATAGTTCTGACGCCGGACGAGCTTCCGTCGAAAATATTTTCGGTGCCGGCCGAGCTCCCGTCGAAAATATTTTCGGCGCCGTTCGAGGTCCCGTCGAAACTATTTTCGGGGCCGTCCGAGCCTCCGTCAAAAACATTTTGGCACCGGCCAAGACGCCGTCAAAAATATTTTTGGTGCCGTCCGAGCCCCCGTCGAAAATATTTTCGGAGCCGGCCGAGCTCCCGTCGAAAATATTTTCGGAGCCGGCTGAGCCGCCGTCAAAAATATTTTCCGCACCGGTCAAGGTACTGTCAAAAATATTTTCGGTGCCGGCCGAGCTCCCATCGAAAATATTTTCAGCACCGGACGAGGTACTGTCGAAAATATTTTTGATGCCGGCCGAGCTTCCGTCAAAAATATTTTTGACGCCGCCCGAGCTTCCGTTGAAAATATTTTCGGTGCCGGCCGAGATCCCGTCGAAAATATTTTCGGAGCCAGCCGAGACCCTGTCGAAAATATTTTCGGGGCCGTCCGAGCTGCCGTCGAAAATATTTTCGGCGCCGTTCGAGGTGCCGTCGAAACTATTTTCGGGGCCGTCCGAGCCTCCGTCGAAAACATTTTGGCACCGGCCAACACGCCGTCAAAAATATTTTTGGTGCCGATCGAGCCCCCGTTGAAAATATTTTCGGTGCCGGCCGAGCTCCAATCGAAAATATTTTCGGTGCCGGCCGAGATCCCGTCGAAAATATTTTCAGAGCCGGACGAGACCCCGTCGAAAATATTTTTGGTGCCGGCCGAGATCTTGTCGAAAATCTTTTGGATGCCAGCCGACCTCCCGTCGAAAATATTTTCGGTGCCAGCTGGGCCCCCGTCGAAAATATTTTTGGCACCGGCCAAGCTGCCGTCGAAAATATTTTCGGCGCCGTTCGCGGTCCCGTCGAAAATATTTTCGGCACCGGTCGAGGTACTGTCGAAAATATTTTCGGGGCCGTCCGAGCTCCCGTCGAAAATATTTTCGGTGCCGGCCGAGCTCCCGTCGAAAATATTTTAGGCACCGGCCGAGATCCTGTCGAAGATATTTTCGGCACCGGTCGAGGTACTGTCGAAAATATTTTCGGGGCCGTCCGAGCTTCCATCGAAAATATTTTCGGTGCCAGCCGAGCTCCCGTCGAAAATATTTTCGGAGCCGGCCGAGATCCCGTCAAAAATATTTTCGGAGCCGGCTGAGCTGCCGTCGAAAATATTTTTGGTGCCGACCGAGATCCCGTCAAAAATATTTTCGGAGCCGGCTGAGCTGCCGTCGAAAATATTTTTGCCACCGGTCAAGGTACTGTCAAAAATATTTTCGGGGCCGTCCGAGCTCCCGTCGAAAATATTTTTGACACCGGACGAGCTTCATTCGAAAATATTTTCGGTGCCGGCCGAGACCCTGTCGAAAATATTTTCGGTGCCGGCCGAGACCCCGTCGAAAATATTTTCGGAGCCGGCCGAGACCCTGTCGAAAATATTTTCGGGGCCGTCCGAGCTCCCGTCGAAAATATTTTCGGCGCCGTTCGAGGTCCCGTCGAAACTATTTTCGGGGCCGTCCGAGCTTCCGTCGAAAATATTTTCGGGGCCGTACGAGATCCCTTCGAAAATATTTTCGGCGCCGTTCGAGGTCCCGTCGAAACTATTTTTGGGGTCGTCCGAGCCTCCGTCGAAAACATTTTGGCACCGGCCAACACGCCGTCGAAAATATTTTAGGAGCCGGCCGAGATCCTGTCGAAGATATTTTCGGTGCCGGCCGAGATCCCGTCGAAAATATTTTCGGAGCCGGCCGAGCTGCCGTCGAAACTATTTTCGGAGCCAGCTGAGCTGCCGTCGAAAATATTTTCGGCGCCGTTCGAGGTCCCGTCGAAACTATTTTTGACGCCGGCCGAGCTTCCGTCGAAAACATTTTGGCACCGGCCAACACGCCGTCGAAAATATTTTCGGTGCCGGCCGAGCCCCCGTTGAAAATATTTTCGGTGCCGGTCAGAACCTTGTCGAAAATATTTTCAGGACCGTCCGAGCTCCCGTCGAAAATATTTTTGACGCCGGCCAAGCTTCCGTCTAAAATATTTTCGGTGCCGGCCGAGATCCCGTCGAAAATATTTTCGGTGCCGTCCGAGCCTCCGTCGAAAACATTTTTGGCACCGGCCAACACACCGTCGAAAATATTTTCGGTGTCGGCTGAGATCCCGTCGAAAATATTTTTGGAGCCGGCCAAGACCCCGTCAAAAATATTTTCGGAGACGGCCGAGACCCCGTCGAAAATATTCTCGGGGCCGTCCGAGCTCCCGTCGAAAATATTTTGGACGCCGGCCGAGACCCCATCGAAAAAATTTTCGACGCCGGCCGAAATCCCGTCGAAAATATTTTCGGTGCCGGCTGAGTCCCGTCTAAAATATTTTCGGTGCCAGGCGGGCCCCCGTCGAAAATATTTTCGGTGCCGGCCGAGCCCCCATCGAAAACATTTTCGGCGCCGTTCGAGGTCCCGTCGAAAATATTGTCGGAGCCGGACGAGACCCCGTCGAAAATATTTTCGGGGCCGTCCGAGCCTCCGTCGAAAACATTTTTGGCACCGGTCGAGGTACTGTCGAAAATATTTTCGGGGCCGTCCGAGCTCCCGTCGAAAATATTTTTGACGCCAGCCAAGCTTCCGTCGAAAATATTTTCGGAGCCGGCCGAGGTCCCATCGAAAATATTTTCGGGGCCGTCCGAGCCTCCATCGAAAACATTTTTGGCACCGGCCAACACGCCGTCGAAAATATTTTTGGTGCCAGCCGAGCCCCCGTCGAAAATATTTTCGGAGCCGGCCGAGCTCCCGTCGAAAATATTTTCCGCACCGGTCGAGGTCCTGTCGAAAATATTTTCGGGACCATTCGAGCCCGCGTTAAAAATATTTTCGGTGCCGGCCGAGCTCCCGTCTAAAATATCTTCGGTGCCGGCCGAGCTCCCTTCGAAAATATTTTCGGCACCGGTCGAGGTCCTCTCGAATATATTTTCGGGGCCGTTCGAGGTCCCGTCGAAAGTATTTTCGGGACCGTCCGAGCCTCCGTCGAAAACATTTTTGGCACCGGCCAACACGCCGTCGAAAATATTTTTGGTGCCAGCCGAGCCCCCGTTGAAAATATTTTCGGTGCCGGCCGAGCTCCAATCGAAAATATTTTCGGAGCCGGCCGAGCTCCCGTCGAAAATATTTTCGGAGCCGGCTGAGCTGCCGTCGAAAATATTTTCGCCACCGGTCAAGTTACTGTCAAAAATATTTTTGGTGCCGGCCGAGCTGCCGTTGAAAATATTTTCAGGGCCGTCCAAGCTCCCATCGAAAATATTTTTGACGCCGGCCGAACTTCCGTCGAAAATATTTTGGATGCCAGCCGAACCTCCGTCAAAAATATTTTCGGTGCCAGCTGGGCCCCCGTCGAAAATATTTTTGGCACCGGCCAAGCCGCCGTCGAAAATATTTTCAGCGCCGTTCGCGGTTCCGTCGAAAATATTTTCGGCACCGGTCGAGGTACTGTCAAAAATATTTTCGGCACCGTCCGAGCTCCCGTCGAAAATATTTCTGACACCGGCCGAGCTTCCGTCGAAAATATTTTTGACGCCGGCGGAGCTTCCGTCGAAAATATTTTCGGTGCCGGCCGAGATCCCGTCGAAAATATTTTCGGAGCCGGCCGAGACCCCGTCGAATGTATTTTCCGGGCCCTCCGAGCCTCCGTCAAAAACATTTTTGGCACCGGCCAACACGCCGTTGAAAATATTTTCGGTGCCGGCCGAGCTCCCGTCGAAAATATTTTTGGAGCTGGCCGAGCCGCCGTCGAAAATATTTTCCGCACCGGTCGAGGTACTGTCAAAAATATTTTCGGTGCCGGCCGAGCTCCCATCGAAAATATTTTCGCCACCGGTCAAGTTACTGTCAAAAATATTTTTGGTGCTGGCCGAGCTCCCGTTGAAAATATTTTCAGGGCCATCCGAGCTCCCGTCGAAAATATTTTGACGCCGGACGAGCTTCCGTCGAAAATATTTTTGGTGCCGGACGAGATCCTGTCGAAGATATTTTCGGTGCTGGCCGAGCCGACGTCGAAAATATTTTCGGCACCGGTCGAGGTACTGTCGAAAATATTTTCAGGGCCGTCCGAGCTGCCGTTGAAAATATTTTTGACTCCGGCGGAGCTTCCGTTGAAAATATTTTCGGTGCTGGCCGAGATCCCGTCGAAAATATTTTCGGAGCCGGCCGAGCCGCCGTCGAAAATATTTTAGGCACCGGCTGAGCCTCCATCGAAAATATTTTCGGTGCCGGATGAGACACTGACGAAAATATTTTCGGTGCCGGCCGGGCCCCCGTCTAAAATACTTTCGGTGCCGGTCAGGACCTTGTCGAAAGTATTTTCGGGGCCGGCCGAGATCCCGTCGAAAATATTTTTGACGCCGGCCAAGCTTCCGTCGAAAATATTTTCGGTGCCGGCCGAGACCCCGTCGAAAATATTTTTGGTGCCGTCCGAGCTGCCGTCGAAAACATTTTTGGCACCGGCCAACACGCCGTCGAAAATATTTTTGGTGCCAGCCGAGCCCCCGTTGAAAATATTTTCGGTGCCGGCCGAGCTCCAATCGAAAATATTTTCGGAGCCGGCCGAGCTCCCGTCGAAAATATTTTCGGAGCCGGCCGAGACCCCGTCGAATGTATTTTCCGGGCCCTCCGAGCCTCCGTCAAAAACATTTTTGGCACCGGCCAACACGCCGTTGAAAATATTTTCGGTGCCGGCCGAGCTCCCGTCGAAAATATTTTTGGAGCTGGCCGAGCCGCCGTCGAAAATATTTTCCGCACCGGTCGAGGTACTGTCAAAAATATTTTCGGTGCCGGCCGAGCTCCCATCGAAAATATTTTCGCCACCGGTCAAGTTACTGTCAAAAATATTTTTGGTGCTGGCCGAGCTCCCGTTGAAAATATTTTCAGGGCCATCCGAGCTCCCGTCGAAAATATTTTTGACGCCGTCCGAGCTTCCGTCGAAAATATTTTCGGTGCCGGCTGAGATGCCGTCGAAAATATTTTCGGAGCCGGCCGAGACCCTGTCGAAAATATTTTCGGGGCCGCCCGAGCTCCCGTCGAAAATATTTTTGACGCCGGCGGAGCTTCCGTCGAAAATATTTTCGGTGCCGGCCAAGATCCTGTCGAAGATATTTTCGGTGCCGGCCGAGCTCCCGTCGAAAATATTTTCAGCACCGGTCGAGATTCCGTCGAAAATATTTTAGCTGCCGGCCGAGATCCCATCGATAATATTTTCGGAGCCGGCCGAGCCGCCGTCGAAAATATTTTAGGCACCGGCCGAGCCTCCATCGAAAATATTTTCGGTGCCGGATGAGACACCGACGAAAATATTTTCGGTGCCGGCCGAGACCCCGTCGAAAATATTTTTGGTGCCGGTCAGAACCTTGTCGAAAATATTTTCGGGGCCGGCCGAGCCCCTTTTAAAAATATTTTCGGGGCTGGCCGAGCTCCCGTCGAAAATATTTTTGACGCCGGCGGAGCTTCCGTCGAAAATATTTTCGGTGCCGGCCGAGATCCCGTTGAAAATATTTTCGGAGCCGGCCGAGACCCCGTCGAATATATTTTCGGGGCCCTCTGACCCTCCGTCGAAAACATTTTTGGAACCGGCCAACACGCCGTCGGAAATATTTTTGGTGCCGGCCGATCCCCCGTTGAAAATATTTTCGGTGCCGGCCGAGCTCCAATCGAAAATATTTTCGGGGCCGGCCGAGCTCCCGTCGAAAATCTTTCCGGAGCCGGCTGAGCCGCTGTCGAAAATATTTTCGGCACCGGTCGAGGTACTGTCAAAAATATTTTCGGTGCCGGACGAGCTTCCGTCGAAAATATTTTCGGTGCCGGCCGAGATCCTGTCGAAGATATTTTCGCTGCCGGCCGAGCTCCCGTCGAAAATATTTTCGGCACCGGTCGAGGTACTGTCGAAAATATTTTCGGGGCCGTCCGAGCTCCCGTCGAAAATATTTTTGACGCCGGCCGAGCTTCCGTCGAAAATATTTTGGATGCCAGCCGAGCCTCCGTCGAAAATATTTTCAGTGCCGGCCGAGATCCCGTCGAAAATATTTTTGGCACCAGCCAACACGACGCCGAAACTATTCTCGGGGCCGTCCGAGCCTCCGTCGAAAACATTTTGGCATCGGCCGAAATGCCGTTGAAAATATTTTTGGTGCCGGCTGAGCTCCAATCGAAAATATTTTCGGGGCCGTCCGAGCTCCCGTCGAAAATATTTTCGGCTCCGGTCGAGGTACTGTCGAAAATATTTTCGGGGCCATCCGAGCCTCCGTCGAAAACATTTTGGCACCGGCCAACATGCCGTTGAAAATATTTTCGGTGCCGGCCGAGCCCCCGTTGAAAATATTTTCGGGGCCGGCCGAGCTCCCGTCAAAAATATTTTCGGAGCCGGCCGAGCTCCCATCGAAAATATTTTCGGAGCCGGCTGAGCTGCCGTCGAAAATATTTTCGCCACCGGTCAAGGTATTGTCAAAATATTTTCGGTGCCGTCCGAGCTCCCGTCTAAAATATTTTCAGTGCCGGCCGAGCTGCCGTCGAAAATATTTTTGGCACCGGTCGAGGTACAGTCGAAAATATTTTCGGGGCCATCCGAGCTCCCGTCGAAAATATTTTTGACGCCGGCGGAGCTTCCGTTGAAAATATTTTCGGGGCCGTCCGAGACCCCGTTAAAAGTATTTTCGGTGACGGCCGAGCTCCCGTCTAAAATATTTTCGGTGCCGGCCGAGCTCCCATCGAAAATATTTTCGGCACCGGTCGAGGTCCTGTCGAAAATATTTTCGGGGCCGTCCGAGGTCCCGTCAAAAATATTTTTATCGCCGGCCGAGCTCCCGTGGAAAATATTTTCGGAGCCGGCCGAGACCCCGTCGAATATATTTTCGGGGCCCTCTGAGCCTCCGTCAAAAACATTTTTGGCACCCGCCAACACGCCATCGAAAATATTTTTGGTGCCGGCCGAGCTCCCGTCGAAAATATTTTTGACGCCGGCCGAGCTTCCGTCGAAAATATTTTCGGTGCCGTTCGAGGTCCCGTCGAAACTATTTTCGGGGCCGTCCGAGCCTCCGTCGAAAACATTTGGGCACCGGCCAACACGCCGTCGAAAATATTTTTGGTGCCGGCCGAGCCCCCGTTGAAAATATATTTGGTGCCGGCCGAGCTCCAATCGAAAATATTTTCGGAGCCGGCCGAGCTCCCGTCGAAAATATTTTCGGAGCCGGCTGAGCTGCCGTCGAAAATATTTTCGCCACCGGTCAAGGTACTGTCAAAAATATTTTCGGGGCCGTCCGAGCTCCCGTCGAAAATATTTTCGGTGCCGGCTGAGATCCCGTTGAAAATATTTTCGGTGCCGGCCAAGACCCCGTCGAAAATATTTTCGGTGCCGGCCGAGATCCTGTCGAAAATCTTTTGGATGCCAGCCGAGCCTCCGTCGAAAATATTTTCAGTGCCAGGTGGGCCCCCGTCGAAACTATTTTTGGCACCGGCCAAGCCGCCGTCGAAAATATTTTCGGCGCCGTTCGCGGTCCCGTCGAAAATATTTTCGGCACCGGTCGAGGTACTTTCGAAAATATTTTCGGGGCCGTCTGAGCTCCCGTCGAAAATATTTCTGACGCCGGACGAGCTTACGTCGAAAATATTTTCGGTGCCGTTTGAGATCCTGTCAAAGATAGTTTCGGTGCCGGCCAAGCTCCCGTCGAAAATATTTTCGGCACCGGTCGAGGTACTGTCGAAAATATTTTCGGGGCAGTCCGAGCTCCCGTCGAAAATATTTTTGACGCCGGCGGAGCTTCCGTCGAAACTATTTTTGGTGCCGGCCGAGGTCCCATCGAAACTATATTCGGGGCCGTCCGAGCCTCCGTCGAAAACATTTTGGCACCGGCCGAAATGTCGTTGAAAATATTTTTGGTGCCGGCCGAGCCCCCGTTGAAAATATTTTCGGTGCCAGCCGATCTCCAATCGAAAATATTTTCGGAGCCGGCCGAGCTCACGTCAAAAATATTTTCGGAGCCGGCTGAGCTGCCGTCGAAAATATTTTCGGTGCCGGCCGAGATCCCGTCGAAAATATTTTTGGAGCCGGCCAAGCCGCCTTCGAAAATATTTTAGGCACCGGCCGAGCCTCCATCGAAAATATTTTCGGTTCCGGATGAGAGACCGACGAAAATATTTTCGGTGCCGGTCAGAAGCTTGTCGAAAATATTTTTGGGGCCGACCGAGCTCCCGTCGAAAATATTTTTGACGCCGGCCAAGCTTCCGTCGAAAATATTTTCGGTGCCGGCCGAGACCCCGTCGAAAATATTTTCGGGGCCGTCCGAGCTCCCGTCTAAAATATTTTCGGCACCGGTCGAGGTACTGTCGAAAATATTTTCGGGGCCGTCCGAGCTCCCGTTGAAAATATTTCTGACGCCAGACGAGCTTCCGTCGACAATATTTTCGGTGCCAGCCGAGATCCTGTCGAAGATATTTTTGGTGCCGGCCGAGTTCCCGTCGAAAATATTTTCGGGGCCCTCTGAGCCTCCGTCAAAAACATTTTTGGCACCCGCCAACACGCCATCGAAAATATTTTTGGTGCCGGCCGAGCCCCCGTTGAAAATATTTTCGGAGCCGGCCGAGCTCCCGTTGAAAATATTTTCGGAGCCGGCTGAGCCGCCGTCGAAAGTATTTTCTGCACCGGTCAAGGTACTGTCAAAAATATTTTCGGTGCCGGCCGAGCTCCCGTCTAAAATATTTTCTGTGCCGGCCGAGCTCCCATCGAAAATATTTTTGACGCCGGCCGAGCTTCCGTCGAAACTATTTTCGGGGCCGTCCGAGCCTCCGTCGAAAACATTTGGGCACCGGCCAACACGCCGTCGAAAATATTTTTGGTGCCGGCCGAGCCCCCGTTGAAAATATTTTCGGTGCCGGCCGAGCTCCAATCGAAAATATTTTCGGAGCCGGCCAAGCTCCCGTCGAAAATATTTTTGCCACCGGTCAAGGTACTGTAAAAAATATTTTCGGTGCAGGCCAAGCTCCTGTCTAAAACAGTTTCGGTGCCGGCCGAGCTTCCGTCGAAAATATTTTCGGCACCGTTCGAGGTACTGTCGAAAAAATTTTCGGGGCCGTCCGAGCCCCCTTTAAAAATATTTTCAGTTCCGGCCGAACTCCCGTCTAAAATATTTTTGGTGCCGGTCGAGCTCCCTTCGAAAATATTTTCGGCACTGGTCAAGGTCCTGTCGAAATTATTTTCGGGGCCGTCCGAGCTCCCGTCAAAAATATTTTTGACGCCGGCCGAGCCCCCGTTGAAAATATTTTCGGTGCCGGCCGAGCTGCAATCGAAAATATTTTCGGAGCCGGCCGAGCTCCAATCGAAAATATTTTCGGAGCCGGCCGAGCTCCCGTCGAAAATATTTTCGCCACCGGTCAAGGTACTGTCAAAAATATTTTCGGTGCCCGCCGAGCTCCCGTCGAAAATATTTTCGGTGTCGGCCGAGCCGCAGTTCAAAATATTTTCCTCACCGGTCAAGGTACTGTCAAAAATATTTTTGGTTCCGGCCGAGCTCCCGTCTAAAATATTTTCGGTGCCGGTTGAGCTCCCTTCGAAAATATTTTCGGCACCGGACGAGGTACTGTCGAAAATATTTTCGGTGCCGGCCTAGCTCCCGTCGAAAATATTTTCGGAGCCGGCTGAGCTGCCGTCGAAAATATTTTCGCCACCGATCAAGGTATTGTCAAAATATTTTCGGTGCCGGCCGAGCTCCAATCGAAAATATTTTCGGTGCCGGCCGAGCCGCCGTCGAAAATATTTTTGGCACCGGTCGAGGTACTGTCGAAAATATTTTCGGTGCCGGCCGAGATCCCGTTGAAAATATTTTCGGAGCCGGCCGAGCTGCTGTCGAAAATATTTTAGGCACCGGCCGAGCCTCCATCGAAAATATTTTCGGTGCCGGATGAGACACCTACGAAAATATTTTCGGTGCCGACCGAGCTCCCATCGAAAATATTTTCGGCACAGGTCGAGGTCCTGTCGAAAATATTTTCGGGGCCGTCCGAGATCCCGTCAAAAATATTTTTATCGCCGGCCGAGCTTCCGTCGAAAATATTTTCGGTGCCGGCCGAGATCCCGTTGAAAATATTTTCGGAGCCGGCCGAGACCCCGTCGAATATATTTTCGGGGCCCTCTGAGCCTCCGTCAAAAACATTTTTGGCACCCGCCAACACGCCATCGAAAATATGTTTGGTGCCGGCCGAGCCCCTGTTGAAAATATTTTCGGAGCCGGCCGAGCTCCCGTCTAAAATATTTGCGGTGCCGGCCGAGCTCCCATCGAAAATATTTTTGACGCCGGCCGAGCTTCCGTCGAAAATATTTTCGGGGCCATCCGAGCTCCCGTCGAAAATATTTTTGACGCCGGCCGAGCTTCCGTCGAAAATATTTTCGCTGCCGGCCGAGATCCCGTCGAAAATATTTTCGGAGCCGGCCGAGACCCTGTCGAAAATATTTTCGGGGCCGTCCGAGCTCCCGTCGAAAATATTTTCGGTGCCGTTCGAGGTCCCGTCGAAACTATTTTCGGGGCCGTCCGAGCCTCCGTCGAAAACATTTGGGCACCGGCCAACACGCCGTCGAAAATATATTTGGTGCCGGCCGAGCCCCCGTTGAAAATACTTTCGGTGCCGGCCGAGCTCCAATCGAAAATATTTTCGGAGCCGGCCGAGCTACCGTCGAAAATATTTTTGCCACCGGTCAAGCTCCTGTCTAAAATATTTTCGGTGCTGGCCGAGCTTCCGTCGAAAATATTTTCGGCACCGTTCGAGGTACTGTCGACAAAGTTTTCGGGGCCGTCCGAGCCCCCGTTAAAAATATTTTCAGTTCCGGCCGAGCTCCCGTCTAAAATATTTTCGGTGCCAGTCGAGCTCCCTTCGAAAATATTTTCGGCACTGGTCAAGGTCCTGTCGAAATTATTTTCGGGGCCGTCCGAGCTCCCGTCAAAAATATTTTTGACGCCGGCCGAGCTTCCGTTGAAAATATTTTCGGTGCCGGCCGAGCTGCAATCGAAAATATTTTCGGAGCCGGCCGAGCTGCCGTCGAAAATATTTTCGGTGTCGGCCGAGCCGCAGTTCAAAATATTTTCCGCACTGGTCAAGGTACTGTCAAAAATATTTTTGGTTCCGGCCGAGCTCCCGTCTAAAATATTTTCGGTGCCGGTCGAGCTCCCTTCGAAAATATTTTCGGCACCGGACGAGGTACTGTCGAAAATATTTTCGGTGCCGGCCGAGATCCCGTCGAAAATATTTTCGGAGCCGGCCGAGACCCTGTCGAAAATATTTTCGGTGCCGTCCGAGATCCCGTTGAATATATTTTTGGTGCTGGCCGAGCTCCCGTCGAATATATTTTCGGGGCCCTCAGAGCCTCCGTCGAAAACATTTTGGCACCGGCCAACACGCCGTTGAAAATATTTTCGGTGCCGGCCGAGCTCCAATCGAAAATATTTTCGGAGCCGGCCGAGCTCCCGTCGAAAATATTTTCGGAGCCGGCCGAGCTCCCGTCGAAAATATTTTCGGTGCTGGCTGAGATCCCGTTGAAAATATTTTCGGTGCCGGCCGAGACCCCGTCGAAAATATTTTCGGTGCCGGCCGAGATCCTGTCGAAAATCTTTTGGATGCCAGCCGAGCCTCCATCGAAAATATTTTCGGTGCCAGCTGGGCCCCCGTCGAAACTATTTTTGGCACCGGCCAAGCCGCCGTCGAAAATATTTTCGGCGCCGTTCGCGGTCCCGTCGAAAATATTTTCGGCACCGGTCGAGGTACTGTCGAAAATATTTTCGGGGCCGTCCGAGCTCCCGTCGAAAATATTTCTGACGCCGGACGAGCTTACGTCGAAAATATTTTCGGTGCCGGCCGAGATCCTGTCAAAGATAGTTTCGGTGACGGCCGACCTCCCGTCGAAAATATTTTCAGCACCGGTCGAGGTACTGTCGAAAATATTTTTGGGGCCGTCCGATCTCCCGTCGAAAATATTTTCGGTGCCGGCCGTGATCCCATCGAAAATATTTTCAGAGCCGGCTGAGACGTCGTCGAAAATATTTTAGGCACCGGCCGAGCCTCCATTGAAAATATTTTCGGGGCCGTCCCAGCTCCCGTCGAAAATATTTCTGACGCCGGACGAGCTTCCGTCGAAAATATTTTCGGTGCCGGCCGAGATCCCATCAAAAATATTTTCGGAGCCGGCCGAGCCGCCGTCGAAAATATTTTAGGCACCGGCCGAGCCTCCATCGAAAATATTTTCGGTGCCGGATGAGACACCGACGAAAATATTTTCGGTGCCGGCCGGGCCTCCGTCGAAAATATTTTCGGTGCCAGTCAGAACCTTGTCGAAAATATTTTTGGTGTCGGCCGAGCTCCCGTCGAAAATATTTTTGACACCGGCCGAGCTCCCGTCTAAAATATTTTCGGTGCCGGCCGAGTTCCCATCGAAAATATTTTCGGCACCGGTCGAGGTCCTGTCGAAAATATTTTCGGGGCTGTCCGAGTTCCCGTCGAAAATATTTTTGACGCTGGCCGAGCTTCCGTCGAAAATGTTTTCGGTGCCGGCCGAGACCCTGTCGAAAATATTTTCGGTGCCGGCCGAGCTCCCGTCGAAAATATTTTCCGCACCTGTCAAGGTACTGTCAAAAATATTTTCGGTGCCGGCCGAGCTCCCGTCTAAAATATTTTCGGTGTCGGCCGAGCTCCCATCGAAAATATTTTCGGCACCGGACGAGTACTGTCGAAACTATTTTCGGTGCCGTCCGAAGTCCCGTCGAAAATATTTTTGACGCCGGCCGAGCTTCCGTCGAAAATATTTTCGGTGCCGGCCGAGATCCCGTCGAAAATATTTTCGGAGCCGGCCGAGACCCTGTCGAAAATATTTTCAGGGCCGTCCGAGCTCCCATTCAAAATACTTTCGGCGCCGGCCGAGCTCCCGTCGAAAATATTTTTGACGCCGGCCGAGCTTCCGTCGAAAATATTTTGGATGCCAGCCGAGACTCCGTCGAAAGTATTTTCGGTGCCAGCTGGGCCCCCGTCGAAAATATTTTTGGCACCAGCCAACACGCCGCCGAAAATATTTTTGGCGCCGTTCGCGGTCCCGTCGAAACTATTCTCGGGGCCGTCCGAGCGTCTGTCGAAAACATTTTGGCACCGGCCGAAATGCCGTTGAAAATATTTTTGGTGCCGGCCGAGCCCCCGTTGAAAATATTTTCGGTGCCAGCCGATCTCCCATCGAAAATATTTTAGGAGCCGGCCGAGCTCACGTCAAAAATATTTTCGGAGCCGGCTGAGCTGCCGTCGAAAATATTTTCGTTGCCGGCCGAGATCCCGTCGAAAATATTTTTGGAGCCGGCCAAGCCGCCTTCGAAAATATTTTAGGCACCGGCCGAGCCTCCATCGAAAATATTTTCGGTGCCGGCCGAGACCCCGTCGAAAATATTTTCGGGGCCGTCCGAGCTCCCGTCTAAAATATTTTCAGCGCCGTTCGCGGTCTCGTCGAAAATATTTTCGGCACCTGTCGAGGTACTGTCGAAAATATTTTCGGGGCCGTCCGAGCTCCCGTCGAAAATATTTCTGACGCCAGATGAGCTTCCGTCGAAAATATTTTCGGTGCCAGCCGAGATCCTGTCGAAGATATTTTTGGTGCCGGCCGAGTTCCCGTCGAAAATATTTTCGGCACCAGTCGAGGTAGTGTCGAAAATATTTTCGGAGCCGGCCGAGCTCCCGTCGAAAATATTTTCAGAGCCGGCTGAGCCGCCGTCGAAAATATTTTCGCCACCGGTTGAGGTACTGAGAAAAATATTTTCGGGGCCGTCCTAGCTCCCGTCGAAAATATTTTTGACGCTGGCCAAGCTTCCGTCAAAATTATTTTCGGTGCCGGCCGAGATCCCGTCGAAAATATTTTCGGAGCCGGCCGAGATCCCATCTAAAATATTTTCGGTGCCGGCCGAGCTCCCGTCGAAAATATTTTCGGTGCCGGCCGAGATCCCGTCGAAAATATTGTCGGAGCCGGCCGAGCCGCCGTCGAAACTATTTTCGGTGCCGGCCGGCACCTTGTCGAAAATATTTTTGGTGCCGACCGAGCTCCCGTCAAAAATATTTTCGGGGCCATCCGAGCTCCCGTCGAAAATATTTTTGACGCCGGCCGAGCTCCCGTCGAAAATATTTTTGACGCCGTTCGAGGTCCCGTCGAAACTATTTTTGGGGCCGGCCGAGCTTCCGTCGAAAACATTTTGGCACCGGCCAACATGCCGTCGAAAATATTTTTGGTGCCGTCCGAGCCCCCGTTGAGAATATTTTTCGTGCCGGCCGAGCTCCAGTCAAAAATATTTTAGGAGCCAGCCGAGCTCCCGTCGAAAATATTTTCGGAGCCGGCCGAGCCCCCGTCAAAAATATTTTCGGTGCCGGTCAGAACCTTGTCGAAAATATTTTCGGTGCCGGCCGAGCTCCAATCGAAAATATTTTCGGAGCCGGCTGAGCCGCCGTCGAAAATATTTTCCGCACCGGTCAAGGTACTGTCAAAAATATTTACGGTGCCGGACGAGCTTCCGTCGAAAATATTTTCGGTGCCGGCCGAGATCCTTTCGAAGATATTTTCGCTGCCGGCCGAGCTCCCGTCAAAAATATTGTCGGCACCGGTCGAGGTCATGTCGAAAATATTTTCGGGGCCGGACGAGCTTCCGTCGAAAATATTTTCGGTGCCGGCCGAGATCCTGTCGAAGATATTTTCGCTGCCGGCCGAGCTCCCGTCGAAAATATTGTCGGCACCGGTCGAGGTCCTGTCGAAAATATTTTCGGGGCCGGACGAGCATCCGTCGAAAATATTTTCGGTGCCGGCTGAGATCCTGTCAAAGATATTTTCGCTGCCGGCCGAGCTCCCGTCGAAAATATTGTCGGCACCGGTCGAGGTCCTGTCGAAAATATTTTCGGGGCCGGACGAGCATCCGTCGAAAATATTTTCGGTGCCGGCTGAGATCCTGTCAAAGATATTTTCGCTGCCGGCCGAGCTCCCGTCGAAAATATTGTCGGCACCGGTCGAGGTCCTGTCGAAAATATTTTCGACGCCGGCCGAGCTTCTGTCGAAAATATTTTCGGAGCCGGCCGAGACCCCGTCGAATATATTTTCGGGGCCCTCCGAGCCCCGGTCGAAAACATTTTTGGCACCGGCCAACACACCGTCGAAAATATTTTTGGTGCCGGCTGAGCTCCCGTCGAAAATATTTTCGGAGCCGGCTGAGCCGCCATCGAAAATATTTTCCGCACCGGTCAAGTTGCTGTCGAAAATATTTTCGGGGCCGTCCGAGCCTCTGTCGAAAATATTTTGGCACCGGCCAACACGCCGTCGAAAATATTTTTGGTGCCGGCCGAGCCCCCATTGAAAATATTTTTGGTGCCGGCCGAGCTCCAATCGAAAATATTTTCGGAGCCGGCCGAGCTCCCGTCTAAAATATTTTCGGAGCCGGCTGAGCTGCCGTCGAAAATATTTTCGGCACCGGTCGAGGTACTGTCGAAAATATTTTCGGGGCCGTCCGAGCCCCCGTTAAAAATATTTTCGGTGCCGGCCGAGCTCCCGTCTATAATATTTTCGGTGCCGGCCGAGCTCCCTGCGAAAATATTTTCGGCACCGGTCGAGGTCCTGTCGAAAATATTTTTGGAGCCGGCCGAACCCCCGTTGAAAATATTTTCGGTGCCGGCCGAGCTGCAATCGAAAATATTCTCGTAGCCGGCCGAGATCCCGTCGAAAATATTTTCCGCACCGGTCAAGGTACTGTCAAAAATATTTTTAGTGCCGGACGAGCTTCCGTCGAAAATATTTTCGGTGCCGGCCGAGATCCCGTCGAAAATATTTTCGGAGCCGGCCGAGACCCTGTCGAAAATATTTTCAGGGCCGTCCGAGCCTCCGTCGAAAAAATTTTTGGCACCAGCCAACACGCCGTCGAAAATATTTTTGGTGCCAGCCGAGCCCCCGTTGAAAATATTTTCGGCACCGGTCGAGGTCCTGTCGAAAATATTTTCGGGGCCGTCCAAGCTCCCGTCGAAAATATTTTTGACGCCGGCCGAGCTTCCATCTAAAATATTTTCGGTGCCGGCCGAGATCCCGTCGAAAATATTTTCGGAGCCGGCCGAGCTCCCGTCGAAAATATTTTCGGAGCCGGCTGAGCTACCGTCGAAAATATTTTCGGCACCGGTCGAGCTCCCGTCTAAAATATTTTCGGGGCCGTCCGAGCCCCCGTTAAAAATATTTTCGGTGCCGGGTGAGCTCCCGTCTAAAATATTTTCAGTGCCGGCCGAGCTCCCATCGAAAATATTTTCGGCACTGGCCGAGCTCCCGTCGAAAATATTTTCGGAGCCGGCTGAGCCGCCGTCGAAAATATTTTTGGCGCCGTTCGAGGTCCCGTCGAAACTATTTTCGGGGCTGTCCGAGCCTCTGTCAAAAATATTTTGGCACCGGCCAACATGCCGTCGAAAATATTTTTGGTGCCGGCCGAGCCCCCATTGAAAATATTTTCGGTGCCGGCCGACCTCTGATCGAAAATATTTTTGGAGCCGGCCGAGCTCCCGTCTAAAATATTTTCGGAGCCGACTGAGCTGCCGTCGAAAATATTTTCGGCACCGGTCGAGGTCCTGTCGAAAATATTTTTGGTGCTGTCCGAGCCCCCGTTGAAAATATTTTCGGTGCCGGCCGAGCTCCCATCGAAAATATTTTCGGGGCCGTCCGAGTTCCTGTCAAAAATATTTTCGACGCCGGCCGAGCTTCCGTCAAAAATATTTTCGGTGCCGGCCGAGATCCCGTCGAAAATATTTTCGGAGCCGGCCGAGACCCTGTCAAAAATATTTTCAGGGCCGTCCGAGCTCCCGTTGAAAATATTTTCGGCGCCGTTCGAGGTCCCGTCGAAACTATTTTCGGGGCCGTCCGAGCCTCTGTCGAAAACATTTTTGGCACCAGCCAACACGCCGTCGAAAATATTTTTGGTGCCGGCCGAGCCGCCGTTGAAAATATTTTCGGTGCCGGCCGAGCTCCAATCGAAAATATTTTCGGAGCCGGATGAGTCGCCGTCGAAAATATTTTCCACACCGGTCGAGGTACTGTCGAAAATATTTTCGGGGCCGTCCGAGCTCCCGTTGAAAATATTTTCGGGGCCGTCCGAGCTCCCGTCGAAAATATTTTCGGTGCCGGCCGGGCCCCTGTCTAAAATATTTTCGGTGCCGGTCAGAACCTTGTCGAAAATATTTTCGGGGCTGTCCGAGCTCCCGTCGAAAATATTTTTGACGCCGGCCAAGCTTCCGTCGAAAATATTTTCGGCACCGGTCGAGGTACTGTCGAAAATATTTTCGGGGCCGTCCGAGCCCCCATTAAAAATATTTTCGGTGCCGGCCGAGCTCCCGTCTAAAATATCTTCGGAGCCGGGCGAGCTCCCTTCGAATATATTTTCGGGGCCCTCCGAGCCTCCGTCGAAAAAATTTTTGGCACCGGCCAACACGCCGTCGAAGATATTTTTGGTGCCGGCCGAGCCCCCGTTGAAAATATTTTCGGTGCCGGCCGAGCTCCCGTCGAAAATATTTTCGGCTCCGTTCGAGGTCCCGTCGAAAGTATTTTCGGGGCCGTCCGAGCCTCCGTTGAAAACATTTTGGCACTAGCCAACATGCCGTCGAAAATATTTTTGGTGGCGGCCGAGCCCCCGTTGAAAATATTTTCGGGGCCGTCCGAGCTCCAATCGAAAATATTTTCGGAGCCGGCCGAGTTCCCGTCGAAAATATTTTTGGAGCCGGCCGAGCCCCCGTTGAAAATATTTTCGGTGCCGGCCGAGCTCCAATCGAAAGTATTTTCGGAGCCGGCCGAGTTCCCGTCAAAAATATTTTCGGAGCCGGCTGAGCTGCCGTCGAAAATATTTTAGGCACCGGCCGAGCCTCAATCGAAAATATTTTCGGTGCCGGATGAGACACCGATGAAAATATTTTCGGTGCCGGCCGAGACCCCGTCAAAAATATTTTCGGAGCCGGCCGAGACCGTGTCGAAAAAATTTTCGGTGCCGGCCGAGCTCCCGTCGAAAATATTTTCGGCTCCGTTCGAGGTCCCGTCGAAAGTATTTTCGGGGCCGTCCGAGCCTCCGTTGAAAACATTTTGGCACTAGCCAACATGCCGTCGAAAATATTTTTGGTGCCGGCCGAGCCCCCGTTGAAAATATTTTCGGTGCCGGCCGAGCTCCCGTCTAAAATATTTGCGGTGCCGGCCGAGCTCCCATCGAAAATATTTTTGACGCCGGCCGAGCTTCCGTCGAAAATATTTTCGGGGCCATCCGAGCTCCCGTCGAAAATATTTTTGACGCCGGCCGAGCTTCCGTCGAAAATATTTTCGCTGCCGGCCGAGATCCCGTCGAAAATATTTTCGGAGCCGGCCGAGACCCTGTCGAAAATATTTTCGGGGCCGTCCGAGCTCCCGTCGAAAATATTTTCGGTGCCGTTCGAGGTCCCGTCGAAACTATTTTCGGGGCCGTCCGAGCCTCCGTCGAAAACATTTGGGCACCGGCCAACACGCCGTCGAAAATATATTTGGTGCCGGCCGAGCCCCCGTTGAAAATACTTTCGGTGCCGGCCGAGCTCCAATCGAAAATATTTTCGGAGCCGGCCGAGCTACCGTCGAAAATATTTTTGCCACCGGTCAAGCTCCTGTCTAAAATATTTTCGGTGCCGGCCGAGCTTCCGTCGAAAATATTTTCGGCACCGTTCGAGGTACTGTCGACAAAATTTTCGGGGCCGTCCGAGCCCCCGTTAAAAATATTTTCAGTTCCGGCCGAGCTCCCGTCTAAAATATTTTCGGTGCCAGTCGAGCTCCCTTCGAAAATATTTTCGGCACTGGTCAAGGTCCTGTCGAAATTATTTTCGGGGCCGTCCGAGCTCCCGTCAAAAATATTTTTGACGCCGGCCGAGCTTCCGTTGAAAATATTTTCGGTGCCGGCCGAGCTGCAATCGAAAATATTTTCGGAGCCGGCCGAGCTGCCGTCGAAAATATTTTCGGTGTCGGCCGAGCCGCAGTTCAAAATATTTTCCGCACTGGTCAAGGTACTGTCAAAAATATTTTTGGTTCCGGCCGAGCTCCCGTCTAAAATATTTTCGGTGCCGGTCGAGCTCCCTTCGAAAATATTTTCGGCACCGGACGAGGTACTGTCGAAAATATTTTCGGTGCCGGCCGAGATCCCGTCGAAAATATTTTCGGAGCCGGCCGAGACCCTGTCGAAAATATTTTCGGTGCTGTCCGACATCCCGTTGAATATATTTTTGGTGCTGGCCGAGCTCCCGTCGAATATATTTTCGGGGCCCTCAGAGCCTCCGTCGAAAACATTTTGGCACCGGCCAACACGCCGTTGAAAATATTTTCGGTGCCGGCCGAGCTCCAATCGAAAATATTTTCGGAGCCGGCCGAGCTCCCGTCGAAAATATTTTCGGAGCCGGCCGAGCTCCCGTCGAAAATATTTTCGGTGCTGGCTGAGATCCCGTTGAAAATATTTTCGGTGCCGGCCGAGACCCCGTCGAAAATATTTTCGGTGCCGGCCGAGATCCTGTCGAAAATCTTTTGGATGCCAGCCGAGCCTCCATCGAAAATATTTTCGGTGCCAGCTGGGCCCCCGTCGAAACTATTTTTGGCACCGGCCAAGCCGCCGTCGAAAATATTTTCGGCGCCGTTCGCGGTCCCGTCGAAAATATTTTCGGCACCGGTCGAGGTACTGTCGAAAATATTTTCGGGGCCGTCCGAGCTCCCGTCGAAAATATTTCTGACGCCGGACGAGCTTACGTCGAAAATATTTTCGGTGCCGGCCGAGATCCTGTCAAAGATAGTTTCGGTGACGGCCGACCTCCCGTCGAAAATATTTTCAGCACCGGTCGAGGTACTGTCGAAAATATTTTTGGGGCCGTCCGATCTCCCGTCGAAAATATTTTCGGTGCCGGCCGTGATCCCATCGAAAATATTTTCAGAGCCGGCTGAGACGTCGTCGAAAATATTTTAGGCACCGGCCGAGCCTCCATTGAAAATATTTTCGGGGCCGTCCCAGCTCCCGTCGAAAATATTTCTGACGCCGGACGAGCTTCCGTCGAAAATATTTTCGGTGCCGGCCGAGATCCCATCAAAAATATTTTCGGAGCCGGCCGAGCCGCCGTCGAAAATATTTTAGGCACCGGCCGAGCCTCCATCGAAAATATTTTCGGTGCCGGATGAGACACCGACGAAAATATTTTCGGTGCCGGCCGGGCCTCCGTCGAAAATATTTTCGGTGCCAGTCAGAACCTTGTCGAAAATATTTTTGGTGTCGGCCGAGCTCCCGTCGAAAATATTTTTGACACCGGCCGAGCTCCCGTCTAAAATATTTTCGGTGCCGGCCGAGTTCCCATCGAAAATATTTTCGGCACCGGTCGAGGTCCTGTCGAAAATATTTTCGGGGCTGTCCGAGTTCCCGTCGAAAATATTTTTGACGCTGGCCGAGCTTCCGTCGAAAATGTTTTCGGTGCCGGCCGAGACCCTGTCGAAAATATTTTCGGTGCCGGCCGAGCTCCCGTCGAAAATATTTTCCGCACCTGTCAAGGTACTGTCAAAAATATTTTCGGTGCCGGCCGAGCTCCCGTCTAAAATATTTTCGGTGTCGGCCGAGCTCCCATCGAAAATATTTTCGGCACCGGACGAGTACTGTCGAAACTATTTTCGGTGCCGTCCGAAGTCCCGTCGAAAATATTTTTGACGCCGGCCGAGCTTCCGTCGAAAATATTTTCGGTGCCGGCCGAGATCCCGTCGAAAATATTTTCGGAGCCGGCCGAGACCCTGTCGAAAATATTTTCAGGGCCGTCCGAGCTCCCATTCAAAATACTTTCGGCGCCGGCCGAGCTCCCGTCGAAAATATTTTTGACGCCGGCCGAGCTTCCGTCGAAAATATTTTGGATGCCAGCCGAGACTCCGTCGAAAGTATTTTCGGTGCCAGCTGGGCCCCCGTCGAAAATATTTTTGGCACCAGCCAACACGCCGCCGAAAATATTTTTGGCGCCGTTCGCGGTCCCGTCGAAACTATTCTCGGGGCCGTCCGAGCGTCTGTCGAAAACATTTTGGCACCGGCCGAAATGCCGTTGAAAATATTTTTGGTGCCGGCCGAGCCCCCGTTGAAAATATTTTCGGTGCCAGCCGATCTCCCATCGAAAATATTTTAGGAGCCGGCCGAGCTCACGTCAAAAATATTTTCGGAGCCGGCTGAGCTGCCGTCGAAAATATTTTCGTTGCCGGCCGAGATCCCGTCGAAAATATTTTTGGAGCCGGCCAAGCCGCCTTCGAAAATATTTTAGGCACCGGCCGAGCCTCCATCGAAAATATTTTCGGTGCCGGCCGAGACCCCGTCGAAAATATTTTCGGGGCCGTCCGAGCTCCCGTCTAAAATATTTTCAGCGCCGTTCGCGGTCTCGTCGAAAATATTTTCGGCACCTGTCGAGGTACTGTCGAAAATATTTTCGGGGCCGTCCGAGCTCCCGTCGAAAATATTTCTGACGCCAGATGAGCTTCCGTCGAAAATATTTTCGGTGCCAGCCGAGATCCTGTCGAAGATATTTTTGGTGCCGGCCGAGTTCCCGTCGAAAATATTTTCGGCACCAGTCGAGGTAGTGTCGAAAATATTTTCGGAGCCGGCCGAGCTCCCGTCGAAAATATTTTCAGAGCCGGCTGAGCCGCCGTCGAAAATATTTTCGCCACCGGTTGAGGTACTGAGAAAAATATTTTCGGGGCCGTCCTAGCTCCCGTCGAAAATATTTTTGACGCTGGCCAAGCTTCCGTCAAAATTATTTTCGGTGCCGGCCGAGATCCCGTCGAAAATATTTTCGGAGCCGGCCGAGATCCCATCTAAAATATTTTCGGTGCCGGCCGAGCTCCCGTCGAAAATATTTTCGGTGCCGGCCGAGATCCCGTCGAAAATATTGTCGGAGCCGGCCGAGCCGCCGTCGAAACTATTTTCGGTGCCGGCCGGCACCTTGTCGAAAATATTTTTGGTGCCGACCGAGCTCCCGTCAAAAATATTTTCGGGGCCATCCGAGCTCCCGTCGAAAATATTTTTGATGCCGGCCGAGCTCCCGTCGAAAATATTTTTGACGCCGTTCGAGGTCCCGTCGAAACTATTTTTGGGGCCGGCCGAGCTTCCGTCGAAAACATTTTGGCACCGGCCAACATGCCGTCGAAAATATTTTTGGTGCCGTCCGAGCCCCCGTTGAGAATATTTTTCGTGCCGGCCGAGCTCCAGTCAAAAATATTTTAGGAGCCAGCCGAGCTCCCGTCGAAAATATTTTCGGAGCCGGCCGAGCCCCCGTCAAAAATATTTTCGGTGCCGGTCAGAACCTTGTCGAAAATATTTTCGGTGCCGGCCGAGCTCCAATCGAAAATATTTTCGGAGCCGGCTGAGCCGCCGTCGAAAATATTTTCCGCACCGGTCAAGGTACTGTCAAAAATATTTACGGTGCCGGACGAGCTTCCGTCGAAAATATTTTCGGTGCCGGCCGAGATCCTTTCGAAGATATTTTCGCTGCCGGCCGAGCTCCCGTCAAAAATATTGTCGGCACCGGTCGAGGTCATGTCGAAAATATTTTCGGGGCCGGACGAGCTTCCGTCGAAAATATTTTCGGTGCCGGCCGAGATCCTGTCGAAGATATTTTCGCTGCCGGCCGAGCTCCCGTCGAAAATATTGTCGGCACCGGTCGAGGTCCTGTCGAAAATATTTTCGGGGCCGGACGAGCATCCGTCGAAAATATTTTCGGTGCCGGCTGAGATCCTGTCAAAGATATTTTCGCTGCCGGCCGAGCTCCCGTCGAAAATATTGTCGGCACCGGTCGAGGTCCTGTCGAAAATATTTTCGACGCCGGCCGAGCTTCTGTCGAAAATATTTTCGGAGCCGGCCGAGACCCCGTCGAATATATTTTCGGGGCCCTCCGAGCCCCGGTCGAAAACATTTTTGGCACCGGCCAACACACCGTCGAAAATATTTTTGGTGCCGGCTGAGCTCCCGTCGAAAATATTTTCGGAGCCGGCTGAGCCGCCATCGAAAATATTTTCCGCACCGGTCAAGTTGCTGTCGAAAATATTTTCGGGGCCGTCCGAGCCTCTGTCGAAAATATTTTGGCACCGGCCAACACGCCGTCGAAAATATTTTTGGTGCCGGCCGAGCCCCCATTGAAAATATTTTTGGTGCCGGCCGAGCTCCAATCGAAAATATTTTCGGAGCCGGCCGAGCTCCCGTCTAAAATATTTTCGGAGCCGGCTGAGCTGCCGTCGAAAATATTTTCGGCACCGGTCGAGGTACTGTCGAAAATATTTTCGGGGCCGTCCGAGCCCCCGTTAAAAATATTTTCGGTGCCGGCCGAGCTCCCGTCTATAATATTTTCGGTGCCGGCCGAGCTCCCTGCGAAAATATTTTCGGCACCGGTCGAGGTCCTGTCGAAAATATTTTTGGAGCCGGCCGAACCCCCGTTGAAAATATTTTCGGTGCCGGCCGAGCTGCAATCGAAAATATTCTCGTAGCCGGCCGAGATCCCGTCGAAAATATTTTCCGCACCGGTCAAGGTACTGTCAAAAATATTTTTAGTGCCGGACGAGCTTCCGTCGAAAATATTTTCGGTGCCGGCCGAGATCCCGTCGAAAATATTTTCGGAGCCGGCCGAGACCCTGTCGAAAATATTTTCAGGGCCGTCCGAGCCTCCGTCGAAAAAATTTTTGGCACCAGCCAACACGCCGTCGAAAATATTTTTGGTGCCAGCCGAGCCCCCGTTGAAAATATTTTCGGCACCGGTCGAGGTACTGTCGAAAATATTTTCGGGGCCGTCCGAGCCCCCGTTAAAAATATTTTCGCTGCCGGCCGAGCTCCCGTCAAAAATATTTTCGGTGCCGGCCGAGCTCCCATCGAAAATATTTTCGGCACCGGTCGAGGTCCTGTCGAAAATATTTTCGGGGCCGTCCAAGCTCCCGTCGAAAATATTTTTGACGCCGGCCGAGCTTCCATCTAAAATATTTTCGGTGCCGGCCGAGATCCCGTCGAAAATATTTTCGGAGCCGGCCGAGCTCCCGTCGAAAATATTTTCGGAGCCGGCTGAGCTACCGTCGAAAATATTTTCGGCACCGGTCGAGCTCCCGTCTAAAATATTTTCGGGGCCGTCCGAGCCCCCGTTAAAAATATTTTCGGTGCCGGGTGAGCTCCCGTCTAAAATATTTTCAGTGCCGGCCGAGCTCCCATCGAAAATATTTTCGGCACTGGCCGAGCTCCCGTCGAAAATATTTTCGGAGCCGGCTGAGCCGCCGTCGAAAATATTTTTGGCGCCGTTCGAGGTCCCGTCGAAACTATTTTCGGGGCTGTCCGAGCCTCTGTCAAAAATATTTTGGCACCGGCCAACATGCCGTCGAAAATATTTTTGGTGCCGGCCGAGCCCCCATTGAAAATATTTTCGGTGCCGGCCGACCTCTGATCGAAAATATTTTTGGAGCCGGCCGAGCTCCCGTCTAAAATATTTTCGGAGCCGACTGAGCTGCCGTCGAAAATATTTTCGGCACCGGTCGAGGTCCTGTCGAAAATATTTTTGGTGCTGTCCGAGCCCCCGTTGAAAATATTTTCGGTGCCGGCCGAGCTCCCATCGAAAATATTTTCGGGGCCGTCCGAGTTCCTGTCAAAAATATTTTCGACGCCGGCCGAGCTTCCGTCAAAAATATTTTCGGTGCCGGCCGAGATCCCGTCGAAAATATTTTCGGAGCCGGCCGAGACCCTGTCAAAAATATTTTCAGGGCCGTCCGAGCTCCCGTTGAAAATATTTTCGGCGCCGTTCGAGGTCCCGTCGAAACTATTTTCGGGGCCGTCCGAGCCTCTGTCGAAAACATTTTTGGCACCAGCCAACACACCGTCGAAAATATTTTTGGTGCCGGCCGAGCCGCCGTTGAAAATATTTTCGGTGCCGGCCGAGCTCCAATCGAAAATATTTTCGGAGCCGGATGAGTCGCCGTCGAAAATATTTTCCACACCGGTCGAGGTACTGTCGAAAATATTTTCGGGGCCGTCCGAGCTCCCGTTGAAAATATTTTCGGGGCCGTCCGAGCTCCCGTCGAAAATATTTTCGGTGCCGGCCGGGCCCCTGTCTAAAATATTTTCGGTGCCGGTCAGAACCTTGTCGAAAATATTTTCGGGGCTGTCCGAGCTCCCGTCGAAAATATTTTTGACGCCGGCCAAGCTTCCGTCGAAAATATTTTCGGCACCGGTCGAGGTACTGTCGAAAATATTTTCGGGGCCGTCCGAGCCCCCATTAAAAATATTTTCGGTGCCGGCCGAGCTCCCGTCTAAAATATCTTCGGAGCCGGGCGAGCTCCCTTCGAATATATTTTCGGGGCCCTCCGAGCCTCCGTCGAAAAAATTTTTGGCACCGGCCAACACGCCGTCGAAGATATTTTTGGTGCCGGCCGAGCCCCCGTTGAAAATATTTTCGGTGCCGGCCGAGCTCCCGTCGAAAATATTTTCGGCTCCGTTCGAGGTCCCGTCGAAAGTATTTTCGGGGCCGTCCGAGCCTCCGTTGAAAACATTTTGGCACTAGCCAACATGCCGTCGAAAATATTTTTGGTGGCGGCCGAGCCCCCGTTGAAAATATTTTCGGGGCCGTCCGAGCTCCAATCGAAAATATTTTCGGAGCCGGCCGAGTTCCCGTCGAAAATATTTTTGGAGCCGGCCGAGCCCCCGTTGAAAATATTTTCGGTGCCGGCCGAGCTCCAATCGAAAGTATTTTCGGAGCCGGCCGAGTTCCCGTCAAAAATATTTTCGGAGCCGGCTGAGCTGCCGTCGAAAATATTTTAGGCACCGGCCGAGCCTCAATCGAAAATATTTTCGGTGCCGGATGAGACACCGATGAAAATATTTTCGGTGCCGGCCGAGACCCCGTCAAAAATATTTTCGGAGCCGGCCGAGACCGTGTCGAAAAAATTTTCGGTGCCGGCCGAGCTCCCGTCGAAAATATTTTCGGCTCCGTTCGAGGTCCCGTCGAAAGTATTTTCGGGGCCGTCCGAGCCTCCGTTGAAAACATTTTGGCACTAGCCAACATGCCGTCGAAAATATTTTTGGTGCCGGCCGAGCCCCCGTTGAAAATATTTTCGGTGCCGGCCGAGCTCCCGTCTAAAATATTTGCGGTGCCGGCCGAGCTCCCATCGAAAATATTTTTGACGCCGGCCGAGCTTCCGTCGAAAATATTTTCGGGGCCATCCGAGCTCCCGTCGAAAATATTTTTGACGCCGGCCGAGCTTCCGTCGAAAATATTTTCGCTGCCGGCCGAGATCCCGTCGAAAATATTTTCGGAGCCGGCCGAGACCCTGTCGAAAATATTTTCGGGGCCGTCCGAGCTCCCGTCGAAAATATTTTCGGTGCCGTTCGAGGTCCCGTCGAAACTATTTTCGGGGCCGTCCGAGCCTCCGTCGAAAACATTTGGGCACCGGCCAACACGCCGTCGAAAATATATTTGGTGCCGGCCGAGCCCCCGTTGAAAATACTTTCGGTGCCGGCCGAGCTCCAATCGAAAATATTTTCGGAGCCGGCCGAGCTACCGTCGAAAATATTTTTGCCACCGGTCAAGCTCCTGTCTAAAATATTTTCGGTGCCGGCCGAGCTTCCGTCGAAAATATTTTCGGCACCGTTCGAGGTACTGTCGACAAAATTTTCGGGGCCGTCCGAGCCCCCGTTAAAAATATTTTCAGTTCCGGCCGAGCTCCCGTCTAAAATATTTTCGGTGCCAGTCGAGCTCCCTTCGAAAATATTTTCGGCACTGGTCAAGGTCCTGTCGAAATTATTTTCGGGGCCGTCCGAGCTCCCGTCAAAAATATTTTTGACGCCGGCCGAGCTTCCGTTGAAAATATTTTCGGTGCCGGCCGAGCTGCAATCGAAAATATTTTCGGAGCCGGCCGAGCTGCCGTCGAAAATATTTTCGGTGTCGGCCGAGCCGCAGTTCAAAATATTTTCCGCACTGGTCAAGGTACTGTCAAAAATATTTTTGGTTCCGGCCGAGCTCCCGTCTAAAATATTTTCGGTGCCGGTCGAGCTCCCTTCGAAAATATTTTCGGCACCGGACGAGGTACTGTCGAAAATATTTTCGGTGCCGGCCGAGATCCCGTCGAAAATATTTTCGGAGCCGGCCGAGACCCTGTCGAAAATATTTTCGGTGCTGTCCGACATCCCGTTGAATATATTTTTGGTGCTGGCCGAGCTCCCGTCGAATATATTTTCGGGGCCCTCAGAGCCTCCGTCGAAAACATTTTGGCACCGGCCAACACGCCGTTGAAAATATTTTCGGTGCCGGCCGAGCTCCAATCGAAAATATTTTCGGAGCCGGCCGAGCTCCCGTCGAAAATATTTTCGGAGCCGGCCGAGCTCCCGTCGAAAATATTTTCGGTGCTGGCTGAGATCCCGTTGAAAATATTTTCGGTGCCGGCCGAGACCCCGTCGAAAATATTTTCGGTGCCGGCCGAGATCCTGTCGAAAATCTTTTGGATGCCAGCCGAGCCTCCATCGAAAATATTTTCGGTGCCAGCTGGGCCCCCGTCGAAACTATTTTTGGCACCGGCCAAGCCGCCGTCGAAAATATTTTCGGCGCCGTTCGCGGTCCCGTCGAAAATATTTTCGGCACCGGTCGAGGTACTGTCGAAAATATTTTCGGGGCCGTCCGAGCTCCCGTCGAAAATATTTCTGACGCCGGACGAGCTTACGTCGAAAATATTTTCGGTGCCGGCCGAGATCCTGTCAAAGATAGTTTCGGTGACGGCCGACCTCCCGTCGAAAATATTTTCAGCACCGGTCGAGGTACTGTCGAAAATATTTTTGGGGCCGTCCGATCTCCCGTCGAAAATATTTTCGGTGCCGGCCGTGATCCCATCGAAAATATTTTCAGAGCCGGCTGAGACGTCGTCGAAAATATTTTAGGCACCGGCCGAGCCTCCATTGAAAATATTTTCGGGGCCGTCCCAGCTCCCGTCGAAAATATTTCTGACGCCGGACGAGCTTCCGTCGAAAATATTTTCGGTGCCGGCCGAGATCCCATCAAAAATATTTTCGGAGCCGGCCGAGCCGCCGTCGAAAATATTTTAGGCACCGGCCGAGCCTCCATCGAAAATATTTTCGGTGCCGGATGAGACACCGACGAAAATATTTTCGGTGCCGGCCGGGCCTCCGTCGAAAATATTTTCGGTGCCAGTCAGAACCTTGTCGAAAATATTTTTGGTGTCGGCCGAGCTCCCGTCGAAAATATTTTTGACACCGGCCGAGCTCCCGTCTAAAATATTTTCGGTGCCGGCCGAGTTCCCATCGAAAATATTTTCGGCACCGGTCGAGGTCCTGTCGAAAATATTTTCGGGGCTGTCCGAGTTCCCGTCGAAAATATTTTTGGCGCTGGCCGAGCTTCCGTCGAAAATGTTTTCGGTGCCGGCCGAGACCCTGTCGAAAATATTTTCGGTGCCGGCCGAGCTCCCGTCGAAAATATTTTCCGCACCTGTCAAGGTACTGTCAAAAATATTTTCGGTGCCGGCCGAGCTCCCGTCTAAAATATTTTCGGTGTCGGCCGAGCTCCCATCGAAAATATTTTCGGCACCGGACGAGTACTGTCGAAACTATTTTCGGTGCCGTCCGAAGTCCCGTCGAAAATATTTTTGACGCCGGCCGAGCTTCCGTCGAAAATATTTTCGGTGCCGGCCGAGATCCCGTCGAAAATATTTTCGGAGCCGGCCGAGACCCTGTCGAAAATATTTTCAGGGCCGTCCGAGCTCCCATTCAAAATACTTTCGGCGCCGGCCGAGCTCCCGTCGAAAATATTTTTGACGCCGGCCGAGCTTCCGTCGAAAATATTTTGGATGCCAGCCGAGACTCCGTCGAAAGTATTTTCGGTGCCAGCTGGGCCCCCGTCGAAAATATTTTTGGCACCAGCCAACACGCCGCCGAAAATATTTTTGGCGCCGTTCGCGGTCCCGTCGAAACTATTCTCGGGGCCGTCCGAGCGTCTGTCGAAAACATTTTGGCACCGGCCGAAATGCCGTTGAAAATATTTTTGGTGCCGGCCGAGCCCCCGTTGAAAATATTTTCGGTGCCAGCCGATCTCCCATCGAAAATATTTTAGGAGCCGGCCGAGCTCCCGTCGAAAATATTTTCGGAGCCGGCCGAGCTCCCGTCGAAAATATTTTCGGTGCTGGCTGAGATCCCGTTGAAAATATTTTCGGTGCCGGCCGAGACCCCGTCAAAAATATTGTCGGCACCGGTCGAGGTCATGTCGAAAATATTTTCGGGGCCGGACGAGCTTCCGTCGAAAATATTTTCGGTGCCGGCCGAGATCCTGTCGAAGATATTTTCGCTGCCGGCCGAGCTCCCGTCGAAAATATTGTCGGCACCGGTCGAGGTCCTGTCGAAAATATTTTCGGGGCCGGACGAGCATCCGTCGAAAATATTTTCGGTGCCGGCTGAGATCCTGTCAAAGATATTTTCGCTGCCGGCCGAGCTCCCGTCGAAAATATTGTCGGCACCGGTCGAGGTCCTGTCGAAAATATTTTCGACGCCGGCCGAGCTTCTGTCGAAAATATTTTCGGTGACGGCCAAGATCCCGTTGAAAATATTTTCGGAGCCGGCCGAGACCCCGTCGAATATATTTTCGGGGCCCTCCGAGCCCCGGTCGAAAACATTTTTGGCACCGGCCAACACACCGTCGAAAATATTTTTGGTGCCGGCTGAGCTCCCGTCGAAAATATTTTCGGAGCCGGCTGAGCCGCCATCGAAAATATTTTCCGCACCGGTCAAGTTGCTGTCGAAAATATTTTCGGGGCCGTCCGAGCCTCTGTCGAAAATATTTTGGCACCGGCCAACACGCCGTCGAAAATATTTTTGGTGCCGGCCGAGCCCCCATTGAAAATATTTTTGGTGCCGGCCGAGCTCCAATCGAAAATATTTTCGGAGCCGGCCGAGCTCCCGTCTAAAATATTTTCGGAGCCGGCTGAGCTGCCGTCGAAAATATTTTCGGCACCGGTCGAGGTACTGTCGAAAATATTTTCGGGGCCGTCCGAGCCCCCGTTAAAAATATTTTCGGTGCCGGCCGAGCTCCCGTCTATAATATTTTCGGTGCCGGCCGAGCTCCCTGCGAAAATATTTTCGGCACCGGTCGAGGTCCTGTCGAAAATATTTTTGGAGCCGGCCGAACCCCCGTTGAAAATATTTTCGGTGCCGGCCGAGCTGCAATCGAAAATATTCTCGTAGCCGGCCGAGATCCCGTCGAAAATATTTTCCGCACCGGTCAAGGTACTGTCAAAAATATTTTTAGTGCCGGACGAGCTTCCGTCGAAAATATTTTCGGTGCCGGCCGAGATCCCGTCGAAAATATTTTCGGAGCCGGCCGAGACCCTGTCGAAAATATTTTCAGGGCCGTCCGAGCCTCCGTCGAAAAAATTTTTGGCACCAGCCAACACGCCGTCGAAAATATTTTTGGTGCCAGCCGAGCCCCCGTTGAAAATATTTTCGGCACCGGTCGAGGTACTGTCGAAAATATTTTCGGGGCCGTCCGAGCCCCCGTTAAAAATATTTTCGCTGCCGGCCGAGCTCCCGTCAAAAATATTTTCGGTGCCGGCCGAGCTCCCATCGAAAATATTTTCGGCACCGGTCGAGGTCCTGTCGAAAATATTTTCGGGGCCGTCCAAGCTCCCGTCGAAAATATTTTTGACGCCGGCCGAGCTTCCATCTAAAATATTTTCGGTGCCGGCCGAGATCCCGTCTAAAATATTTTCGGAGCCGGCCGAGCTCCCGTCGAAAATATTTTCGGAGCCGGCTGAGCTACCGTCGAAAATATTTTCGGCACCGGTCGAGCTCCCGTCTAAAATATTTTCGGGGCTGTCCGAGCCCCCGTTAAAAATATTTTCGGTGCCGGGTGAGCTCCCGTCTAAAATATTTTCAGTGCCGGCCGAGCTCCCATCGAAAATATTTTCGGCACTGGCCGAGCTCCCGTCGAAAATATTTTCGGAGCCGGCTGAGCCGCCGTCGAAAATATTTTTGGCGCCGTTCGAGGTCCCGTCGAAACTATTTTCGGGGCTGTCCGAGCCTCTGTCAAAAATATTTTGGCACCGGCCAACATGCCGTCGAAAATATTTTTGGTGCCGGCCGAGCCCCCATTGAAAATATTTTCGGTGCCGGCCGACCTCTGATCGAAAATATTTTTGGAGCCGGCCGAGCTCCCGTCTAAAATATTTTCGGAGCCGACTGAGCTGCCGTCGAAAATATTTTCGGCACCGGTCGAGGTCCTGTCGAAAATATTTTTGGTGCTGTCCGAGCCCCCGTTGAAAATATTTTCGGTGCCGGCCGAGCTCCCATCGAAAATATTTTCGGGGCCGTCCGAGTTCCTGTCAAAAATATTTTCGACGCCGGCCGAGCTTCCGTCAAAAATATTTTCGGTGCCGGCCGAGATCCCGTCGAAAATATTTTCGGAGCCGGCCGAGACCCTGTCAAAAATATTTTCAGGGCCGTCCGAGCTCCCGTTGAAAATATTTTCGGCGCCGTTCGAGGTCCCGTCGAAACTATTTTCGGGGCCGTCCGAGCCTCTGTCGAAAACATTTTTGGCACCAGCCAACACGCCGTCGAAAATATTTTTGGTGCCGGCCGAGCCGCCGTTGAAAATATTTTCGGTGCCGGCCGAGCTCCAATCGAAAATATTTTCGGAGCCGGATGAGTCGCCGTCGAAAATATTTTCCACACCGGTCGAGGTACTGTCGAAAATATTTTCGGGGCCGTCCGAGCTCCCGTTGAAAATATTTTCGGGGCCGTCCGAGCTCCCGTCGAAAATATTTTCGGTGCCGGCCGGGCCCCTGTCTAAAATATTTTCGGTGCCGGTCAGAACCTTGTCGAAAATATTTTCGGGGCTGTCCGAGCTCCCGTCGAAAATATTTTTGACGCCGGCCAAGCTTCCGTCGAAAATATTTTCGGCACCGGTCGAGGTACTGTCGAAAATATTTTCGGGGCCGTCCGAGCCCCCATTAAAAATATTTTCGGTGCCGGCCGAGCTCCCGTCTAAAATATCTTCGGAGCCGGGCGAGCTCCCTTCGAATATATTTTCGGGGCCCTCCGAGCCTCCGTCGAAAAAATTTTTGGCACCGGCCAACACGCCGTCGAAGAAATTTTTGGTGCCGGCCGAGCCCCCGTTGAAAATATTTTCGGTGCCGGCCGAGCTCCCGTCGAAAATATTTTCGGCTCCGTTCGAGGTCCCGTCGAAAGTATTTTCGGGGCCGTCCGAGCCTCCGTTGAAAACATTTTGGCACTAGCCAACATGCCGTCGAAAATATTTTTGGTGGCGGCCGAGCCCCCGTTGAAAATATTTTCGGGGCCGTCCGAGCTCCAATCGAAAATATTTTCGGAGCCGGCCGAGTTCCCGTCGAAAATATTTTTGGAGCCGGCCGAGCCCCCGTTGAAAATATTTTCGGTGCCGGCCGAGCTCCAATCGAAAGTATTTTCGGAGCCGGCCGAGTTCCCGTCAAAAATATTTTCGGAGCCGGCTGAGCTGCCGTCGAAAATATTTTAGGCACCGGCCGAGCCTCAATCGAAAATATTTTCGGTGCCGGATGAGACACCGATGAAAATATTTTCGGTGCCGGCCGAGACCCCGTCAAAAATATTTTCGGAGCCGGCCGAGACCGTGTCGAAAAAATTTTCGGTGCCGGCCGAGCTCCCGTCGAAAATATTTTCGGCTCCGTTCGAGGTCCCGTCGAAAGTATTTTCGGGGCCGTCCGAGCCTCCGTTGAAAACATTTTGGCACTAGCCAACATGCCGTCGAAAATATTTTTGGTGCCGGCCGAGCCCCCGTTGAAAATATTTTCGGTGCCGGCCGAGCTCCCGTCTAAAATATTTGCGGTGCCGGCCGAGCTCCCATCGAAAATATTTTTGACGCCGGCCGAGCTTCCGTCGAAAATATTTTCGCTGCCGGCCGAGATCCCGTCGAAAATATTTTCGGAGCCGGCCGAGACCCTGTCGAAAATATTTTCGGGGCCGTCCGAGCTCCCGTCGAAAATATTTTCGGTGCCGTTCGAGGTCCCGTCGAAACTATTTTCGGGGCCGTCCGAGCCTCCGTCGAAAACATTTGGGCACCGGCCAACACGCCGTCGAAAATATATTTGGTGCCGGCCGAGCCCCCGTTGAAAATACTTTCGGTGCCGGCCGAGCTCCAATCGAAAATATTTTCGGAGCCGGCCGAGCTACCGTCGAAAATATTTTTGCCACCGGTCAAGCTCCTGTCTAAAATATTTTCGGTGCCGGCCGAGCTTCCGTCGAAAATATTTTCGGCACCGTTCGAGGTACTGTCGACAAAATTTTCGGGGCCGTCCGAGCCCCCGTTAAAAATATTTTCAGTTCCGGCCGAGCTCCCGTCTAAAATATTTTCGGTGCCAGTCGAGCTCCCTTCGAAAATATTTTCGGCACTGGTCAAGGTCCTGTCGAAATTATTTTCGGGGCCGTCCGAGCTCCCGTCAAAAATATTTTTGACGCCGGCCGAGCTTCCGTTGAAAATATTTTCGGTGCCGGCCGAGCTGCAATCGAAAATATTTTCGGAGCCGGCCGAGCTGCCGTCGAAAATATTTTCGGTGTCGGCCGAGCCGCAGTTCAAAATATTTTCCGCACTGGTCAAGGTACTGTCAAAAATATTTTTGGTTCCGGCCGAGCTCCCGTCTAAAATATTTTCGGTGCCGGTCGAGCTCCCTTCGAAAATATTTTCGGCACCGGACGAGGTACTGTCGAAAATATTTTCGGTGCCGGCCGAGATCCCGTCGAAAATATTTTCGGAGCTGGCCGAGACCCTGTCGAAAATATTTTCGGTGCCGTCCGAGATCCCGTTGAATATATTTTTGGTGCTGGCCGAGCTCCCGTCGAATATATTTTCGGGGCCCTCAGAGCCTCCGTCGAAAACATTTTGGCACCGGCCAACACGCCGTTGAAAATATTTTCGGTGCCGGCCGAGCTCCAATCGAAAATATTTTCGGAGCCGGCCGAGCTCCCGTCGAAAATATTTTCGGAGCCGGCCGAGCTCCCGTCGAAAATATTTTCGGTGCTGGCTGAGATCCCGTTGAAAATATTTTCGGTGCCGGCCGAGACCCCGTCGAAAATATTTTCGGTGCCGGCCGAGATCCTGTCGAAAATCTTTTGGATGCCAGCCGAGCCTCCATCGAAAATATTTTCGGTGCCAGCTGGGCCCCCGTCGAAACTATTTTTGGCACCGGCCAAGCCGCCGTCGAAAATATTTTCGGCGCCGTTCGCGGTCCCGTCGAAAATATTTTCGGCACCGGTCGAGGTACTGTCGAAAATATTTTCGGGGCCGTCCGAGCTCCCGTCGAAAATATTTCTGACGCCGGACGAGCTTACGTCGAAAATATTTTCGGTGCCGGCCGAGATCCTGTCAAAGATAGTTTCGGTGACGGCCGACCTCCCGTCGAAAATATTTTCAGCACCGGTCGAGGTACTGTCGAAAATATTTTTGGGGCCGTCCGATCTCCCGTCGAAAATATTTTCGGTGCCGGCCGTGATCCCATCGAAAATATTTTCAGAGCCGGCTGAGACGTCGTCGAAAATATTTTAGGCACCGGCCGAGCCTCCATTGAAAATATTTTCGGGGCCGTCCCAGCTCCCGTCGAAAATATTTCTGACGCCGGACGAGCTTCCGTCGAAAATATTTTCGGTGCCGGCCGAGATCCCATCAAAAATATTTTCGGAGCCGGCCGAGCCGCCGTCGAAAATATTTTAGGCACCGGCCGAGCCTCCATCGAAAATATTTTCGGTGCCGGATGAGACACCGACGAAAATATTTTCGGTGCCGGCCGGGCCTCCGTCGAAAATATTTTCGGTGCCAGTCAGAACCTTGTCGAAAATATTTTTGGTGTCGGCCGAGCTCCCGTCGAAAATATTTTTGACACCGGCCGAGCTCCCGTCTAAAATATTTTCGGTGCCGGCCGAGTTCCCATCGAAAATATTTTCGGCACCGGTCGAGGTCCTGTCGAAAATATTTTCGGGGCTGTCCGAGTTCCCGTCGAAAATATTTTTGACGCTGGCCGAGCTTCCGTCGAAAATGTTTTCGGTGCCGGCCGAGACCCTGTCGAAAATATTTTCGGTGCCGGCCGAGCTCCCGTCGAAAATATTTTCCGCACCTGTCAAGGTACTGTCAAAAATATTTTCGGTGCCGGCCGAGCTCCCGTCTAAAATATTTTCGGTGTCGGCCGAGCTCCCATCGAAAATATTTTCGGCACCGGACGAGTACTGTCGAAACTATTTTCGGTGCCGTCCGAAGTCCCGTCGAAAATATTTTTGACGCCGGCCGAGCTTCCGTCGAAAATATTTTCGGTGCCGGCCGAGATCCCGTCGAAAATATTTTCGGAGCCGGCCGAGACCCTGTCGAAAATATTTTCAGGGCCGTCCGAGCTCCCATTCAAAATACTTTCGGCGCCGGCCGAGCTCCCGTCGAAAATATTTTTGACGCCGGCCGAGCTTCCGTCGAAAATATTTTGGATGCCAGCCGAGACTCCGTCGAAAGTATTTTCGGTGCCAGCTGGGCCCCCGTCGAAAATATTTTTGGCACCAGCCAACACGCCGCCGAAAATATTTTTGGCGCCGTTCGCGGTCCCGTCGAAACTATTCTCGGGGCCGTCCGAGCGTCTGTCGAAAACATTTTGGCACCGGCCGAAATGCCGTTGAAAATATTTTTGGTGCCGGCCGAGCCCCCGTTGAAAATATTTTCGGTGCCAGCCGATCTCCCATCGAAAATATTTTAGGAGCCGGCCGAGCTCACGTCAAAAATATTTTCGGAGCCGGCTGAGCTGCCGTCGAAAATATTTTCGTTGCCGGCCGAGATCCCGTCGAAAATATTTTTGGAGCCGGCCAAGCCGCCTTCGAAAATATTTTAGGCACCGGCCGAGCCTCCATCGAAAATATTTTCGGTGCCGGCCGAGACCCCGTCGAAAATATTTTCGGGGCCGTCCGAGCTCCCGTCTAAAATATTTTCAGCGCCGTTCGCGGTCTCGTCGAAAATATTTTCGGCACCTGTCGAGGTACTGTCGAAAATATTTTCGGGGCCGTCCGAGCTCCCGTCGAAAATATTTCTGACGCCAGATGAGCTTCCGTCGAAAATATTTTCGGTGCCAGCCGAGATCCTGTCGAAGATATTTTTGGTGCCGGCCGAGTTCCCGTCGAAAATATTTTCGGCACCAGTCGAGGTAGTGTAGAAAATATTTTCGGAGCCGGCCGAGCTCCCGTCGAAAATATTTTCAGAGCCGGCTGAGCCGCCGTCGAAAATATTTTCGCCACCGGTTGAGGTACTGAGAAAAATATTTTCGGGGCCGTCCTAGCTCCCGTCGAAAATATTTTTGACGCTGGCCAAGCTTCCGTCAAAATTATTTTCGGTGCCGGCCGAGATCCCGTCGAAAATATTTTCGGAGCCGGCCGAGATCCCATCTAAAATATTTTCGGTGCCGGCCGAGCTCCCGTCGAAAATATTTTCGGTGCCGGCCGAGATCCCGTCGAAAATATTGTCGGAGCCGGCCGAGCCGCCGTCGAAACTATTTTCGGTGCCGGCCGGCACCTTGTCGAAAATATTTTTGGTGCCGACCGAGCTCCCGTCAAAAATATTTTCGGGGCCATCCGAGCTCCCGTCGAAAATATTTTTGACGCCGGCCGAGCTCCCGTCGAAAATATTTTTGACGCCGTTCGAGGTCCCGTCGAAACTATTTTTGGGGCCGGCCGAGCTTCCGTCGAAAACATTTTGGCACCGGCCAACATGCCGTCGAAAATATTTTTGGTGCCGTCCGAGCCCCCGTTGAGAATATTTTTCGTGCCGGCCGAGCTCCAGTCAAAAATATTTTAGGAGCCAGCCGAGCTCCCGTCGAAAATATTTTCGGAGCCGGCCGAGCCCCCGTCAAAAATATTTTCGGTGCCGGTCAGAACCTTGTCGAAAATATTTTCGGTGCCGGCCGAGCTCCAATCGAAAATATTTTCGGAGCCGGCTGAGCCGCCGTCGAAAATATTTTCCGCACCGGTCAAGGTACTGTCAAAAATATTTACGGTGCCGGACGAGCTTCCGTCGAAAATATTTTCGGTGCCGGCCGAGATCCTTTCGAAGATATTTTCGCTGCCGGCCGAGCTCCCGTCAAAAATATTGTCGGCACCGGTCGAGGTCATGTCGAAAATATTTTCGGGGCCGGACGAGCTTCCGTCGAAAATATTTTCGGTGCCGGCCGAGATCCTGTCGAAGATATTTTCGCTGCCGGCCGAGTTCCCGTCGAAAATATTGTCGGCACCGGTCGAGGTCCTGTCGAAAATATTTTCGGGGCCGGACGAGCATCCGTCGAAAATATTTTCGGTGCCGGCTGAGATCCTGTCAAAGATATTTTCGCTGCCGGCCGAGCTCCCGTCGAAAATATTGTCGGCACCGGTCGAGGTCCTGTCGAAAATATTTTCGACGCCGGCCGAGCTTCTGTCGAAAATATTTTCGGTGCCGGCCAAGATCCCGTTGAAAATATTTTCGGAGCCGGCCGAGACCCCGTCGAATATATTTTCGGGGCCCTCCGAGCCCCGGTCGAAAACATTTTTGGCACCGGCCAACACACCGTCGAAAATATTTTTGGTGCCGGCTGAGCTCCCGTCGAAAATATTTTCGGAGCCGGCTGAGCCGCCATCGAAAATATTTTCCGCACCGGTCAAGTTGCTGTCGAAAATATTTTCGGGGCCGTCCGAGCCTCTGTCGAAAATATTTTGGCACCGGCCAACACGCCGTCGAAAATATTTTTGGTGCCGGCCGAGCCCCCATTGAAAATATTTTTGGTGCCGGCCGAGCTCCAATCGAAAATATTTTCGGAGCCGGCCGAGCTCCCGTCTAAAATATTTTCGGAGCCGGCTGAGCTGCCGTCGAAAATATTTTCGGCACCGGTCGAGGTACTGTCGAAAATATTTTCGGGGCCGTCCGAGCCCCCGTTAAAAATATTTTCGGTGCCGGCCGAGCTCCCGTCTATAATATTTTCGGTGCCGGCCGAGCTCCCTGCGAAAATATTTTCGGCACCGGTCGAGGTCCTGTCGAAAATATTTTTGGAGCCGGCCGAACCCCCGTTGAAAATATTTTCGGTGCCGGCCGAGCTGCAATCGAAAATATTCTCGTAGCCGGCCGAGATCCCGTCGAAAATATTTTCCGCACCGGTCAAGGTACTGTCAAAAATATTTTTAGTGCCGGACGAGCTTCCGTCGAAAATATTTTCGGTGCCGGCCGAGATCCCGTCGAAAATATTTTCGGAGCCGGCCGAGACCCTGTCGAAAATATTTTCAGGGCCGTCCGAGCCTCCGTCGAAAAAATTTTTGGCACCGGCCAACACGCCGTCGAAAATATTTTTGGTGCCAGCCGAGCCCCCGTTGAAAATATTTTCGGCACCGGTCGAGGTACTGTCGAAAATATTTTCGGGGCCGTCCGAGCCCCCGTTAAAAATATTTTCGCTGCCGGCCGAGCTCCCGT
Organism: Haliaeetus albicilla; assembly: GCF_947461875.1. Lineage (NCBI taxonomy): Eukaryota > Metazoa > Chordata > Aves > Accipitriformes > Accipitridae > Haliaeetus > Haliaeetus albicilla. The sequence goes on along the minus strand of NC_091497.1, from coordinate 818,201 downwards.
CAAAAATATTTTCGGTGCCGGCCGAGCTCCCATCGAAAATATTTTCGGCACCGGTCGAGGTCCTGTCGAAAATATTTTCGGGGCCGTCCAAGCTCCCGTCGAAAATATTTTTGACGCCGGCCGAGCTTCCATCTAAAATATTTTCGGTGCCGGCCGAGATCCCGTCGAAAATATTTTCGGAGCCGGCCGAGCTCCCGTCGAAAATATTTTCGGAGCCGGCTGAGCTACCGTCGAAAATATTTTCGGCACCGGTCGAGCTCCCGTCTAAAATATTTTCGGGGCCGTCCGAGCCCCCGTTAAAAATATTTTCGGTGCCGGGTGAGCTCCCGTCTAAAATATTTTCAGTGCCGGCCGAGCTCCCATCGAAAATATTTTCGGCACTGGCCGAGCTCCCGTCGAAAATATTTTCGGAGCCGGCTGAGCCGCCGTCGAAAATATTTTTGGCGCCGTTCGAGGTCCCGTCGAAACTATTTTCGGGGCTGTCCGAGCCTCTGTCAAAAATATTTTGGCACCGGCCAACATGCCGTCGAAAATATTTTTGGTGCCGGCCGAGCCCCCATTGAAAATATTTTCGGTGCCGGCCGACCTCTGATCGAAAATATTTTTGGAGCCGGCCGAGCTCCCGTCTAAAATATTTTCGGAGCCGACTGAGCTGCCGTCGAAAATATTTTCGGCACCGGTCGAGGTCCTGTCGAAAATATTTTTGGTGCTGTCCGAGCCCCCGTTGAAGATATTTTCGGTGCCGGCCGAGCTCCCATCGAAAATATTTTCGGGGCCGTCCGAGTTCCTGTCAAAAATATTTTCGACGCCGGCCGAGCTTCCGTCAAAAATATTTTCGGTGCCGGCCGAGATCCCGTCGAAAATATTTTCGGAGCCGGCCGAGACCCTGTCAAAAATATTTTCAGGGCCGTCCGAGCTCCCGTTGAAAATATTTTCGGCGCCGTTCGAGGTCCCGTTGAAACTATTTTCGGGGCCGTCCGAGCTCCCGTCGAAAATATTTTCGGTGCCGGCCGGGCCCCTGTCTAAAATATTTTCGGTGCCGGTCAGAACCTTGTCGAAAATATTTTCGGGGCTGTCCGAGCTCCCGTCAAAAATATTTTTGACGCCGGCCAAGCTTCCGTCGAAAATATTTTCGGCACCGGTCGAGGTACTGTCGAAAATATTTTCGGGGCCGTCCGAGCCCCCATTAAAAATATTTTCGGTGCCGGCCGAGCTCCCGTCTAAAATATCTTCGGAGCCGGGCGAGCTCCCTTCGAATATATTTTCGGGGCCCTCCGAGCCTCCGTCGAAAAAATTTTTGGCACCGGCCAACACGCCGTCGAAGAAATTTTTGGTGCCGGCCGAGCCCCCGTTGAAAATATTTTCGGTGCCGGCCGAGCTCCCGTCGAAAATATTTTCGGCTCCGTTCGAGGTCCCGTCGAAAGTATTTTCGGGGCCGTCCGAGCCTCCGTTGAAAACATTTTGGCACTAGCCAACATGCCGTCGAAAATATTTTTGGTGCCGGCCGAGCCCCCGTTGAAAATATTTTCGGTGCCGGCCGAGCTCCAATCGAAAATATTTTCGGAGCCGGCCGAGCCGCTGTCGAAAATATTTTCCGCACCGGTCGAGGTACTGTCAAAAATATTTTCGGTGCCGGCCGAGCTCCCGTCGAAAATATTTTTGGTGCCGGCCGAGCTCCCATCGAAAATATTTTCGGCACCGGACGAGGTACTGTCGAAAATATTTTCGGGGCCATCCGAGCTCCAGTCGAAAATATTTTTGACGCCGGCCGAGCTTCCGTCGAAAATATTTTAGGCACCGGTCGAGGTCCCGTCGAAAACATTTTGGCACCGGCCAACACGCCGTCGAAAATATTTTTGGTGCCGGCCGAGCCCCCGTTGAAAATATTTTTGACGCCGGCCGAGCTTCCGTCGAAAATATTTTCGGTGCCGGCCGAGATCCCATCGAAAATATTTTCGGAGCTGGCCGAGACCCTTTCGAAAATATTTCCGGGGCCGTCCGAGCCTCCGTCGAAAATATTTTCGGCGCCGTTCGAGGTCCCGTCAAAAGTATTTTCGGGGCCGTCCGAGCCTCCGTCGAAAACATTTTGGCACCGGCCAACACGCCGTCGAAAATATTTTCGGTGCCGACCAAGATCCCGTTGAAAATATTTTCGAAGCCGGCCGAGACCCCGTCGAATGTATTTTCGGGGCCCTTCGAGCCTCTATCAAAAACATTTTTAGCACCGGCCAACACGCCGTTGAAAATATTTTCCGCACCGGCCGAGGTACTGTCGAAAATATTTTCTGTGCCGGCCGAGCTCCCATCGAAAATATTTTTGGCACCGGACGAGGTACTGTCGAAAATATTTTCGGGGCCGTCCAAGTTTCCGTCGAAAATATTTTTGACGCCGGCCGAGCTTCCGTCGAAAATATTTTCGGTGCCGGCCGAGATCCCGTCGAAAATATTTTTGGAGCCGGCTGAGACCCTGTCGAAAATATTTTCGGGGCCATCCAAGCCTCTGTCGAAAATATTTTCGGCGCCGTTCGAGGTCCGGTCGAAAGTATTTTCGGGGCCGTCCGAGCCTCTGTCGAAAACATTTTGGCACTGGCCAACATGCCGTCGAAAATATTTTTGGTGCCGGCCGAGCCCCCGTTGAAAATATTTTCGGCGCCGGACGAGGTACTGTCGAAAATATTTTCGGGGCCATCCGAGCTCCTGTCGAAAATATTTTTGGAGCCGGCCGAGCTCCCGTCTAAAATATTTTTGGAGCCGGCTGAGCTGCCGTCGAAAATATTTTCGCCACCGGTCAAGGTACTGTCAAAAATATTTTCGGTGCCAGCCGAGCTCCCGTCTAAAATATTTTCGGAGCCGGCCGAGCCGCCGTCGAAAATATTTTCGGCACCGGTCGAGGTACTCTCGAAAACATTTTTGGCACCGGCCAACACGCCGTCGAAAATATTTTTGGTGCCGGCCGAGCCCCCGTTGAAAATATTTTCGGTGCCGGCCGAGCTCCAATCGAAAATATTGTCGGAGCCGGCCGAGCCGCAGTCGAAAATATTTTCACCACCGGTCAAGGTACTGTCAAAATTATTTTCGGTGTCGGCCGAGCTCCCGTCTAAAATATTTTCTGTGCCGGCCGAGCTCCCATCGAAAATATTTTCGGCACCGGACGAGGTACTGTCAAAAATATTTTCGGGGCCATCCGAGCTCCTGTCGAAAATATTTTTGACGCCGGCCGAGCTTCCGTCGAAAATATTTTCGGTGCCGGCCGAGATCCCGTTGAAAATATTTTTAGAGCCGGCCGAGACCCTGTCGAAAATATTTTCGGGGCCGTCCAAGCTCCAATCGAAAATATTTTCGGAGCCGGCCGAGTTCCCGTTGAAAATATTTTCGGTGCCGGCCGAGCTCCAATCGAAAATATTTTCGGAGCCGGCCGAGTTCCCGTCAAAAATATTTTCGGAGCCGTCCGAGCCCCCGGTAAAAATATTTTCGGTGCCGGCCGAGCTCCAATCGAAAATATTTCGGAGCCGGCTGAGCTGCCGTCGAAAATATTTTAGGCACCGGCCGAGCCCCCTTTGAAAATATTTTCGGTGCCGTATGAGACACCGATGAAAATATTTTCAGTGCCGGCCGAGACCCCGTCGAAAATATTTTCGGAGCCGGCCGAGACCGTGTCGAAAAAATTTTCGGTGCCGGCCGAGCTCCCGTCGAAAATATTTTCCGCACCGGACGAGGTACTGTCGAAAATATTTTCGGGGCCATCCGAGCTCCAGTCGAAAATATTTTTGACGCCGGCCGAGCTTCCGTTGAAAATATTTTAGGCACCGGTCGAGGTCCCGTCGAAAACATTTTGGCACCGGCCAACACGCCGTCGAAAATATTTTCGGTGCCGGCCGAGCCCCCGTTGAAAATATTTTCGGTGCCGGCCGAGCTCCAATCGAAAATATTTTCGGAGCCGGCCGAGCTCCCGTCGAAAATATTTTCGGAGCCAGCTGAGCCGCCGTCGAAAATATTTTCCGCACCGGTCAAGGTACTGTCGAAAATATTTTCGGGGCCGTCCGAGCTCCCGTCTAAAATATTTTCGGTGCCGGCCGAGCCGCCGTCGAAAATATTTTCGGCACCGGTCGAGGTCCTGTTGAAAATATTTTCGGGGCCGTCCGAGCTCCCGTCGAAAATATTTTTGATGCCGGCGGAGCGTCCGTCGAAAATATTTTCGGTTCCGGCCGAGATCCCGTCGAAAATATTTTCGGAGCCGGCCGAGACCCCGTTGAATATATTTTCGGGGCCCACTGAGCCTCCGTCGAAAACATTTTTGGCACCGGCCAACACGCCGTCGAAAATAGTTTTGGTGCCGGCCGAGCCCCCGTTGAAAATATTTTCGGTGCCGGCCGAGCTCCAATCGAAAATATTTTCGGGGCCGGCCGAGCTGCCGTCGAAAATATTTTCGGAGCCGGCTGAGCCGCCGTCGAAAATATTTTCCGCAACGGTCAAGGTACTGTCAAAAATATTTTCGGTGCTGGCCGAGATCCCGTCGAAAATATTTTCGGTGCCGGCCGAGCTGCAATCGAAAATATTTTCGGAGCCGGCCGAGCTGCCGTCGAAAATATTTTCGCCACCGGTCAAGGTACTGTCGAAAATATTTTCGGGGCCATCCGAGCTCCCGTCGAAAATATTTTTGACGCCAGCCGAGCTTCCGTCGAAAATATTTTCGGTGCCGGCCGAGATCCCGTCGAAAATATTTTCGGAACCGGCCGAGACCCTATCGAAAATATTTTCGGTTCCGGACGAGCTCCCGTCGAAAATATTTTCGGGGCCGTCCAAGCTCCAATCGAAAATATTTTCGGAGCCGGCCGAGTTCCCGTTGAAAATATTTTCGGTGCCGGCCGAGCTCCAATCGAAAATATTTTCGGAGCCGGCCGAGTTCCCGTCAAAAATATTTTCGGAGCCGTCCGAGCCCCCGGTAAAAATATTTTCGGTGCCGGCCGAGCTCCAATCGAAAATATTTCAGAGCCGGCTGAGCTGCCGTCGAAAATATTTTAGGCACCGGCCGAGCCCCCTTTGAAAATATTTTCGGTGCCGTATGAGACACCGATGAAAATATTTTCAGTGCCGGCCGAGACCCCGTCGAAAAAATTTTCGGTGCCGGCCGAGCTCCCGTCGAAAATATTTTCCGCACCGGACGAGGTACTGTCGAAAATATTTTCGGGGCCATCCGAGCTCCAGTCGAAAATATTTTTGACGCCAGCCGAGCTTCCGTCGAAAATATTTTAGGCACCGGTCGAGGTCCCGTCGAAAACATTTTGGCACCGGCCAACACGCCGTCGAAAATATTTTTGGTGCCGGCCGAGCCCCCTTTGAAAATATTTTCGGTGCCGGCCGAGCTGCAATCGAAAATATTTTCGGAGCCGGCCGAGCCGCCGTCGAAAATATTTTCCGCACCGGTCGAGGTACTATCAAAAATATTTTCGGTGCCGGCCGAGCTCCAGTCGAAAATATTTTTGGTGCCGGCCGAGCTCCCATCGAAAATATTTTCGGCACCGGACGAGGTACTGTCGAAAATATTTTTGGGGCCATCCGAGCTCCAGTCGAAAATATTTTTGACGCCGGCCCAGCTTCCATCGAAAATATTTTAGGCACCGGTCGAGGTCCCGTCGAAAACATTTTGGCACCGGCCAACACGCCGTCGAAAATATTTTCGGTGCCGGCCGAGCCCCCTTTGAAAATATTTTCGGTGCCGGACGAGCTCCAATCGAAAATATTTTCGGAGCCGGCCGAGCCGCCGTCGAAAATATTTTCGGAGCCGTCCGAGCCCCCGGTAAATATATTTTCGGTGCCGGCCGAGCTCCAGTCAAAAAAATTTCGGTGCTGGCCGAGCTCCCATCGAAAATATTTTCGGCACCGGACGAGGTACTGTCGAAAATATTTTCGGGGCCATCCGAGCTCCCGTCGAAAATATTTTTGACGCCAGCCGAGCTTCCGTCGAAAATATTTTAGGCACCGGTCGAGGTCCCGTCGAAAACATTTTGGCACCGGCCAACACGCCGTCGAAAATATTTTCGGTGCCGGCCGAGCCCCCGTTGAAAATATTTTCGGTGCCGGCCGAGCTCCAATCGAAAATATTTTCGGAGCCGGCCGAGCTCCCGTCGAAAATATTTTCGGAGCCAGCTGAGCCGCCGTCGAAAATATTTTCCGCACCGGTCAAGGTACTGTCGAAGATATTTTCGGGGCCGTCCGAGCTCCCGTCTAAAATATTTTCGGTGCCGGCCGAGCCGCCGTCGAAAATATTTTCGGCACCGGTCGAGGTCCTGTTGAAAATATTTTCGGGGCCGTCCGAGCTCCCGTCGAAAATATTTTTGATGCCGGCGGAGCGTCCGTCGAAAATATTTTCGGTTCCGGCCGAGATCCCGTCGAAAATATTTTCGGAGCCGGCCGAGACCCCGTCGAATATATTTTCGGGGCCCACTGAGCCTCCGTCGAAAACATTTTTGGCACCGGCCAACACGCCGTCGAAAATAGTTTTGGTGCCGGCCGAGCCCCCGTTGAAAATATTTTCGGTGCCGGCCGAGCTCCAATCGAAAATATTTTCGGAGCCGGCCGAGCTGCCGTCGAAAATATTTTCGGAGCCGGCTGAGCCGCCGTCGAAAATATTTTCCGCAACGGTCAAGGTACTGTCAAAAATTTTTTCGGTGCTGGCCGAGATCCCGTCGAAAATATTTTCGGTGCCGGCCGAGCTGCAATCGAAAATATTTTCGGAGCCGGCCGAGCTGCCGTCGAAAATATTTTCGCCACCGGTCAAGGTACTGTCGAAAATATTTTCGGGGCCATCCGAGCTCCCGTCGAAAATATTTTTGACGCCAGCCGAGCTTCCGTCGAAAATATTTTCGGTGCCGGCCGAGATCCCGTCGAAAATATTTTCGGAACCGGCCGAGACCCTATCGAAAATATTTTCGGTTCCGGACGAGCTCCCGTCGAAAATATTTTCGGGGCCGTCCAAGCTCCAATCGAAAATATTTTCGGAGCCGGCCGAGTTCCCGTTGAAAATATTTTCGGTGCCGGCCGAGCTCCAATCGAAAATATTTTCGGAGCCGGCCGAGTTCCCGTCAAAAATATTTTCGGAGCCGTCCGAGCCCCCGGTAAAAATATTTTCGGTGCCGGCCGAGCTCCAATCGAAAATATTTCGGAGCCGGCTGAGCTGCCGTCGAAAATATTTTAGGCACCGGCCGAGCCCCCTTTGAAAATATTTTCGGTGCCGTATGAGACACCAATGAAAATATTTTCAGTGCCGGCCGAGACCCCGTCGAAAATATTTTCGGAGCCGGCCGAGACCGTGTCGAAAAAATTTTCGGTGCCGGCCGAGCTCCCGTCGAAAATATTTTCGGCACTGGTCGAGGTACTGTCGAAAATATTTTCGGGGCCATCCGAGCCCCTGTTAAAAATATTTTAGGCACCGGCCGAGCTTCCGTCGAATATATTTTTGACGCCGGCCAAGCCTCCGTTGAAAATATTTTCGGTGCCGGCGGAGCTCCAATCGAAAATATTTTCGGAGCCGGCCGAGCTCCCCTTGAAGATTTTTTTGGAGCCGGCCGAGCTGCCGTCGAAAATATTTTCGCCACCGGTCAAGGGACTGTCAAAAATATTTTCGGTGCCGGCCGAGCTCCCGTCTAAAATATTTTCGGTGCCAGCCGAGCTGCCGTTGAAAATATTTTCTGCACCGGTCGAGGTACTGTCGAAAATATTTTCGGGGCCGTCCGAGCCCCCGTTAAATATATTTTCAGTGCCGACCGAGCTCCCGTCTAAAATATTTTCGGCGCCGTTCGCGGTCCCGTCTAAAATATTTTCGGCACCGGTCGAGGTAGTGTCGAAAATATTTTCGGGGCCATCCGAGCTCCCGTCGAAAATATTTTCGGTGCCGGCCGAGCTCCCCTTGAAAATATTTTCGGCGCCATTCGAGGTCCCGTCAAAAGTATTTTTGACGCCGGCCGAGCCTCCGTTGGATACATTTTGGCACCGGCCAACACGCTGTCGAAAATAGTTTCGGTGCCGGCCGAGACCCCGTCGAAAATATTTTCGGAGCTGGCTGAGTTCCCATCGAAAATATTTTTGGAGCCCGCTGAGCTGCCGTCGAAAATATTTTCGGAACCGGTCGAGGTAATGTCGAAAATATTTTCGGGGCCGTCCGAGCCCCCGTTAAAAATATTTTTGGTGCCGGCTGAGCTCCCGTCTAAAATATTTTCGGTGCCGGACGAGCTCCCGTAGAAAATATTGTCGGAGACGGCCGAGCTGCCGTCGAAACTATTTTCGGTGCCGGCCGGCACCTTGTCGAAAATATTTTCGGTGCCGGCCGAGCTCCAGTCTAAAATATTTTCGGTGCCGGCCGAGTCGCCGTCGAAAATATTTTCGGCACTGGTCGAGGTACTGTCGAAAATATTTTTGGTGCCGTTCGAGGTCCCGTCGTAAACTATTTTCGGGGCCGTCCGAGCCTCCGTCGAAAACATTTTGGCACTGGCCAACACGCCGTCGAAAATATTTTTGGTGCCGGCTGAGCCCCCGTTGAAAATATTATCAGTGCCGTCCGAGCCGCCGTCGAAAATATTTTTGGCACCGGTTGAGGTCCTGTCGAAAATATTTTCGGGGCTGTCCGAGCTGCCGTCGAAAATATTTTCTGAGCCGGCTGAGCTGCCGTCAAAAATATTTTCGGTGCCGGCCGAGCCGCCGTCGAAAATACTTTCGGCACCGGTCGAGGTACTGTCAAAAATATTTTCGGGGCCGTCGGAGCTCCCGTTGAAAAAATTTTCGACGCCGGCCGAGATCCCGTCGAAAATATTTTCGGTGCCGGCCGAGTCCCGTCTAAAATATTTTCGGTGCCAGGCGAGCCCCCATCGAAAATATTTTCGGCGCCGTTCGAGGTCCCGTCGAAAATATTGTCGGAGCCGGCCGAGACGCCATCGAAAATATTGTCGGTGCCGGCCGAGCTCCTGTCGAAAATATTTTCGGTGCCGGTCGAGCTCCCGTCGAAAATATTTTCGGCGCCGTTCGTGGTCTCGTCGAAACTATTTTCGGTGCCGGCCGGCACCTTGTCGAAAATATTTTCGGGGCTGGCCGGGCCCCCGTCTAAAATATTTTCGGTGCCGGTCGAGGTACTGTCGAAAATATTTTCGGGGCCGTCCGAGCTCCCATCGAAAATATTTTCGGCACCGGTCGAGGTCCTGCCGAAAACATTTTCGGGGCCGTCCGAGCTCCCGTCTAAAATATTTTCGGTGCCAGCTGGGCCCCCGTCGAAAATATTTTATGCACCGGCCAACACGCCGTCGAAAATATTTTCAGCGCCGTTCACGGTCCCGTCGAAAATATTTTCGGCACCGGTCGAGGTACTGTCGAAGATATTTTCGGGGCCATCTGAGGTTCCGTCGAAAATATTTTCGGTGCCGGCCGAGATCCTGTCGAAGATATTTTCGGTGCCGGCCGAGCTCCCGTTGAAAATATTTTTGATGCCGGCGGAGCTTCCGTCGAAAATATTTTCGGTGCCGGCTGAGATCCCGTCGAAAATATTTTCGGGGCCTTCCGAGCCTCAGTCGAAAACGTTTTTGGCACCGGCCAACACGCCGTCGAAAATATTTTTGGTGCCGGCCAAGCCCCCGTTGAAAATATTATCGGTGCCGGCCGAGCTCCAATCGAAAATATTTTCGGAGCCGGCCGAGCTCCCGTCGAAAATATTTTCGGTGCCGGCCGAGCTCCCATCGAAAATATTTTAGGCACCGGTCGAGGTCCCGTCGAAAACATTTTGGCACCGGCCAACACGCCGTCGAAAATATTTTCGGTGCCGGCCGAGCCCTCTTTGAATATATTTTCGGTGCCGGCCGAGCTGCAATCGAAAATATTTTCGGAGCCGGCCGAGCCGCTGTCGAAAATATTTTCCGCACCGGTCGAGGTACTATCAAAAATATTTTCGGTGCCGGCCGAGCTCCAGTCGAAAATATTTTTGGTGCCGGCCGAGCTCCCATCGAAAATATTTTCGGCACCAGACGAGGTACTGTCGAAAATATTTTTGGGGCCATCCGAGCTCCAGTCGAAAATATTTTTGACGCCGGCCCAGCTTCCATCGAAAATATTTTAGGCACCGGTCGAGGTCCCGTCGAAAACATTTTGGCACCGGCCAACACGCCGTCGAAAATATTTTCGGTGCCGGCCGAGCCCCCTTTGAAAATATTTTCGGTGCCGGACGAGCTCCAATCGAAAATATTTTCGGAGCCGGCCGAGCCGCCGTCGAAAATATTTTCGGAGCCGTCCGAGCCCCCGGTAAATATATTTTCGGTGCCGGCCGAGCTCCAGTCAAAAAAATTTCGGTGCTGGCCGAGCTCCCATCGAAAATATTTTCGGCACCGGACGAGGTACTGTCGAAAATATTTTCGGGGCCATCTGAGGTTCCGTCGAAAATATTTTTGGTGCCGGCCGAGATCCCGTCGAAAATATTTTCGGAGCCGGCCGAGACCCTGTTGAAAATATTTTCGGGGCCGTCCGAGATCCCTTCGAAAATATTTTCGGCGCCGTTCGAGGTCCCGTCGTAAACTATTTTCGGGGCCGTCCGAGCCTCCGTCGAAAACATTTTGGCACCGGCCAACACGCCGTCGAAAATATTTTCGGTGCCGGCCGAGCCCCCGTTGAAAATATTATCAGTGCCGGCCGAGATCCCGTCGAAAATATTTTCGGTGCCGGCCGAGATCCTGTCGAAAATATTTTTGGTGCCGGCCGAGATCCTGTCAAAAATCTTTTGGATGCCAGCCGAGCCTCCGTCGGAAATATTTTTGGTGCCAGCTGGGCCCCCGTCGAATATATTTTTGGCACCGGCCAACACGCCGTCCAAAATATTTTCGGCGCCGTTCGCGGTCCCGTCGAAAATATTTTCGGCACCGGTCGAGGTACTGTTGAAAATATTTTCGGGGCCGTCCGAGCTCCCGTCGAAAATATTTCTGACACCGGACGAGCTTCCGTCAAAAATATTTTTGGTGCCGGCCAAGATCCTGTCGAAGATATTTTCGGTGCCAGCCGAGCTCCCGTCTAAAATATTTTCGGCACCGGTCGAGGTACTGTCAAAAATATTTTCGGGGCCGTCCGAGCTCCCGTTGAAAAAATTTTCGACGCCAGCCGAGATCCCGTCGAAAATATTTTCGGTGCCGGCCGAGCCGCCGTCGAAAATATTTTCGGCACCGGTCGAGGTACTGTCGAAAATATTTTCGGGGCCGTCTGAGCTCCCGTCGAAAATATTTTCGGAGCCGGTCGAGCTCACGTCAAAAATATTTTCGGAGCCGGCTGAGCTGCCGTCGAAAATATTTTTGGTGCCGGCCGAGCTCCCGTCTAAAATATTTTCGGTGCTGGTCAGAACCTTGTCGAAAATATTTTCGGGGCCGGCCGAGCTCCCGTGAAAAATAGTTTTGACGCCGGCCAAGCTTCCGTCGAAAATATTTTCGGTGCCGGCCGAGACCCCGTCGAAAATATTTTCGGGGCCGTCCGAGCCTCCGTCGAAAACATTTTTGGCACCGGCCAACACGCCGTCGTAAATATTTTCGGTGCCGGCCGAGCTCCCATCGAAAATATTTTCGGGGCCGTCCGAGCCCCCGTTAAAAATATTTTCGGTGCCGGCCGAGCTCCCGTCTAAAATATTTTCTGCGCCGTTCGCGGTCCCGTCGAAAATATTTTCGGCACCGGTCGAGGTACTGTCGAAAATATTTTCGGGGCCGTCCGAGCCCCCGTTAAAAATATTTTCGGTGCCGGCCGAGCTCCTGTCTAAAATATTTTTGGCGCCGTTCGCGGTCCCGTCGAAACTATTTTCGGCCCCGGTCAAGGTACTGTCGAAAATATTTTCGGTGCCGGCCAAGCTCCCTTCGAAAATATTTTCGGCACCGGTCGAGGTACTGTCGAAATTATTTTCGGGGCCGTCCGAGCTCCCGTCGAAAATATTTTTGATGCTGGCGGAGCTTCCGTCGAAAATATTTTTGGTGCCGTCCTAGATCCCGTTGAAAATATTTTCGGAGCCGGCCGAGACCCCGTCGAATATATTTTCGGGGCTCTCCGAGCCTCCGTCGAAAACATTTTGGCACCGGCCAACACGCCGTCGAAAATATTTTTGGTGCCAGCCGAGCCCCCGTTGAAAATATTTTCGGTGCCGGCCGAGCTCCAATCGAAAATATTTTCAGAGCCGCCCGAGCTCCCGTCTAAAATATTTTTGGAGCCAGCCGAGGTGCTGTCGAAAATATTTTCGGGGCCATCCTAGCTCCTGTCGAAAATATTTTTAACGCTGGCAGAGCTTCCGTCGAAAATATTTTCGGTGCCAGTCGAGACCCTGTCGAAAATATTTTCGGGGCCGTCCGAGCTCCCGTCTAAAATATTTTCGGCGCCGTTCGAGGTCCCGTCGAAACTATTTTCGGGGCCGTCCGAGCCTCCGTTGAAAACATTTTGGCACCGTCCAACACGCCGGCGAAAATATTTTCGGTGCCGGCCGAGTTCTAATCGTAAATATTTTCGGAGCCGGCCGAGCTCCCGTCGAAAATATTTTCGGAGCCGGCTGAGCTGCCGTCGAAAATATTTTCGCCACCGGTCAAGGTACTGTCAAAAATATTTTCGGTGCCGGCCGAGCTCCCGTGTAAAATATTTTCGGAGCCGGCCGAGCCGCTGTCAAAAATATTTTTGACGGCGATGGAGCTTCCGTCGAAAATATTTTCGGTGCCGGCCAAGATCCCATCGAAAATATTTTCGGGGCCGTCCGAGATCCCGTCGAAAATATTTTCGGAGCCGGCCGAGACCCTGTCGAAAATATTTTCTGTGCCGGCCGAGATCCTGTCGAAAATCCTTTGGATGCCCGCCGAGCCTCCGTCGAAAATATTTTCGGTGCCAGCTGGGCCCCCGTCGAAAATATTTTCTGCACCGTTCGCGGTCCCGTCGAAAATATTCTCGGCACCGGTCGAGGTACTGTCGAAAATATTTTCGGGGCCGTCCGAGCTCCCGTCGAAAATATTTTCGGTGCCGGCCGAGATCCTGTCGAAGATATTTTCGCTGCCGGCCGAGCTCCCATCGAAAATATTTTCGGCACCGGTCGAGGTCCTGTCGAAAATATTTTCGGGGCCGTCCGAGCTGCCATTGAAAATATTTTTGACGCCGGCCGAGCTTCCGTCGAAAATATTTTCGGTGCCGGCTAAGATCCCGTCGAAAATATTTTCGGAGCCGGCCGAGCCGCCGTCAAAAATATTTTTGGTGCCGGATGAGACACCGACAAAAATATTTTTGGTGCCGGCCGGGCCCCCGTCTAAAATATTTTCGTGTGCCGGTCAGAACCTTGTCGAAAATATTTTCGGGGCCGGCTGAGCCTCCGTCGAAAACATTTTTGGCACCGGCCAACACGCCGTCGAAAATATTTTCGGTGCCGGCCGAGCCCCTGTTAAAAATATTTTCGGAGCTGGCCGAGCTCCCGTCTAAAATGTCTTCGGTGCCGGCCAAGCTCCATTCGAAAATATTTTCGGCACCGGTCGAGGTCCTGTCGAAAATATTTTCGGTGCCGGCCGAGCTCCTGTCTAAAATATTTTCGGTGCCGGCCGAGCCGCCGTCGAAATTATTTTCGGTGCCGGCCGAGGTACTGTCGAAAATATTTTCGGGGCCATCCGAGCCGCCGTTAAAAATATTTTCGGTGCCGGAAGAGCTTCCGTCGAAAATATTTTCGGTGCCAGCCGAGATCCTGTCGAAGATATTTTCGCTGCCAGCCGAGCTCCCGTCGAAAATATTTTCGGCACCGGTCGAGGTCCTGTCGAAAATATATTCGGGGCCGTCCGAGCTCCTGTCGAAAATATTTTTGACGCCGGCCGAGCTTCCATAGAAAATATTTTCGGAGCCGGCCGAGACCCCGTCAAATGTATTTTCGGGGCCCTCCGAGCCTCCGTCAAAAACATTTTTGGCACCGGCCAACACGCCGTTGAAAATATTTTTGGTGCCGGCCGAGCCCCCGTCGAAAATATTTTCGGAGCCAGCTGAGCCGCCGTCGAAAATATTTTCCGCACCGGTCAAGGTACTGTCAAAAATAGTTTCGGTGCCGGACGAGCTTCCGTCGAAAATATTTTCGGTGCCGGCCGAGATCCTGTCGAAGATATTTTCGGTGCCGGCTGAGCTCCCGTCGAATATATTTTCGGCACCGGTCGAGGTCCTGTTGAAAATATTTTCGGGGCTGTCCGAGTTCCCGTTGAAAATATTTTTGACGCCGGCGGAGCTTCCGTCGAATATATTTTCGGGGCCCTCCGAGCCCCGGTCGAAAACATTTTTGGCACCGGCCAACACACCGTCGAAAATATTTTTGGTGCCAGCCGAGCCCGCGTTGAAAATATTTTCGGTGCCGGCCGAGCTGCAATCGAAAATATTTTCGGAGCCGGCCGAGCTCCCGTCGAAAATATTTTCGGAGTCGGCTGAGCCGCCGTCGAAAATATTTTCCGCACCGGTCAAGGTACTGTCAAAAATATTTTCGGTGCCGTCCGAGCTCCCGTCTAAAATATTTTCGGTGCCGGCCGAGCTCCCATCGAAAATATTTTCGGCACCGGACGAGGTACTGTCGAAAATATTTTCGGGGCCATCCGAGCTCCCGTCGAAAATATTTTTGACTCCGGCAGAGCTTCCGTCGAAAATATTTTCGGTGCCAGTCGAGATCCCGTCGAAAATATTTTCGGAGCCGGCCGAGCTCCCATCGAAAATGTTTTTGACGCCGTCCGAGCTCCCGTCGAAAATATTTTTGGTGCCAGCCAAGATCCCGTCGAAAATATTTTCGGAGCCGGCCGAGAGCCTGTCGAAAATATTTTCGGGGCCGTCCGAGCACCCGTCGGAAATATTTTCAGCGCCGTTCGAGGTCCCGTCGAAACTATTTTCGGGGCCCTCCAAGCCTCCGTCGAAAACATTTTTGGCACCGGCCAACACGCCGTCAAAAATATTTTCGGGGCCGGCCAAGCCCCCGTTGAAAATATTTTCGGTGCCGGCCGAGCTCCAATCGAAAATATTTTCGGAGCAGGCCGAGCTCCCGTCGAAAATATTTTCGGAGCCAGCTGAGCCGCCGTCGAAAATATTTTCCACACCGGTCAAGGTACTGTCAAAAATAGTTTCGGTGCCGGACGAGCTTCCGTCGAAAATATTTTCGGTGCCGGCCGACATCCTGTCGAAGATATTTTCGCTGCCGGCCGAGCTCCCGTCGAAAATATTTTCGGCACCGGTCGAGGTCCCGTCGAAAATATTTTCAGGGCCGTCCGAGTTCCAGTCGAAAATACTTTTGACGACGGCCGAGCTTCCGTCGAAGATATTTTCGGGGCCGTCCGAGCCTCCGTCGAAAACATTTTTGGCACAGGCCAACACGCCGTCAAAAATATTTTCGGGGCCATCCGAGCCCACGTTAAAAATATCTGCGGTGCCGGCCGAGCTGCCTTGGAAAATATTTTCGGCACCGGTCGACGTCCTGTCGAAAATATTTTCGGGGCCGTCCGAGCTCCCGTCGAAAATATTTTCGGAGCCGGCCGAGACCCCGTCGAATATATTTTCGAGGCCCTCCGAGACTCCGTCGAAAACATTTTTGGCACCGGCCAACACGCCGTCGAAAATATTTTCGGTGCCGGCCGAGCTCCAATCGAAAATATTTTCGGAGCCAGCCGAGCTCCCGTCGAAAATATTTTCGGAGCCGGCTGAGCCGCCGTCGAAAATATTTTCCGCACCGGTCAAGGTACTGTCAAAAATATTTTCGGTGCCGGCCAAGATCCTGTCGAAGATATTTTTGCTGCCGGCCGAGCTCCCGTTGAAAATATTTTCGGCACCGGTCGAGGTCCTGTTGAAAATATTTTCGGGGCCGTCCGAGTTCCCGTTGAAAATATTTTTGACGCCAGCCGAGCTTCCGTCGAAAATATTTTTGGTGCCGGCAGAGACCCTGTCGAATATATTTTCGGTGCCGTCCGAGCCTCCGTCGAAAATATTTTCGCCACCGGTCAAGGTACTGTCAAAAATATTTTCGGTGCCGGACAAGCTCCCGTCTAAAATATTTTCGGAGCTGTCCGAGCCGCCGTCGAAAATATTTTCTGCACCGGTGGAGGTACAGTCGAAAATATTTTTGGGGCCGTCCGAGCCGCCGTTAAAAATATTTTCGGTGCCGGCCGAGCTCCCGTCTAAAATATCTTCGGTGCCGGGCGAGCTCCCTTCGAAAATATTTTCGGCACCGGTCGAGGTCCTGTCGAAAATATTTTCGGTGCCGGACGAGCTTCCGTCGAAAATATTTTCGGTGCCGGCAGAGATCCTGTCGAAGATATTTTTGCTGCCGGCCGAGCTCCGTCGAAAATATTTTCGGGGCCGTCCGAGTTCCCGTCGAAAATATTTTCGACGCCGGCCGAGCTTCCGTCGAAAATATTTTCGGTGTCGTCCGAGCACCCGTCGAAAAGATTTTTGGCACCGGCCAACACGCCGTCGAAAATATTTTTGGTGCCGGCCGAGCCCCCGTTGAAAATATTTTCGGAGCCGGCCGAGCTCCCGTCAAAAATATTTTCGGGGCCGTCCGAGCCTCCGTCGAAAACATTTTGGGCACCGGCCAACACGCCGTCGAAAATATTTTTGGTGCCGGCCGAGCCCAGTTGAAAATATTTTCGGTGCCGGCCGAGCTCCAATCGAAAATATTTTCGGAGCCGGCCGAGCTCCCGTGTAAAATATTTTTGGTGCCGGCCGAGACGTCGTCGAAAATATTTTCGTCACCGGTCGAGGTACTGTCGAAAATATTTTCGGGGCCGTCCGAGCCACCGTTAAAAATATTTTCGGTGCAGGCCGAGCTCCCATCTAAAATGTCTTCGGTGCCGGCCAAGCTCCCTTCGAAAATATTTTCGGCACCGGTCGAGGCCCTGTCGAAAATATTTTCGGGGCTGTCTGAGCTCCCGTTGAAAATATTTTCGGTGCCGGCCGAGCTCCCGTCGAATATATTTTCGGGGCCCTCCGAGCCTCCGTCGAAAACATTTTTGGCACCGGCCAACACGCCGTCGAAAATATTTTTGGTGCCGGCCGAGCCCCCGTTGAAAATATTTTCGGTGCCGGCCGAGCTCCAATCGAAAATATTTTCGGAGCCGGCCGAGCTTCCGTCGAAAATATTTTCGGAGCCGGCTGAGCCGCCGTCGAAAATATTTTCCGCACCGGTCAAGGTACTGTCAAAAATATTTTCGGTGCCGGCCGAGCTCCCGTCGAAGTTATTTTCGCTGCCGGGCGAGCTCCCTTCAAAAATATATTCGGCACCAGTCGAGGTCCTGTCGAAAATATTTTCGGGCCCGTCCGAGCCACCGTTAAAAATATTTTCGGTGCCGGCCGAGCTCCCTTCGAAAATATTTTCCGCACCGGTCAAGGTACTGTCAAAAACATTTTCGGTGCCGTCTGAGCTCCCGTCTAAAATATTTTCGGTGCCGGCCGAGCTCCCATCGAAAATATTTTCGGCACCGGACGAGGTACTGTCGAAAATATTTTCGGGGCCATCCGAGCTCCCGTCGAAAATATTTTTGACTCTGGCAGAGCTTCCGTCGAAAATATTTTCGGTGCCAGTCGAGATCCCGTCGAAACTATTTTCGGGGCCGTCCGAGCCTCCGTCGAAAACATTTTTGGCACCGGCCAACACGCCGTCAAAAATATTTTCGGGGCCATCCGAGCCCCCGTTAAAAATATCTTCGGTGCCGGCCGAGCTGCCTTGGAAAATATTTTCGGCACCGGTCGAGGTCCTGTCGAAAATATTTTCGGAGCCGGACGAGCTTCCGTCGAAAATATTTTCGGTGCCGGCCGAGATCCTGTCGAAGATATTTTCGGTGCCGGCCGAGCTCCCGTCGAAAATATTTTCGGCACCGGTCGAGGTCCTGTCGAAAATATTTTCGGGGCCGTCCGTGTTCCCGTCGAAAATATTTTTGACGCCGGCCGAGCTTCCGTCGAAAATATTTTCGGTGCCGGCCGAGATCCCGCCGAAAATATTCTCGGAGCCGGCCGAGACCCTGTCGAAAACATTTTCAGGGCCGTCCGAGCTCCCGTCGAAAATATTTTCGGCGCCGTTCGAGGTCCCGTCGAAACTATTTTCGGGGCCGTCCGAGCCTCCGTCGAAAACATTTCTGGCACCGGTCAACACGCCGTCGAAAATATTTTTGGTGCCGGCCGAGCCCCCGTTGAAAATATTTTCGGTGCCGGCCGAGATCCAATCGTAAATATTTTCGGAGCCGGCCGAGCTCCCATCGAAAATATTTTCAGTGCCGGCTGAGCCGCCGTCGAAAACATTTTCCGCACCGGTCAAGGTACTGTCAAAAATATTTTCGGTGCCGGATGAGCTCCCGTGTAAAATATTTTCGGTGCCGGCCGAGATCCAGTCGAAGATATTTTCGGAGCCGGCTGAGCTGCCGTCGAAAAAATTTTCGCCACCGGTCATGGTACTGTCAAAAATATTTTCGGTGCCGGCCGAGCTCCCGTCTAAAATATTTTCGGTGCCGGCCGAGCCGCCATTGAAAATGTGTTCGGCACAGGTAGAGGTACTGTTGAAAATAGTTTCGGGGCCGTCCGAGCTGCCGTTGAAAATATTTTTGACACCGGCGGAGCTTCTGTTGAAAATATTTTCGGTGCCGGCCGAGATCCCGTCGAAAATATTTTCGGTGCCAGCCGAGCCGCCTTCGAAAATATTTTAGGCACCGGCCGAGGCTCTATCTAAAATAATTTCAGTGCCGGATGAGACACCGACGAAAATATTTTCGGTGCCGGCCGGGCCCCCGTCTAAAATATTTTCGTTGCCGGTCAGAAGCTTGTCGAAAATATTTTCGGGGCCGTCCGAGCTCCCGTTGAAAATATTTTTGACGCCGGCCGAGCTTCCGTCGAAAATATTTTCGGTACCGGCCGAGCTCCCGTCGAAAATATTTTCGGCACCGGACGAGGTACTGTCGAAAATATTTTCGGGGCCGTCCAAGCTCCCGTTGAAAATATTTTTCACGACGGCCGAGCTTCCGTCGAAAGTATTTTCGGCGCCGTTCGAGGTCCCGTCGAAACTATTTTCGGGGCCGTCCGAGCCTCCGTCGAAAACATTTCTGGCACCGGTCAACACGCCGTCGAAAATATTTTTGGTGCCGGCCGAGCCCCCGTTGAAAATATTTTCGGTGCCGGCCGAGCTCCAATCGTAAATATTTTCGGAGCCGGCCGAGCTCCCGTCGAAAATATTTTCGGAGCCGGCTGAGCTGCCGTCGAAAATATTTTCGCCACCGGTCAAGGTACTGTCAAAAATATTTTCGGTGCCGGCCGAGCTCCCGTGTAAAATATTTTCGGAGCCGGCCGAGCCGCTGTCAAAAATATTTTTGACGGCGATGGAGCTTCCGTCGAAAATATTTTCGGTGCCGGCCAAGATCCCATCGAAAATATTTTCGGGGCCGTCCGAGATCCCGTCGAAAATATTTTCGGAGCCGGCCGAGACCCTGTCGAAAATATTTTCTGTGCCGGCCGAGATCCTGTCGAAAATCCTTTGGATGCCCGCCGAGCCTCCGTCGAAAATATTTTCGGTGCCAGCTGGGCCCCCGTCGAAAATATTTTCTGCACCGTTCGCGGTCCCGTCGAAAATATTCTCGGCACCGGTCGAGGTACTGTCGAAAATATTTTCGGGGCCGTCCGAGCTCCCGTCGAAAATATTTTCGGTGCCGGCCGAGATCCTGTCGAAGATATTTTCGCTGCCGGCCGAGCTCCCATCGAAAATATTTTCGGCACCGGTCGAGGTCCTGTCGAAAATATTTTCGGGGCCGTCCGAGCTGCCATTGAAAATATTTTTGACGCCGGCCGAGCTTCCGTCGAAAATATTTTCGGTGCCGGCTAAGATCCCGTCGAAAATATTTTCGGAGCCGGCCGAGCCGCCGTCAAAAATATTTTTGGTGCCGGATGAGACACCGACAAAAATATTTTTGGTGCCGGCCGGGCCCCCGTCTAAAATATTTTCGTGTGCCGGTCAGAACCTTGTCGAAAATATTTTCGGGGCCGGCTGAGCCTCCGTCGAAAACATTTTTGGCACCGGCCAACACGCCGTCGAAAATATTTTCGGTGCCGGCCGAGCCCCTGTTAAAAATATTTTCGGAGCTGGCCGAGCTCCCGTCTAAAATGTCTTCGGTGCCGGCCAAGCTCCATTCGAAAATATTTTCGGCACCGGTCGAGGTCCTGTCGAAAATATTTTCGGTGCCGGCCGAGCTCCTGTCTAAAATATTTTCGGTGCCGGCCGAGCCGCCGTCGAAATTATTTTCGGTGCCGGCCGAGGTACTGTCGAAAATATTTTCGGGGCCATCCGAGCCGCCGTTAAAAATATTTTCGGTGCCGGAAGAGCTTCCGTCGAAAATATTTTCGGTGCCAGCCGAGATCCTGTCGAAGATATTTTCGCTGCCAGCCGAGCTCCCGTCGAAAATATTTTCGGCACCGGTCGAGGTCCTGTCGAAAATATATTCGGGGCCGTCCGAGCTCCTGTCGAAAATATTTTTGACGCCGGCCGAGCTTCCATAGAAAATATTTTCGGAGCCGGCCGAGACCCCGTCAAATGTATTTTCGGGGCCCTCCGAGCCTCCGTCAAAAACATTTTTGGCACCGGCCAACACGCCGTTGAAAATATTTTTGGTGCCGGCCGAGCCCCCGTCGAAAATATTTTCGGAGCCAGCTGAGCCGCCGTCGAAAATATTTTCCGCACCGGTCAAGGTACTGTCAAAAATAGTTTCGGTGCCGGACGAGCTTCCGTCGAAAATATTTTCGGTGCCGGCCGAGATCCTGTCGAAGATATTTTCGGTGCCGGCTGAGCTCCCGTCGAATATATTTTCGGCACCGGTCGAGGTCCTGTTGAAAATATTTTCGGGGCTGTCCGAGTTCCCGTTGAAAATATTTTTGACGCCGGCGGAGCTTCCGTCGAATATATTTTCGGGGCCCTCCGAGCCCCGGTCGAAAACATTTTTGGCACCGGCCAACACACCGTCGAAAATATTTTTGGTGCCAGCCGAGCCCGCGTTGAAAATATTTTCGGTGCCGGCCGAGCTGCAATCGAAAATATTTTCGGAGCCGGCCGAGCTCCCGTCGAAAATATTTTCGGAGTCGGCTGAGCCGCCGTCGAAAATATTTTCCGCACCGGTCAAGGTACTGTCAAAAATATTTTCGGTGCCGTCCGAGCTCCCGTCTAAAATATTTTCGGTGCCGGCCGAGCTCCCATCGAAAATATTTTCGGCACCGGACGAGGTACTGTCGAAAATATTTTCGGGGCCATCCGAGCTCCCGTCGAAAATATTTTTGACTCCGGCAGAGCTTCCGTCGAAAATATTTTCGGTGCCAGTCGAGATCCCGTCGAAAATATTTTCGGAGCCGGCCGAGCTCCCATCGAAAATGTTTTTGACGCCGTCCGAGCTCCCGTCGAAAATATTTTTGGTGCCAGCCAAGATCCCGTCGAAAATATTTTCGGAGCCGGCCGAGAGCCTGTCGAAAATATTTTCGGGGCCGTCCGAGCACCCGTCGGAAATATTTTCAGCGCCGTTCGAGGTCCCGTCGAAACTATTTTCGGGGCCCTCCAAGCCTCCGTCGAAAACATTTTTGGCACCGGCCAACACGCCGTCAAAAATATTTTCGGGGCCGGCCAAGCCCCCGTTGAAAATATTTTCGGTGCCGGCCGAGCTCCAATCGAAAATATTTTCGGAGCAGGCCGAGCTCCCGTCGAAAATATTTTCGGAGCCAGCTGAGCCGCCGTCGAAAATATTTTCCACACCGGTCAAGGTACTGTCAAAAATAGTTTCGGTGCCGGACGAGCTTCCGTCGAAAATATTTTCGGTGCCGGCCGACATCCTGTCGAAGATATTTTCGCTGCCGGCCGAGCTCCCGTCGAAAATATTTTCGGCACCGGTCGAGGTCCCGTCGAAAATATTTTCAGGGCCGTCCGAGTTCCAGTCGAAAATACTTTTGACGACGGCCGAGCTTCCGTCGAAGATATTTTCGGGGCCGTCCGAGCCTCCGTCGAAAACATTTTTGGCACAGGCCAACACGCCGTCAAAAATATTTTCGGGGCCATCCGAGCCCACGTTAAAAATATCTGCGGTGCCGGCCGAGCTGCCTTGGAAAATATTTTCGGCACCGGTCGACGTCCTGTCGAAAATATTTTCGGGGCCGTCCGAGCTCCCGTCGAAAATATTTTCGGAGCCGGCCGAGACCCCGTCGAATATATTTTCGAGGCCCTCCGAGACTCCGTCGAAAACATTTTTGGCACCGGCCAACACGCCGTCGAAAATATTTTCGGTGCCGGCCGAGCTCCAATCGAAAATATTTTCGGAGCCAGCCGAGCTCCCGTCGAAAATATTTTCGGAGCCGGCTGAGCCGCCGTCGAAAATATTTTCCGCACCGGTCAAGGTACTGTCAAAAATATTTTCGGTGCCGGCCAAGATCCTGTCGAAGATATTTTTGCTGCCGGCCGAGCTCCCGTTGAAAATATTTTCGGCACCGGTCGAGGTCCTGTTGAAAATATTTTCGGGGCCGTCCGAGTTCCCGTTGAAAATATTTTTGACGCCAGCCGAGCTTCCGTCGAAAATATTTTTGGTGCCGGCAGAGACCCTGTCGAATATATTTTCGGTGCCGTCCGAGCCTCCGTCGAAAATATTTTCGCCACCGGTCAAGGTACTGTCAAAAATATTTTCGGTGCCGGACAAGCTCCCGTCTAAAATATTTTCGGAGCTGTCCGAGCCGCCGTCGAAAATATTTTCTGCACCGGTGGAGGTACAGTCGAAAATATTTTTGGGGCCGTCCGAGCCGCCGTTAAAAATATTTTCGGTGCCGGCCGAGCTCCCGTCTAAAATATCTTCGGTGCCGGGCGAGCTCCCTTCGAAAATATTTTCGGCACCGGTCGAGGTCCTGTCGAAAATATTTTCGGTGCCGGACGAGCTTCCGTCGAAAATATTTTCGGTGCCGGCAGAGATCCTGTCGAAGATATTTTTGCTGCCGGCCGAGCTCCGTCGAAAATATTTTCGGGGCCGTCCGAGTTCCCGTCGAAAATATTTTCGACGCCGGCCGAGCTTCCGTCGAAAATATTTTCGGTGTCGTCCGAGCACCCGTCGAAAAGATTTTTGGCACCGGCCAACACGCCGTCGAAAATATTTTTGGTGCCGGCCGAGCCCCCGTTGAAAATATTTTCGGAGCCGGCCGAGCTCCCGTCAAAAATATTTTCGGGGCCGTCCGAGCCTCCGTCGAAAACATTTTGGGCACCGGCCAACACGCCGTCGAAAATATTTTTGGTGCCGGCCGAGCCCAGTTGAAAATATTTTCGGTGCCGGCCGAGCTCCAATCGAAAATATTTTCGGAGCCGGCCGAGCTCCCGTGTAAAATATTTTTGGTGCCGGCCGAGACGTCGTCGAAAATATTTTCGTCACCGGTCGAGGTACTGTCGAAAATATTTTCGGGGCCGTCCGAGCCACCGTTAAAAATATTTTCGGTGCAGGCCGAGCTCCCATCTAAAATGTCTTCGGTGCCGGCCAAGCTCCCTTCGAAAATATTTTCGGCACCGGTCGAGGCCCTGTCGAAAATATTTTCGGGGCTGTCTGAGCTCCCGTTGAAAATATTTTCGGTGCCGGCCGAGCTCCCGTCGAATATATTTTCGGGGCCCTCCGAGCCTCCGTCGAAAACATTTTTGGCACCGGCCAACACGCCGTCGAAAATATTTTTGGTGCCGGCCGAGCCCCCGTTGAAAATATTTTCGGTGCCGGCCGAGCTCCAATCGAAAATATTTTCGGAGCCGGCCGAGCTTCCGTCGAAAATATTTTCGGAGCCGGCTGAGCCGCCGTCGAAAATATTTTCC
This sequence comes from Haliaeetus albicilla, assembly GCF_947461875.1. Classification (NCBI taxonomy): domain Eukaryota; kingdom Metazoa; phylum Chordata; class Aves; order Accipitriformes; family Accipitridae; genus Haliaeetus; species Haliaeetus albicilla. The sequence goes on along the minus strand of NC_091497.1, from coordinate 794,383 downwards.
GCACCGGTCAAGGTACTGTCAAAAATATTTTCGGTGCCGGCCGAGCTCCCGTCGAAGTTATTTTCGCTGCCGGGCGAGCTCCCTTCAAAAATATATTCGGCACCAGTCGAGGTCCTGTCGAAAATATTTTCGGGCCCGTCCGAGCCACCGTTAAAAATATTTTCGGTGCCGGCCGAGCTCCCTTCGAAAATATTTTCCGCACCGGTCAAGGTACTGTCAAAAACATTTTCGGTGCCGTCTGAGCTCCCGTCTAAAATATTTTCGGTGCCGGCCGAGCTCCCATCGAAAATATTTTCGGCACCGGACGAGGTACTGTCGAAAATATTTTCGGGGCCATCCGAGCTCCCGTCGAAAATATTTTTGACTCTGGCAGAGCTTCCGTCGAAAATATTTTCGGTGCCAGTCGAGATCCCGTCGAAACTATTTTCGGGGCCGTCCGAGCCTCCGTCGAAAACATTTTTGGCACCGGCCAACACGCCGTCAAAAATATTTTCGGGGCCATCCGAGCCCCCGTTAAAAATATCTTCGGTGCCGGCCGAGCTGCCTTGGAAAATATTTTCGGCACCGGTCGAGGTCCTGTCGAAAATATTTTCGGAGCCGGACGAGCTTCCGTCGAAAATATTTTCGGTGCCGGCCGAGATCCTGTCGAAGATATTTTCGGTGCCGGCCGAGCTCCCGTCGAAAATATTTTCGGCACCGGTCGAGGTCCTGTCGAAAATATTTTCGGGGCCGTCCGTGTTCCCGTCGAAAATATTTTTGACGCCGGCCGAGCTTCCGTCGAAAATATTTTCGGTGCCGGCCGAGATCCCGCCGAAAATATTCTCGGAGCCGGCCGAGACCCTGTCGAAAACATTTTCAGGGCCGTCCGAGCTCCCGTCGAAAATATTTTCGGCGCCGTTCGAGGTCCCGTCGAAACTATTTTCGGGGCCGTCCGAGCCTCCGTCGAAAACATTTCTGGCACCGGTCAACACGCCGTCGAAAATATTTTTGGTGCCGGCCGAGCCCCCGTTGAAAATATTTTCGGTGCCGGCCGAGATCCAATCGTAAATATTTTCGGAGCCGGCCGAGCTCCCATCGAAAATATTTTCAGTGCCGGCTGAGCCGCCGTCGAAAACATTTTCCGCACCGGTCAAGGTACTGTCAAAAATATTTTCGGTGCCGGATGAGCTCCCGTGTAAAATATTTTCGGTGCCGGCCGAGATCCAGTCGAAGATATTTTCGGAGCCGGCTGAGCTGCCGTCGAAAAAATTTTCGCCACCGGTCATGGTACTGTCAAAAATATTTTCGGTGCCGGCCGAGCTCCCGTCTAAAATATTTTCGGTGCCGGCCGAGCCGCCATTGAAAATGTGTTCGGCACAGGTAGAGGTACTGTTGAAAATAGTTTCGGGGCCGTCCGAGCTGCCGTTGAAAATATTTTTGACACCGGCGGAGCTTCTGTTGAAAATATTTTCGGTGCCGGCCGAGATCCCGTCGAAAATATTTTCGGTGCCAGCCGAGCCGCCTTCGAAAATATTTTAGGCACCGGCCGAGGCTCTATCTAAAATAATTTCAGTGCCGGATGAGACACCGACGAAAATATTTTCGGTGCCGGCCGGGCCCCCGTCTAAAATATTTTCGTTGCCGGTCAGAAGCTTGTCGAAAATATTTTCGGGGCCGTCCGAGCTCCCGTTGAAAATATTTTTGACGCCGGCCGAGCTTCCGTCGAAAATATTTTCGGTACCGGCCGAGCTCCCGTCGAAAATATTTTCGGCACCGGACGAGGTACTGTCGAAAATATTTTCGGGGCCGTCCAAGCTCCCGTTGAAAATATTTTTCACGACGGCCGAGCTTCCGTCGAAAGTATTTTCGGCGCCGTTCGAGGTCCCGTCGAAACTATTTTCGGGGCCGTCCGAGCCTCCGTCGAAAACATTTCTGGCACCGGTCAACACGCCGTCGAAAATATTTTTGGTGCCGGCCGAGCCCCCGTTGAAAATATTTTCGGTGCCGGCCGAGCTCCAATCGTAAATATTTTCGGAGCCGGCCGAGCTCCCGTCGAAAAAATTTTCGGAGCCGGCTGAGCTGCCGTTGAATATATTTTCGGCACCGGTTGAGGTACTGTCGAAAATATTTTCGGGGCCGTCCGAGCCCCCGTCAAAAATATTTTCGGTGCCGGCTGAGCTCCCGTCTAAAATATTTTCGGTGCCGGACGAGCTCCCATCGAAAATATTTTCGGCACCGGTCGAGGTCCTGTCGCAAATATTTACGGGGCCGGCCACGATCCCGTTGAAAATATTTTCGGAGCCGGCCGAGCCGCCGTCGAAAATATTTTCCGCACCGGTCGAGGTACTGTCAAAAATATTTTCGGTGCCGGCCGAGCTCCCGTCTAAAATATTTTCGGTGCCGGCCGAGCTCCCATCGAAAATATTTTCGGCACCGGACGAGGTACTGTCGAAAATATTTTCGGTGCCGGCCGAGATCCTGTGGAAGATATTTTCGCTGCCGGCCGAGATCCCGTCGAAAATATTTTCGGCACCGGCCGAGCTCCCGTCGAAAATATTTTCGGAGCCGGCTGAGCCGCCGTCGAAAATATTTTCCGCACCGGTCAAGGTACTGTCAAAAATATTTTCGGTGCCGGCCGAGATCCTGTCAAAGATATTTTTGCTGCCGGCCGAGCTCCCGTCGAAAATATTTTCGGTGCCGTCCGAGCTCCCGTCGAAAATATTTTTGGCACCGGCCAACACGCTGTCGAAAATATTTTTGGTGCCGGCCGAGCCTCCGTTGAAAATATTTTCGGAGCCGGCCGAGCTCCCGTCGAAACTATTTTCGGGGCCGTCCGAGCCTCCGTCGAAAACATTTTTGGCACCGGCCAACACGCCGTCGAAAATATTTTTGGTGCCGGCTGAGCCCCAGTTGAAAATATTTTCGGTGCCGGCCGAGCTCCAATCGAAAATATTTTCGGAGCCGGACGAGCTTCCGTCGAAAATATTTTCGGTGCCGGCTGAGATCCTGTCGAAGATATTTTCGGTGCTGGCCGAGCTCCCGTCGAAAATATTTTCGGCACCGGTCGAGGTCCTGTCGAAAATATTTTCGGGGCCGTCCGAGCTCCCGTCGAAAATATTTTTGACGCCGGCCGAGCTTCCGTCGAAAATATTTTCGGTGCCGGCCGAGATCCCGCCGAAAATATTCTCGGAGCCGGCCGAGACCCTGTCGAAAACATTTTCAGGGCCGTCCGAGCTCCCGTCGAAAATATTTTCGGCGCCGTTCGTGGTCCCGTCAAAACTATTTTCGGGGCCGTCCGAGCCTCCGTCGAAAACATTTTTGGCACCGGCCAACACGCCGTCGAAAATATTTTTGGTGCCGGCCGAGCCCCCGTTGAAAATATTTTCGGTGCCGGCCGAGATCCAATCGTAAATATTTTCGGAGCCGGCCGAGCTCCCATCGAAAATATTTTCAGTGCCGGCTGAGCCGCCGTCGAAAACATTTTCCGCACCGGTCAAGGTACTGTCAAAAATATTTTCGGTGCCGGACGAGCTTCCGTCGAAAATATTTTCGGTGCCGGCCGAGATCCTGTCGAAAATATTTTTGGTGCCGGCCGAGCCCCCGTTGAAAATATTTTCGGTGCCGGCCGAGCCCCCGTTGAAAATATTTTCGGTGCCGGCCGAGCTCCAATCGTAAATATTTTCGGAGCCGGCCGAGCTCCCGTCGAAAAAATTTTCGGAGCCGGCAGAGCTGCCGTTGAATATATTTTCGGCACCGGTCGAGGTACTGTCGAAAATATTTTCGGGGCCGTCCGAGCCCCCGTCAAAAATATTTTCGGTGCCGGCCGAGCTCCCGTCTAAAATATTTTCGGTGCCGGCCGAGCTCCCATCGAAAATAGTTTCGGCACCGGTCGAGGTCCTGTCGCAAATATTTACGGGGCCGGCCACGATCCCGTTGAAAATATTTTCGGAGCCGGCCGAGCCGCCGTCGAAAATATTTTCCGCACCGGTCGAGGTACTGTCAAAAATATTTTCGGTGCCGGCCGAGCTCCCGTCTAAAATATTTTCGGTGCCGGCCGAGCTCCCATCGAAAATATTTTCGGCACCGGACGAGGTACTGTCGAAAATATTTTCGGTGCCGGCCGAGATCCTGTCGAAGACATTTTCGCTGCCGGCCGAGATCCCGTCGAAAATATTTTCGGCACCGGTCGAGGTCCTGTCGAAAATATTTTCGGGGCCGTCCGAGTTCCCGTCGAAAATATTTTCGACGCCGGCGGAGCTTCCGTCGAAAATATTTTCAGTGCTGGCCGAGCTCCAATCGAAAATATTTTCGGTGCCGGCCGAGCTCCCGTCGAAAATATTTTCGGTGCCGGCCGAGCTGCAATCGAAAATATTTTCGGTGCCGGCAGAGATCCCATCGAAAATATTTTCGGCACCGTTCGAGGTCCTGTCGAAAATATTTTCGGGACCGTCCGAGCTCCCGTCGAAAATATTTTTGACGCCGGCCGAGCTTCCGTCGAAAATATTTTCGGTGCCGGCCGAGCTCCCATAGAAAATATTTTCGGCACCGGCCGAGGTAGTGTCGAAAATATTTTCGGGGCCATCCGAGCTCCCGTCGAAAATATTTTTGACGCCGGCCGAGCTTCCGTCGAAAATATTTTCGGTGCCGGCCGAGATCCCTTCGAAAATATTTTCGGAGCCGGCCGAGACCCTGTCGAAAATATTTTCGGGGCCGTCCGAGCCTCCGTCGAAAATATTTTCGGGGCCGTTCGAGGTCCTGTCGAAAGTATTTTCGGGGCCGTCCGAGCCTCTGTCGAAAACATTTTGGCACCGGCCAACACGCCGTTGAAAATATTTTTGGTGCCGGCCGAGCCCCCGTTGAAAATATTTTCGGTGCCGGCCGAGCTCCAATCAAAAATATTATCGGAGCCGGCCGAGCTCCCGTCGAAAATATTTTCGGAGCCGGCTGAGCTGCCGTCGAAAATATTTTCGGCACCGGTCGAGGTACTGTCAAAAATATTTTCGGTGCCGGCCGAGCTCCCGTCTAAAATATTTTCGGTGCCGGCCGAGCCGCCGTCGAAAATATTTTCGGCACCGGTTGAGGTACTCTCGAAAATATTTTCGGGGCCGTCCGAGCCGCTGTTAAAAATATTTTCGGTGCCGGCCGAGCTCCCGTCTAAAATATCTTTGGTGCCAGCCGAGCTCCCGTCGAAATATTTTCGGCACCGGTCGAGGTACTGTCGAAAATATTTTCGGGGCCGTCCGAGCTCCCGTCTAAAATATTTTTGACGCCGGTGGAGCTTCCGTCGAAAATATTTTCGGTGCCGTCCGAGATCCCGTTGAAAATATTTTCGGTGCCGGCCGAGCTCCCGTCGAATATATTTTCGGGGCCCTCCGAGCCTCCGTCGAAAACATTTTTGGCACCGGCCAACACGCCGTCAAAAATATTTTTGGAGCCGGCCGAGCCCCCGTTGAAAATATTTTCGGTGCCGGCCGAGCTCCAATCGAAAATATTTTCGGAGCCGGCTGAGCTCCAATCGAAAATCTTTTCGGAGCCGGCCGAGCTCCCGTCGAAAATATTTTCGGAGCCGGCTGAGCCGCCGTCGAAAATATTTTCCGCACCGGTCAAGGTACTGTCAAAAATAGTTTCGGTGCCGGACGAGCTTCCGTCGAAAATATTTTCGGTGCCGGCCGAGAACTTGTCGAAGATATTTTTGGTGCCGGCCGAGCTCCCATCGAAAATATTTTCAGAGCCGGCCGAGCCGCCATCGAAAATATATTAGGCACCGGCCGAGCCTCCATCGAAAATATTTTCGGTGCCTGATGAGCCCCCGTTGAAAATATTTTCGGTGCCGTCCGGGCTCCCGTCTAAAATATTTTCGGTGCTGGTCAGAACCTTGTCGAAAATATTTTCGGGGACGTCCGAGCTCCCGTCGAAAATATTTTCGACACCGGCCAACACGCCGTCGAAAATACTTTTGGTGCCGGCCGAGCCCCCGTTGAAAATATTTTTGACGCCGGCTGAGCTTCCGTCGAAAATATTTTCGGTGCCAGCCGAGATCCCGTCGAAAATATTTTCGGAGCCGGCCGAGACCCTGTCGAAAATATTTTCGGGGCCGTCCGAGCTCCCGTCGAAAATATTTTCGGCGCCGTTCGAGGTCCCATCGAAACTATTTTCGGGGCTGTCCGAGCCTCCGCCAGAAACATTTTGGCACTGGCCAACACGCCGTCGAAAATATTTTTGGTGCCGGCAGAGCTCCCATCGAAAATATTTTCAGTGCCGGCTGAGCTTCCATCAAAAATATTTTTGGCACCGGTCGAGGTACTGTCGAAAATATTTTCGGAGCCGGTCGAGCTCCCGTCTAAAATATTTTCGGAGCCGGCTGAGCTGCCTTCGAAAATATTTTCGCCACCGGTCATGGTACTGTCAAAAATATTTTCGGTGCCGGCCGAGCTCCCGTCTAAAATATTTTAGGTGCCGGCCGAGCCGCCATTGAAAATGTGTTCGGCACCGGTCGAGGTACTGTTGAAAATAGTTTCGGGGCCGTCCGAGCTGCCGTTGAAAATATTTTTGACACCGGCGGAGCTTCCGTTGAAAATATTTTCGGTGCCGGCCGAGATCCCGTCGAAAATATTTTCGGTGCCGGCCGAGCCGCCTTCGAAAATATTTTAGGCACCGGCCGAGGCTCCATCTAAAATAATTTCGGTGACGGATGAGACACCGACGAAAATATTTTCGGTGCCGGCCGGGCCCCCGTCTAAAATATTTTCGGTGCCGGTCAGAAGCTTGTCGAAAATATTTTCGGCACCGGTCAAGGTCCTGTCGAAAATATTTTCGGGGCCGTCCGAGTTCCCGTCGAAAATATTTTTGACGCCGGCCGAGCTTCCGTCGAAAATATTTTCGGTGCCGGCCGAGATCCCGCCGAAAATATTCTCGGAGCCGGCCGAGACCCTGTCGAAAACATTTTCAGGGCCGTCCGAGCTCCCGTGGAAAATATTTTCGGCGCCGTTCGAGGTCCCGTCAAAACTATTTTCGGGGCCGTCCGAGCCTCCGTCGAAAACATTTCTGGCACCGGGCAACACGCCGTCGAAAATATTTTTGGTGCCGGCCGAGCCCCCGTTGAAAATATTTTCGGTGCCGGCCGAGCCCCCGTTGAAAATATTTTCGGTGCCGGCCGAGCCCCCGTTGAAAATATTTTCGGTGCCGGCCGAGCTCCCGTCGAAAATATTTTCGGAGCCGGCCGAGCTCCCGTCGAAAAAATTTTCGGAGCCGGCTGAGCTGCCGTTGAATATATTTTCGGCACCGGTCGAGGTACTGTCGAAAATATTTTCGGGGCCGTCCGAGCCCCCGTCAAAAATATTTTCGGTGCCGGCCGAGCTCCCGTCTAAAATATTTTCGGTGCCGGCCGAGCTCCCATCGAAAATAGTTTCGGCACCGGTCGAGGTCCTGTCGCAAATATTTACGGGGCCGGCCACGATCCCGTTGAAAATATTTTCGGAGCCGGCCGAGCCGCCGTCGAAAATATTTTCCGCACCGGTCGAGGTACTGTCAAAAATATTTTCGGTGCCGGCCGAGCTCCCGTCTAAAATATTTTCGGTGCCGGCCGAGCTCCCATCGAAAATATTTTCGGCACCGGACGAGGTACTGTCGAAAATATTTTCGGTGCCGGCCGAGATCCTGTGGAAGATATTTTCGCTGCCGGCCGAGATCCCGTCGAAAATATTTTCGGCACCGGTCGAGGTCCTGTCGAAAATATTTTCGGGGCCGTCCGAGTTCCCGTCGAAAATATTTTCGACGCCGGCGGAGCTTCCGTCGAAAATATTTTCAGTGCTGGCCGAGCTCCAATCGAAAATATTTTCGGTGCCGGCCGAGCTCCCGTCGAAAATATTTTCGGTGCCGGCCGAGCTGCAATCGAATATATTTTCGGTGCCGGCCGAGATCCCATCGAAAATATTTTCGGCACCGTTCGAGGTCCTGTCGAAAATATTTTCGGGACCGTCCGAGCTCCCGTCGAAAATATTTTTGACGCCGGCCGAGCTTCCGTCGAAAATATTTTCGGTGCCGGCCGAGCTCCCATAGAAAATATTTTCGGCACCGGCCGAGGTAGTGTCGAAAATATTTTCGGGGCCATCCGAGCTCCCGTCGAAAATATTTTTGACGCCGGCCGAGCTTCCGTCGAAAATATTTTCGGTGCCGGCCGAGATCCCTTCGAAAATATTTTCGGAGCCGGCTGAGACCCTGTCGAAAATATTTTCAGGGCCGTCCGAGCCTCAATCGAAAATATTTTTGACACCGGCCGAGCTCCCGTCGAAAATATTTTCCGCACCGGTCAAGGTACTGTCAAAAATAGTTTCGGTGCCGGACGAGCTTCCGTCGAAAATATTTTCGGTGCCGGCCGAGAACTTGTCGAAGATATTTTCGGAGCCGGCCGAGGTCCCGTCTAAAATATTTTCAGAGCCGGCCGAGCCGCCATCGAAAATATTTTAGGCACCGGCCGAGCCTCCATCGAAAATATTTTCGGTGCCAGATGAGCCCCCGTTGAAAATATTTTCGGTGCCGTCCGGGCTCCCGTCTAAAATATTTTCGGTGCTGGTCAGAACCTTGTCGAAAATATTTTCGGGGACGTCCGAGCTCCCGTCGAAAATATTTTCGACACCGGCCAACACGCCGTCGAAAATACTTTTGGTGCCGGCCGAGCCCCCGTTGAAAATATTTTTGACGCCGGCTGAGCTTCCGTCGAAAATATTTTCGGTGCCAGCCGAGATCCCGTCGAAAATATTTTCGGAGCTGGCCGAGACCCTGTCGAAAATATTTTCGGGGCCATCCGAGCTCCCATCGAAAATATTTTCGGCGCCGTTCGAGGTCCCATCGAAACTATTTTCGGGGCTGTCCGAGCCTCCACCAGAAACATTTTGGCACTGGCCAACACGCCGTCGAAAATATTTTTGGTGCCGGCAGAGCTCCCATCGAAAATATTTTCAGTGCCGGCCGAGCTCCCATCAAAAATATTTTTGGCACCGGTCGAGGTACTGTCGAAAATATTTTCGGAGCCGGTCGAGCTCCCGTCTAAAATATTTTAGGTGCCGGCCGAGCCGCCATTGAAAATGTGTTCGGCACCGGTCGAGGTACTGTTGAAAATAGTTTCGGGGCCGTCCGAGCTGCCGTTGAAAATATTTTTGACACCGGCGGAGCTTCCGTTGAAAATATTTTCGGTGCCGGCCGAGATCCCGTCGAAAATATTTTCGGTGCCGGCCGAGCCGCCTTCGAAAATATTTTAGGCACCGGCCGAGGCTCCATCTAAAATAATTTCGGTGCCGGATGAGACACCGACGAAAATATTTTCGGTGCCGGCCGGGCCCCCGTCTAAAATATTTTCGGTGCCGGTCAGAAGCTTGTCGAAAATATTTTCGGGGCCGTCCGAGCTCCCGTTGAAAATATTTTTGACGCCGGACGAGGTACTGTCGAAAATATTTTCTGGGCCGTCCGAGCTCCCGTTGAAAATATTTTTCACGACGGCCGAGCTTCCGTTGAAAGTATTTTTGGTGCCGGCCGAGCCCCCGTTGAAAATATTTTCGGAGCCGGCCGACCCGCCGTCGAAAAAATTTTAGGCACAGGCCGAGCTCCCATCGAAAATATTTTCGGCGCCTTTCGAGGTCCCGTCGAAACTATTTTCGGGGCCGTCCTGCCTGCGTCGAAAACATTTTGGCACCGGCCAACACGCCGTCGAAAATATTTTTGGTGCCGGCCTAGCCCCCGTTGAAAATATTTTCGGTGCCGGCCAAGCTCCAATCGAAAATATTTTCGGAGCCGGCCGAGCTCCCGTCGAAAATATTTTCGGAGCCGGCCGAGCTGCCGTCGAAAATATTTTTGACGCCGGCCGAGCTCCCGTCGAAAATATTTTCGGTGCCGGCCGAGATCCTGTCGAAGATATTTTCGGTGCTGCCGAGCCGCCGTCGAAAATATTTTCGGCACCGGTCGAGGTACAGTCGAAAATATTTTCGGGGCCGTCCGAGCTGCCGTTGAAAATATTTTTGACGCCGGCGGAGCTTCCGTCGAAAATATTTTCAGTGCTGGCCGAGCTCCAATCGAAAATATTTTTGGTGCCGGCCGAGATCCCGTCGAAAATATTTTCGGTGCCGGCCGAGCTGCAATCGAAAATATTTTCGGTGCCGGCCGAGATCCCATCGAAAATATTTTCGGCACCGTTCGAGGTCCTGTCGAAAATATTTTCGGGACCGTCCGAGCTCCCGTCGAAAATATTTTTGACGCCGGCCGAGCTTCCGTCGAAAATATTTTCGGTGCCGGCCGAGCTCCCATAGAAAATATTTTCGGAGCCGGCCGAGACCCTGTCGAAAATATTTTCGGGGCCGTCCGAGCCTCCGTCGAAAATATTTCTGACGCTGGACGAGCTTTCGTCGAAAATATTTTTGGTGCCGGCCAAGATCCTGTCGAAGATATTTTCGGTGCCGGCCGAGCTCCCGTCGAAAATATTTTCGGCACCGGTTGAGATACTGTCGAAAATATTTTTGGGGCCATCCGAGCTCCCGTCGAAAATATTTTTGACGCCGGCCGAGCTTCCGTCGAAAATATTTTCAGCACCGGACGAGCTTCCGTCGAAAATATTTTCGGTGCCGGCCGAGACCCTGTCGAAACTATTTTCCGTGCCGGCCGAGCTCCCGTCGAAAATATTTTCGGCGCCGTTCGAGGTCCCGTCGAAACTATTTTCGGGGCCGTCCGAGCCTCTGTCGAAAACATTTTGGCACTGGCCAACACGCCGTCGAAAATATTTTTGGTGCCGGCCGAGCCCCGTTGAAAATATTTTCGGTGCCGGCCGAGCTCCAATCGTAAATATTTTTGGTGCCGGACGAGCCCCCGTCGAAAATATTTTTGGCCCCCGCCAACACGCCGTCGAAAATATTTTCGGCACCGGTCGAGGTACTGTTGAAAATATTTTCGGGACCGTCCGAGCTCCCATCGAAAATATTTCTGACGCTGGACGAGCTTTCGTCGAAAATATTTTTGGTGCCGGCCAAGATCCTGTCGAAGATATTTTCGGTGCCGGCCGAGCTCCCGTCGAAAATATTTTCGGCACCGGTTGAGGTACTGTCGAAAATATTTTCGGGGCCGTCCAAGCTCCCATTGAAAAAATTTTCGACGCAAGCCGAGATCCCATCGAAAATATTTTCGGTGCCGGCTGAGTCCCATCGAAAATATTTTCGGAGCCGGCCGAGCCGCCGTCGAAAATATTTTAGGCTCCGGCCGAGCCTCCATCGAAAATATTTTCGGCGCCGTTCGAGGTCCCGTCGAGAATATTGTCGGAGCCGGCCGAGACGCTGTCGAAAATATTTTCAGTGCCGGCCGAGCTCCTGTTGAAAATATTTTCGGTGCCGGCCGAGCTCCCGTCGAAAATATTGTCGCAGCCGGCCGAGCCGCCGTCGAAACTATTTTCGGTGCCAGCCGAAATCCCGTTGAAAATATTTTCGGTGCCGGCCGAGCTCCAATCGAAAATATTTTCGGTGCCGGCCAAGCTCCCGTCGAAAATATTTACGGCACCGGTCGAGGTCCTGTCGAAAATATTTTCGGGGCCGTCCGAGCTCCGGTTGAAAATATTTTTGACGCCGGACGAGCTTCCGTCGAAAACATTTTGGCTCCGGCCAACACGCCGTCGAAAATATTTTCGGTGCCGGCCGAGACCCCGTCGAAAATATTTTCGGAGCCGGCCGAGCTCCAATCGAAAATATTTTCGGAGCCGGCCGAGGTCCCGCCGAAAATATTTTCGGAGCCGGCTGAGCTGCCGTCGAAAATATTTTCGCCACCGGTCAAGGTATTGTCAAAATATTTTCGGTGCCGGCCGAGTTCCAATCGAAAATATTTTCGGTGCCGGCCGAGCCGCCGTCGAAAATATTTTTGGCACCGGTCGAGGTACTGTCGAAAATATTTTCGGGGCCATCCGAGCTCCCGTCGAAAATATTTTTGACGCCGGCGGAGCTTCCGTCGAAAATATTTTCGGGGCCGTCCGAGACCCCGTTAAAAATATTTTCGGTGACGGCCGAGCTCCCGTCTAAAATATTTTCGGTGCCGGCCAAGCTCCCATCGAAAATATTTTCGGCACCGGTCGAGGTCCTGTCGAAAATATTTTCGGGGCTGTCCGAGCTCCCGTCAAAAATATTTTTATCACCGGCCTAGCTTCCGTCGAAAATATTTTCGGTGCCGGCCGAGATCCCGTCGAATATATTTTCGGGGCCCTCTGAGCCTCCGTCGAAAACATTTTGGCACCGGCCAACACGCCGTCGAAAATATTTTTGGTGCGGCCGAGCCCCCGTTGAAAATATTTTCGGTGCCGGCCGAGCTCCCATCAAAAATATTTTCGGTGCCGGCCGAGCTCCCATCGAAAATATTTTCGGCACCAGACGAGGTACTGTCGAAAATATTTTCGGGGCCATCCGAGCTCCCGTTGAAAATATTTTCGGAGCCGGCCGAGCTTCCGTCGAAAATATTTTCGGTGCCGGCCGAGATCCCGTCGAAAATATTTTCGGAGCCGGCCGAGCTTCCGTCGAAAATATTTTCGGCACCGGTCGAGGTACTGTCGAAAATATTTTCGGGGCCGTCCGAGCCCCCGTTAAAAATATTTGTGGTGCCATTCGATGTCCCGTCGAAACTATTTTCGGGGCTGTCCGAGCCTCTGTCGAAAATATATTGGCACCGGCCAACACGCCGTCGAAAATATTTTTGGTGCGGCCGAGCCCCCGTTGAAAATATTTTCGGTGCCGGCCGAGCTGCAATCGAAAATATTTTCGGAGCCGGCCGAGCTCCCGTCGAAAATATTTTTGGCGCCGGTGGAGCTTCCGTCGAAAATATTTTCGGTGCCGGCCGACATCTCATTGAAAATATTTTCGGAGCCGGCCGAGACCCCGTCGAATATATTTTCGGGGCCCTCCGAGCCCCGGTCGAAAACATTTTTGGCACCGGCCAACACGCCGTCGAAAATATTTTTGACGCCGGCCGAGCTTCCGTCGAAAGTATTTTCGGTGCCGGCCGAGCTCCAATCGAAAATATTTTCGGAGCCGGCTGAGCCGCCGTCGAAAATATTTTCGGCACCGGTCAAGGTACTGTCAAAAATATTTTCGGTGCCAGACGAGCTTCCGTCGAAAATATTTTCGGTGCCGGCCGAGATCCTGTCGAAGATATTTTCGCTGCCGGCCGAGCTCCCATCGAAAACATTGTCGGCACCGGTCGAGGTCATGTCGAAAATATTTTCGGGGCCGGACGAGCTTCCGTCGAAAATATTTTCGGTGCCGGCCGAGATCCTGTCGAAGATATTTTCGCTGCCAGCCAAGCTCCCGTCGAAAATATTTTCGGCGCCGTTCGAGGTCCCGTTGAAACTATTTTTGACACCGGCCGAGCCTCCGTCGAAAACATTTTTGGCACCGGCCAACACGCCGTCGAAAATATTTTTGGTGCCGGCCGAGCCCCCATTGAAAATATTTTCGGTGCCGGCCGAGCTCCAATCGAAAATATTTTCGGAGCCGGCCGAGCTCCCGTCTAAAATATTTTCGGAGCCGGCTGAGCTCCCGTCGAAAGTATTTTCGCCACCGGTCAAGGTACTGTCAAAAATATTTTCGGTGCCGGCCGAGCTCCCGTCTAAAATATTTTCAGTGGCGGCCGAGCCGCCGTCGAAAATATTTTCGGCACCGGTCGAGGTACTGTCGAAAATATTTTCGGCACCGGTCGAGGTCCTGTCGAAAATATTTTCGGGGCCGTCCGAGCTCCCGTCGAAAATATTTTTGGCACCGGCCAACACGCCGTCGAAAATATTTTCGGTGCCGGCCGAGCTCCAATCGAAAATATTTTCGGAGCCGGCCGAGCTCCCGTCGAAAATATTTTTGGAGCCGGCTGAGCCGCCGTCGAAAATATTTTCGCACCGGTCAAGGTGCTGTCGAAAACATTTTCGGGGCCGTCCGAGCTCCCGTCGAAAACGTTTTCGGGGCCGTCCGAGCCTCCGTCGAAAACATTTTTGTCACCGGCCAACACGCCGTCGAAAATATTTTTTACGCCGGCCAAGCTTCCGTCGAAAATATTTTCGGTGCCAGCCGAGATCCCGTCGAAAATATTTTCGGAGCCAGCCGAGACCCTGTCGAAAATATTTTCGGGGGCGTCCGAGCTCCCGTCTAAAATAGTTTTGACGCCGGCGGAGCTTCCATCGAAAATATTTTCGGTGCCGGCCGAGATTCCGTCGAAAATATTTTCGGAGCCGGCCGAGACCCCGTCGAAAATATTTTTGGTGCCGGCCGAGATCCTGTCGAAAATCTTTTGGATGCCAGCCGAGCCTCCGTCGAAAATTTTTTGGGTGCCAGCTGGGCCCCGGTCGAATATATTTTTGGGACCGGCCAACACGCCGTCGAAAATATTTTCGGCACCGTTCGCGGTCCTGTCGAAAATATTTTCGGAACCGGTCGAGGTCCTGTCTAAAATATTTTCGGTGCCGTCCGAGCCGCCGTCGAAAATATTTTCGGCACCGGTCGAGGTCCTTTCGAAAATATTTTAGGGGCCGTCCGAGCTCCAATCGAAAATATTTTTGACACTGGCGGAGCTTCCGTCGAAAATATTTTCGGTGCTGGCCGAGATCCCGTTGAAAATATTTTCGGAGCCGGCCGAGACCCCGTCGAATATATTTTCGGGGCCCTCCGAGCCTCCGTCGAAAACATTTTTGGCACCGGCCAACACGCCGTCGAAAATATTTTCGGTGCCGGCCGAGGCCCCATCGAAAATATTTTCCGCACCGGTAAAGGTCCCATCGAAAATATTTTTGGTGCCGGCCGAGCTCCCGTCGAAAATATTTTCGGTGCCGGCCGAGCTCCCATCGAAAATATTTTCGGCACCGGTCGAGGTCCTGTCGAAAACATTTTCGGGGCCGTCCGAGCTCCCGTCGAAAACATTTTCGGGGCCGTCCGAGCCTCCGTCGAAAACATTTTTGGCACCGGCCAACACGCCGTCGAAAATATTTTTTACGCCGGCCAAGCTTCCGTCGAAAATATTTTCGGTGCCAGCCGAGATCCCGTCGAAAATATTTTCGGAGCCAGCCGAGACCCTGTCGAAAATATTTTCGGGGCCGTCCGAGCTCCCGTCTAAAATATTTTTGACACCGGCGGAGCTTCCATCGAAAATATTTTCGGTGCCGGCCGAGATTCCGTCGAAAATATTTTCGGAGCCGGCCGAGACCCCGTCGAAAATATTTTTGGTGCCGGCCGAGATCCTGTCGAAAATCTTTTGGATGCCAGCCGAGCCTCCGTCGAAAATTTTTTGGGTGCCAGCTGGGCCCCCGTCAAATATATTTTTGGCACCGGCCAACACGCCGTCGAAAATATTTTCGGCACCGTCCGAGCTCCCGTCGAAAATATTTCTGACGCCAGACGAGCTTCCGTCAAAAATATTTTCGGTGCCAGCCGAGCCGCCGTCGAAAATATTTTCGGCACCGGTCGAGGTACTATCGAAAATATTTTCGGGGCCGTCCGAGCTCCCGTCGAAAATATTTTCAGAGCCGGCCGAGCTCCCGTCGAAAATATATTCGGAGCCAGCTGAGCCGCCATCGAAAATATTTTCCGCACCGGTCAAGGTACTGTCAAAAATATTTTCGGGGCCGTCCGAGCCCCCGTTAAAAATATTTTCGGTGCCGGCCGAGCTCCCATCGAAAATATTTTCGGCAGCGGTCGAGGTCCTGTCGAAAATACTTTCGGGGCCGTCCTAGCCTCCGTCGAAAATATTTTCGGCGCCGTTCGATGTCCCGTCGAAACTATTTTCGGGGCCGTCCGAGCCTCTGTCGAAAATATATTGGCACCGGCCAACACGCCGTCGAAAATATTTTTGGTGCCGGCCGAGCTCCAATCGAAAATATTTTCGGAGCCGGCTGAGCTCCCTTCGAAAATATTTTCGGAGCCGGCTGAGCTGCCGTCAAAAATATTTTCGCCACCGGTCAAGGTACTGTCAAAAATATTTTCGGTGCCGGCCGAGACGCCGTCGAAAATATTTTCCGCACCGGTCGAGGTACTGTCGAAAATATTTTCGGGGCCGTCCGAGCCCCGTTAAAAATATTTTCGGTGCCGGCCGAGCTGCCGTCTAAAATATCTTCGGTGCCGGGCGAGCTCCCTTCGAAAATATTTTCAGCACCAGTCGAGGTCCTGTCGAAAATATTTTTGGAGCCGTCCGAGCTCCCGTCGAAAATATTTTTGACGCCGGCGGAGCTTCCGTCGAAAATATTTTCGGTGCCGTCTGAGATCCCATTGAAATATTTTCGGAGCCGGCCGAGACCCCGTCGAATATATTTTCGGGGCCCTCCGAGCCCCGGTCGAAAACATTTTTGGCACCGGCCAACACACCGTCGAAAATATTTTTGGTGCCGGCCGAGCCCCCGTTGAAAATATTTTCGGTGCCGGCCGAGCTGCAATCGAAAATATTTTAGGAGCCGGCCGAGCTCCCGTCGAAAATATTTTCGGAGCCGGCTGAGCCGCCGTTGAAAATATTTTCCGCACCACTCAAGGTACTGTCGAAAATATTTTCGGGGCCGTCCGAGTTCCCGTCGAAAATATTTTTGACGCCGGCCGAGCTTCCGTTGAAAATATTATCGGTGCTGGTTGAGATCCAATCGAAAATATTTTCGGTGCCGGCCGAGATCCTGTCGAAGATATTTTCGGTGCCGGCTGAGCTCCCGTCGAAAATATTTTCGGCACCGGTCGAGGTCCTGTCGAAAATATTTTCGGGGCCGTCCGAGCTCCCGTCGAAAATATTTTCGGCGCCGTTCGAGGTCCCGTCGAAACTATTTCCGGTGCCGGCCGAGATCCCGTCGAAAATATTTTCGGAGCCGGCCGAGACCCTGTCGAAAATATTTTCGGCGCCGTTCGAATTCCTGTCGAAAATATTTTCGGTGCCGGCCGAGCCTCTGTCGAAAATATATTGGCACTGGCCAACACGCCGTCGAAAATATTTTTGGTGCCGGCCGAGCTCCCATCGAAAATATTTTCGGCGCCGGCCGAGGTACTGTCGAAAATATTTTCGGGGCCATCCGAGCTCCCGTTGAAAATATTTTCGGAGCCGGCCAAGCTTCCGTCGAAAATATTTTCGGTGCCGGCCGAGATCCCGTCGAAAATATTTTCGGAGCCGGCCGAGCTTCCGTCGAAAATATTTTCGCTGCCGGTCGAGCTCCCGTCTAAAATATTTTCGGGGCCGTCCGAGCCCACGTTATAAATATTTTTGGTGCCGGCTGAGCTCCCGTCTAAAATATTTTCGGTGCCGGCCGAGCTCCCATCGAAAATATTTTCGGCACCGGTCGAGGTCCTGTCGAAAATATTTTCGGGGCCGTCCGAGCTCCCGTCGAAAATATTTTTGACGCCGGCCGAGCTTCTGTCGAAAATATTTCCGGTGCCGGCCACGATCCTGTCGAAAATATTTTCGGAGCCGGCCGAGCTTCCGTCAAAAATATTTTCGGCACCATTCGAGGTCCTGTCGAAAATATTTTCAGGGCCGTCCGAGCTCCCGTCGAAAATATTTTTGACGCCGGCCGAGCCTCCGTCGAAAACATTTTTTGCACCGGCCAACACGCCGTCTAAAATATTTTTGGTGCCGGCCGAGCCCCCATTGAAAATATTTTCGGTGCCGGCCGAGCCGTCGTCGAAAATATTTTCGGCACCGGTCGAGGTACTGTCGAAAATATTTTCAGGGCCGTCCGAGCCGCCGTTAAAAATATTTTCGGTGCCGTCCGAGCTCCCGTCTAAAATATCTTCCGTGCCGGGCGAGCTCCCTTCGAAAATATTTTCGGAGCCGGCCGAGCTCCCGTCTAAAATATTTTCAGAGCCGGCTGAGCTCCGGTCGAAAATATTTTCGCCACCGGTCAAGGTAATGTCAAAAATATTTTCGGTGCCGGCCGAGCCGCCGTCGAAAATATTTTCGGCACCGGTCGAGGTACTGTCAAAAATATTTTCAGGGCCGTCCGAGCCGCCGTTAAAAATATTTTCGGTGCCGGCCGAGATCCCATTGAAAATATTTTTGGAGCCGGCCTAGACCCCGTCGAATGTATTTTCGGGGCCCTCCGAGCCTCCGTCGAAAACATTTTTGGAACCGGCCAACACGCCTTCGAAAATATTTTTGGTGCCGGCCGAGCCCCCGTTGAAAATATTTTCGGTGCCGGCCGAGCTCCCATCGAAAATATTTTCTGCACCGGTCTAGGTCCTGTCAAAAATATTTTCGGGGCCGTCCAAGTCCCCCTCGAAAATATTTTTGACCCCGGCTGAGCTTCCGTCGAAAATATTTTCGATGCCGGCCGAGACCCTGTCGAAACTATTTTCGGGGCCGTCCGACCCTCTGTCGAAAATATTTTGGCACCGGCCAACACGCTGTCGAAAATATTTTTGGTGCCGGCCGAGCCCCCGTTGATAATATTTTCGGTGCCGGCCGAGCTCCAATCGAAAATATTTTCGGAGCCGGCCGAGCTCCCGTCGAAAATATTTTCGGAGCCGGCCGAGCCGCAGTCGAAAATATTTTCACCACCGGTCAAGGTACTGTCAAAATTATTTTCGGTGCCGGCCGAGCTCCCGTCGAAAACATTTTCGGTGCCGGCCGAGACCCTGTCGAAAATATTTTCGGGGCCGTCCGAGCTCCAATCGAAAATATTTTCGGAGCTGGCCGAGTTCCCGTCGAAAATATTTTCGGAGCCGGCCGAGCTCCCGTCGAAAATATTTTCGGCTCCGTTCGAGGTCCCCTTGAAAGGATTTTCGGGGCCGTCCACGACTCCGTTGAAAACATTTTGGCACTAGCCAACATGCCGTCGAAAATATTTTTGGTGGCGGCCGAGCCCCCGTTGAAAATATTTTCGGGGCCATCCGAGCTCCAATCGAAAATATTTTCGGAGCCGGCCTAGTTCCCCTCGAAAATATTTTCGGAGCCGGCCGAGCCCCCGTTGAAAATATTTTCGGTGCCGGCTGAGCTCCAATCGAAAATATTTTCGGAGCCGGCCGAGTTCCCGTCAAAAATATTTTCGGAGCCGGCTGAGCTGCCGTCGAAAATATTTTAGGCACCGGCCGAGCCTCAATCGAAAATATTTTCGGTGCCGGATGAGACACCGATGAAAATATTTTCGGTGCTGGCCGAGACCCCGTCAAAAATATTTTCGGAGCTGGCCGAGACCGTGTCGAAAAAATTTTCGGTGCCGGCCGAGCTCCCGTCGAAAATATTTTCGGCTCCGTTCGAGGTCCCGTCGAAAGCATTTTCGGGGCCGTCCGAGCCTCCGTTGAAAACATTTTGGCACTAGCCAACATGCCGTCGAAAATATTTTTGGTGCCGGCCGAGCCGCCGTCGAAAATATTTTCGGCACCGGTCGAGGTCCTGTCGAAAATATTTTCGGGGCCGTCCGAGCTCCCGTCTAAAATATTTTTGATGCCGGCGGAGCTTCCGTCGAAAATATTTTCGGTTCCGGCCGAGATCCCGTTGAAAATATTTTCGGAGCCGGCCGAGACCCCGTCGAATATATTTTCGGGGCCCTCCGAGCCTCCGTCGAAAACATTTTTGGCACCGGGCAACACGCCGTCGAAAATATTTTTGGTGCCGGCCGAGACCCCGTCGAAAATATTTTCGGTGCCGGCCGAGCTGCAATCGAAAATATTTTTGGAGCCGGCCGAGCTGCAATCGAAAATATTTTCGGAGCCGGCACAGCTGCCGTCGAAAATATTTTCGGCACCGGTCGAGGTACTGTCGAAAATATATTCGGGGCCATCTGAGCTCCCGTCGAAAATATTTTAGGCACCGGCCGAGCTTCCTTCGAAAACATTTTCGGTGCCGGCCGAGATCCCGTCGAAAATATTTTCGGTGCTGGCCGAGCTCCCGTTGAAAATATTTTCGGCGCCGTTCGAGGTCCCGTCGAAAATATTTTTGGGGCCGTCCGAGCCTCCGTCAAAAACATTTTGGCACCGGCCAACACGCCGTCAAAAATATGTTCGGTGCTGGCCGAGCTCCCGTCTAAAATATTTTCAGTGCCGGCCGAGCTCCCATCGAAAATATTTTCGGCACCGGTCGAGGTACTGTTGAAAATATTTTTGGGGCCGTCGGAGCTCCCGTTGAAAAAATTTTCGGTGCCGGCCGAGCTCCCGTCGAAAATATTTTAGGCACTGGCCGACCCGCCGTCGAAAATATTTTCGGGGCCGGCCGAGCCTCCGTCGAAAATATTTTCGGTGCCGGCCGAGCTCCCGTTGAAAATATTTTAGGAGCCAGCTGAGCCGCCGTCGAAAATATTTTCGCCACCGTTCAAGGTACTGTCAAAAATATTTTCGGTGCCGGCCGAGCTCCCATCGAAATTATTTTCGGCACCGGCCGAGCTTCCGTCGAAAATATTTTCTGGGCCGGCCGAGATCCCGTTGAAAATATTTTCGGAGCCGGCCGAGACCCTTTCGAAAATATTTTCGGGGCCGTCCGAGCCGCCGTCGAAAACATTTTGGCACCGGCCAACACGCCGTCGAAAATATTTTCGGTGCTGGCCGAGCTCCCGTCTAAAATATTTTCAGTGCCGGCCGAGCTCCCATCGAAAATATTTTCGGCACCGGTCGAGGTCCTGTCGAAGATATTTTCTGGGCCGTCCGAGTTCCCGTCGAAAATTTTTTTGACGCCGGCCGAGCTTCCGTCGAAATTATTTTCGGTGCCGGCCGAGATCCCGTCGAAAATATTTTCGGAGCAGGCCGAGACCCTGTCGAAAATATTTTCGGGGCCGTCCGAGCCTCCGTCAAAAATATTTTCGGGGACGTTCGAGGTCCCGTCGAAACTATTTTCGGAGCCGGCTGAGCTGTCGTCGAAAATATTTCGGCCACCGGTCAAGGTACTGTCAAAAATATTTTCGGTGCCGGCTGAGCCGCCGTCGAAATATTTTCGGCACCGGTCGAGGTACTTTCGAAAATATTTTCGGGGCCGTCCGAGCTCCCGTGGAAAATATTTTTGACGCCGGCGGAGCTTCTGTCGAAAATATTTTCTGTGCCGGCCGAGACCCTGTCGAAAATATTTTCGGGGCCGTCCGAGCTCCCGTCGAAAATATTTTCGATGCCAGCCGAGCCTCCGTCTAAAATATTTTCCGTGCCAGCTGAGCTGCCGTCGAAAACATTTTCGGCTCCGGTCGAGGTACAGTCGAAAATATTTTCGGGGCCGTCCGAGCTCCCGTTGAAAATATTCTTGATGCCAGCCGAGCCGCCGTCGAAAATATTTTCGGTGCCGGCCGGGCCCACGTCTAAAATATTTTCGGTGCCGGTCAGAACCTTGTCAAAAATATTTTTGGGCCCGGCCGAGCTCCCTTCGCAAATATTTTTGACGCCGGCCAAGCTTCCGTCGAAAATATTTTCGGTGTCGGCCGACACCCGTCGAAAACATTTTCGGGGCCGTCTGAGCCTCAGTCGAAAACATTTTTGGCACCGGCCAACACGCCGTCGAAAATATTTTCGGTGCCGGCCGAGCCCCCGTTAAAAATATTTTCGGTGCCGGCCGAGCTGCAATCGAAAATATTTTCGGTGCCGGCCGAGCTCCCGTCGAAAATCTTTCCGGAGCCGGCTGAGCCGCCATCGAAAATATTTTCCGCACCTGTCAAGGTACTGTCAAAAATATTTTCGGTGTCGGACGAGATCCCGTCGAAAATATTTTCGGAGCCGGCCGAGCTCCCGTCGAAAATATTTTTGACGCCGGCCGAGCTTCCGTCGAAATTATTTTGGATGCCAGCCGAGCCTCCGTCGAAAATATTTTCGGTGCCAGCCGAGCTCCCGTCTAAAATATTTTCGTTGCCGGCTGAGATCCCGTCGAAAATATTTTCGGAGCCGGCCGAGCCGCCTTCGAAAATATTTTAGGCACCGGCCGAGCCTCCATCGAAAATATTTTCGGTGCCGGATGAGACACCGACGAAAATATTTTCGGTGCCGGTCAGAACCTTGTCGAAAATATTTTCGGGGCCGGCCGAGCTCCCGTCGAAAATATTTTTGACGCCGGCCAAGCTTCCGTCGAAAATATTTTCGGTGTCGGCCGAGCTCCCGTCTAAAATATTTTCGGTGCCAGCTGGGCCCCCGTCGAAAATATTTTATGCACCGGCCAACACGCCGTCGAAAATATTTTCGGCGCCGTTCACGGTCCCGTCGAAAATATTTTCGTCTCCGGTCGAGGTACTGTCGAAAATATTTTCGGGGCCGTCCGAGCCCCCGTTAAAAATATTTTCGGTGCCGGCCGAGCTCCCGTCTAAAATGTCTTCGGTGCCGGCCAAGCTCCCTTCGAAAATATTTTCGGCACCGGTCGAGGTCCTGTCGAAAATATTTTCGGGGCCGTCCGAGCTCCCGTCGAAAATATTTTTGACGCCGGCGGAGCTTCCGTCGAAAATATTTTCGGTGCCGTCCGAGATCCCGTTGAAAATATTTTCGGTGCCGGCCAAGACCCCGTCGAATATATTTTCGGGGCCCTCCGAGCCTCCGTCGAAAACATTTTTGGCACCGGCCAACACGCCGTCGAAAATATTTTTGGTGCCGGCCGAGCCCCCATTGAAAATATTTTCGGTGCCGGCCGAGCTCCAATCGAAAATATTTTCGGAGCCGGCCGAGCTCCCGTCGAAAATATTTTCGGAGCCGGCTGAGCCGCCGTCGAAAATATTTTCCGCACCGGTCAAGGTACTGTCAAAAATATTTTCGGTGCCGGCCGAGCTCCCGTCGAAGATATTTTCGCTGCCGGGCGAGCTCCCTTCGAAAATATTTTCGGCACCGGTCGAGGTCCTGTCGAAAATATTTTCGGGGCTGTCCGAGCCACCGTTAAAAATATTTTCGGTGCCGGCCGAGCTCTGTTCGAAAATATTTTCGGCACCGGTCGAGGTCCTCTCGAAAATATTTTTGGGGCCGTCCAAGCTCCCGTCGAAAATATTTTTGACGCCGGCGGAGCTTCCGTCGAATATATTTTCGGGGCCCTTCGAGCCTCCGTCGAAAACATTTTGGCACCGGCCAACACGCCGTCGAAAATATTTTTGGTGCCAGCTGAGCCCGCGTTGAAAATATTTGCGGTGCCGGCCGAGATCCTGTCGAAAATATTTTCGGAGCCGGCCGAGCTGCAATCGAAAATATTTTCGGAGCCGGCCGAGCTCCCGTCGAAAATATTTTCGGAGCCGGCTGAGCCGCCGTCGAAAATATTTTCCGCACCGGTCAAGGTACTGTCAAAAATATTTTCGGTGCCGGCCGAGATCCCGTCTAAAATATTTTCGGTGCCGGCCGAGCTCCCATCGAAAATTTTTTCGGCACCGGAAGAGGTACTGTCGAAAATATTTTCGGGGCCATCCGAGCTCCTGTCGAAAATATTTTTGACGCCGGCAGAGCTTCCGTCGAAAATATTTTCGGTGCCAGTCGAGATCCCGTCGAAAATATTTTCGGAGCCGGCCGAGCTCCCATCGAAAATATTTTTGACGACATCCGAGCTCCCGTCGAAAATATTTTCGGTGCCAGCCGAGATTCCGTCGAAAATATTTTCGGAGCCGGCCGAGAGCCTGTCGAAAATATTTTCGGGGCCGTCCGAGCTCCCGTCGGAAATATTTTCGGCGCCGTTCGAGGTCCCGTCGAAACTATTTTCGGGGCCCTACGAGCCTCCGTCGAAAACATTTTTGGCACCGGCCAACACGCCGTCGAAAATATTTTTGGTGCCGGCCGAGCCCCCGTTGAAAATATTTTCGGTGCCGGCCGAGCTCCCGTCGAAAATATTTTCGGAGCCGGCTGAGCCGCCGTCGAAAA
Organism: Haliaeetus albicilla; assembly: GCF_947461875.1. NCBI lineage: Eukaryota > Metazoa > Chordata > Aves > Accipitriformes > Accipitridae > Haliaeetus > Haliaeetus albicilla. Next base: position 770,660 of record NC_091497.1, on the reverse strand, counting down.
TATTTTCCGCACCGGTCAAGGTACTGTCAAAAATATTTTTGGTGCCGGACGAGCTTCCGTCGAAAATATTTTCGGTGCCGTCCTAGATCCTGTCGAAGATATTTTCGCTGCCAGCCGAGCTCCCGTCGAATATATTTTCGGGGCCCTCCGAGCCTCCGTCGAAAACATTTTGGCACCGGCCAACACGCCGTCGAAAATATTTTTGGTGCCAGCCGAGCCCCCGTTGAAAATATTTTCGGTGCCGGCCGAGCTCCAATGGAAAATATTTTCGGAGGCGGCCGAGCTGCAATCGAAAATATTTTCGGTGCCGGCCGAGCTCCAATCGAAAACATTTTCGGAGCCGGATGAGCCGCCGTCGAAAATATTTTCTGCACTGGTCAAGGTACTGTCAAAAATATTTTCGGTGCCAGCCGAGCTCCCGTCTAAAATAGTTTCGGTGCCGGCCGAGATCCCGTCGAAAATATTTTCGGAGCCGGCCGAGACCCTGTCGAAAATATTTTCGGGGCCGTCCGAGCTCCCGTCGAAAATATTTTCGGAGCCGGTCAGAACCTTGTCGAAAGTATTTTCGAGGCCGGCCGAGTTCCCGTCGAAAATATTTTTGACACCGGCCAAGCTTCCCTCGAAAATATTTTCGGTGCCGTCCGAGACCCCGTCGAAAATATTTTCGGCGCCGTTCGAGGTCCCGTCGAAACTATTTTCGGGGCCCTCCGAGCCTCCGTCGAAAACATTTTTGGCACCGGCCAACACGCCGTCGAAAATATTTTCGGAGCCGGCTGAGCCCCCGTTGAAAATATTTTCGGTGCCGGCTGAGCCGCCGTCGAAAATATTTTCGGTGCCGGCTGAGCCGCCGTCGAAAATATTTTATGCACCGGCCAACACGCCGTCGAAAATATTTTCGGCGCCGTTCATGGTCCCGTCGAAAATATTTTCGTCACCGGTCGAGGTACTGTCGAAAATATTTTCGGGGCCGTCCGAGCCCCCGTTAAAAATATTTTCGGTGCCGGCAGAGCTACCGTCTAAAATGTCTTCGGTGCCGGCCAAGCTCCCGTCGACAATATTTTCGGCACCGGTTGAGGTCCTGTCGAAAATATTTTCAGGGCTGTCCGAGCTCCCGTCGAAAATATTTTTGACGCCGGCGGAGCTTCCGTCGAAAATATTTTCGGTGCCGTCCGAGATCCCGTTGAAAATATTTTCGGTGCCGGCCAAGACCCCGTCGAATATATTTTCGGGGCCCTCCGAGCCTCCGTCGAAAACATTTTTGGCACCGGCCAACACGCCGTCGAAAATATTTTTGGTGCCGGCCGAGCCCCCGTTGAAAATATTTTCGGTGCCGGCCGAGCTCCAATCGAAAATATTTTCGGAGCCGGCCGAGCTCCCGTCGAAAATATTTTCGGAGCCGGCTGAGCCGCCGTCGAAAATATTTTCCGCACCGGTCAAGGTACTGTCAAAAATATTTTCGGTGCCGGACGAGCTCCCGTCGAAGATATTTTCGCTGCCGGGCGAGCTCCCTTCGAAAATATTTTCGGCACCGGTCGAGGTCCCGTTGAAACTATTTTTGATGCCGGCCGAGCCTCCGTCAAAAACATTTTTGGCACCGGCCAACACGCCGTCGAAAATATTTTCGGAGCCGGCCGAGCCCCCGTTGAAAATATTTTCGGTGCCGGCTGAGCCGCCGTCGAAAATATTTTCCGCACCGGTCAAGGTCCTGTCGAAAATATTTTCGGTGCCGGACGAGCTTCCGTCGAAAATATTTTCGGTGCCGGCCGAGATCCTGTCAAAGATATTTTCGCTGCCGGCCGAGCTCCCGTCGAAAATATTTTTGGCACCGGTCGAGGTCCTGTCGAAAATATTTTCGGAGCCGGCCGAGCTCCCGTCTAAAATATTTTTGACGCCGGCCGAGCTTCCGTCGAAAATCTTTTCGGTGCCGGCCGAGATCCCATCGAAAATATTTTCGGAGCCGGCCGAGCCGCCGTTGAAAATATTTTCGGTGCCGGCCGAGCTCCCGTCGAAAATATTTTCGGAGCCGGTCAGAACCTTGTCGAAAGTATTTTCGAGGCCGGCCGAGTTCCCGTCGAAAATATTTTTGACGCCGGCCAAGCTTCCCTCGAAAATATTTTCAGTGCCGGCTGAGATCCCGTTGAAAATATTTTCGGTGCCGGCCGAGACCCCGTCGAAAATATTTTCGGTGCCGGCCGAGACCCCATCGAAAATATTTTCGGGGCCATCCGAGCTCCCGTCGAAAATATTTCTGACGCCGGACGAGCTTCCGTCGAAAATATTTTAGGCACCGGCCGAGATCCTGTCGAAGATATTTTCGGCACCGGTCGAGGTACTGTCGAAAATATTTTCAGGGCCGTCCGAGCTCCCGTCGAAAATATTTTCGCCACCGGTCAAGGTACTGTCAAAAATATTTTCGAGGCCATCCGAGCTCCCGTCGAAAATATTTTTGACGCCAGCCTAGCTTCCATCGAAATTATTTTCGGTGCCAGCCGAGATCCCGTCGAAAATATTTTCAGAACCGGCCGAGCCGCCGCCGAAAATATTTTAGGCACCGGCCGAGCTCCCTTCGAAAATAATTTTGGCGCCGTTCGAGGTCCCGTCGAAACTATTTTCGGGGCCGTCCTGACTCCGTCGAAAACATTTTGGCACCGGCCAACACGCCGTCGAATATATTTTTGATGCCGGCCGCAATTCCGTCGAAAATATTTTCGGAGACGGCCGAGACCCCGTCGAATATATTATCGGGGCCTTCCGAGCCTCCGTCGAAAACTTTTTTGGCACCGGCCAACACGCCGTTGAAAATATTTTTGGTGCCGGCCGAGACCCCGTTGAAAATATTTTTGGTGCCGGCCGAGCTGCAATTGAAAATATTTTCGGAGCCGGCCGAGCTCCCGTCGAAAATATTTTCGGTGCCGGCCGAGATCCTGTCGAAGATATTTTTGGTGCCGGCCGAGCTCCAGTCAAAAATATTTTCGGCACCGGTCATGGTAGTGTCGAAAATATTTTCGGAGCCGGCCGAGCTCCCGTCGAAAATATTTTCGGAGCCGGCCGAGACCCTGTCGAAAATATTTTCAGGGCCGTCTGAGCTCCCGTCGAAAATATTTTTGACGCCGGCGGAGCTTCCGTCGAAAATATTTTCGGTGCTGTCCGAGATCCCGTTGAAAATATTTCGGAGCCGGCTGAGACCCCGTCGAATATATTTTCGGGGCCCTCCGAGCCTCCGTCGAAAACATTTTTGGCACCGGCCAACACGCCGTCGTAAATATGTTCGGTGCCGGCCGAGCTCCCCTCGATAATATTTTCGGGGGGGTCCTAGTCCCCGTTAAAAATATTTTCGGTGCCGGCCGAGCTCCCATCTAAAATATTTTTGGCGCCGTTCGCGGTCCCGTCGAAAATATTTTTGGCACCGGTCGAGGTACTGTCGAAAATATTTTCGGGGACGTCCGAGCTCCCGTCGAAAATATTTCTGACGCCAGACGAGCTTCCGTCGAAAATATTTTCAGTGCCAGCCGAGATCCCGTCGAAAATATTTTCGGGGCCGTCCGAGCTCCCGTCGAAAATATTTTTGACGCCGGCGGAGCTTCCGTCGAAAATGTTTTCGGTGCCAGCCGAGATCCCGTCGAAAATATTTTTGGAGCCAGCCGAGACCCTGTCGAAAATATTTTCGGGGCCGTCCGAGCTCCCGTCGAAAATATTTTTGACGCCGGCGGAGCTTCCATCGAAAATATTTTCGGTGCCGGCCGAGATTCCGTCGAAAATATTTTCGGAGCCGGCCGAGACCCCGTCGAAAATATTTTTGGTGCCGGCCGAGATCCTGTCAAAAATCTTTTGGATGCCAGCCGAGCCTCCGTCGAAAATTTTTTGGGTGCCAGCTGGGCCCCCGTCGAATATATTTTTGGCACCGGCCAACACGCCGTCGAAAATATTTTCGGCACCGTTCGCGGTCGTGTCGAAAATATTTTCGGAACCGGTCGAGGTCCTGTCGAAAATATTTTCGGGGCCGTCAGAGCTCCCGTCAAAAATATTTTTGACGCCGGCGGAGCTTCCGTCGAAAATATTTTCGGTGCTGTCCGAGATCCCGTTGAAAATATTTCGGAGCCGGCTGAGACCCCGTCGAATATATTTTCGGGGCCCTCCGAGCCTCCGTCGAAAACAATTTTGGCATCGTCCAACACGCCGTCGAAAATATTTTCGGTGCCGGCCGAGCCCCCGTTGAAAATATTTTCGGGGCCGGCCGAGCTCCCGTCAAAAATATTTTCGGAGCCGGCCGAGCTCCCATCGAAAATATTTTCGGAGCCGGCTGAGCTGCCGTCGAAAATATTTTCGCCACCGGTCAAGGTATTGTCAAAATATTTTCGGTGCCGTCCGAGCTCCCGTCTAAAATATTTTCGGTGCCGGCCGAGCCGCCGTTGAAAATATTTTTGGCACCGGTGGAGGTACTGTCGAAAATATTTTCGGGGCCATCCGAGCTCCCGTCGAAAATATTTTTGACGCCGGCGGAGCTTCCGTTGAAAATATTTTCGGGGCCGTCCGAGACCCCGTTAAAAATATTTTCGGTGACGGCCGAGCTCCCGTCTAAAATATTTTCGGTGCCGGCCGAGCTCCCATCGAAAATATTTTCGGCACCGGTCGAGGTCCTGTCGAAAATATTTTCGGGGCCGTCCGAGGTCCCGTCAAAAATATTTTTATCGCCGGCTGAGCTCCCGTGGAAAATATTTTCGGAGCCGGCCGAGATCCCGTTGAAAATATTTTCGGAGCCGGCCGAGACCCCGTCGAATATATTTTCGGGGCCCTCTGAGCCTCCGTCAAAAACATTTTTGGCACCCGTCAACACGCCATCGAAAATATTTTTGGTGCCGGCCGAGCCCCCGTTGAAAATATTTTCGGAGCCGGCCGAGCTCCCTTCGAAAATATTTTCGGAGCCGGCTGAGCTCCCGTCTAAAATATTTGCGGTGCCGGCCGAGCTCCCATCGAAAATATTTTTGACGCCGGCCGAGCTTCCGTCGAAAATATTTTCGGGGCCATCCGAGCTCCCGTCGAAAATCTTTTTGACGCCGGCCGAGCTTCCGTCGAAAATATTTTCGGTGCCGTTCAAGGTCCCGTCGAAACTATTTTCGGGGCCGTCCGAGTCTCCGTCGAAAACATTTGGGCACCGGCCAACACGCCGTCGAAAATATTTTTGGTGCCGGCCGAGCCCCCGTTGAAAATATTTTTGGTGCCGGCCGAGCTCCAATCGAAAATATTTTCGGAGCCGGCCGAGCTTCCGTCGAAAATATTTTTGGTGCCGGCTGAGATCCCGTTGAAAATATTTTCGGTGCCGGCCAAGACCACGTCGAAAATATTTTCGGTGCCGGCCGAGATCCTGTCAAAAATCTTTTGGATGCCAGCCGAGCCTCCAATGAAAATATTTTCAGTGCCAGGTGGGCCCCCGTCGAAACTATTTTTGGCACCGGCCAAGCCGCCGTCGAAAATATTTTCAGCGCCGTTCGCGGTCCCGTCGAAAATATTTTCGGCACCGGTCGAGGTACTGTCGAAACTATTTTCGGGGCCGTCCGAGCTCCGGTCGAAAATATTTCTGACGCCGGACGAGCTTACGTCGAAAATATTTTCGGTGCCGGCCGAGATCCTGTCAAAGATAGTTTCGGTGCCGGCCGAGCTCCCGTCGAAAATATTTTCGGCACCGGTTGAGGTACTGTCGAAAATATTTTCGGGGCCGTTCGAGCTCCCGTCGAAAATATTTTCGGTGCCGGCCGTGATCCCATCGAAAATATTTTCAGAGCCGGCCGAGACGTCGTCGAAAATATTTTAGGCACCGGCTGAGCCTCCATTGAAAATATTTTCGGGGCCGTCCCAGCTCCCGTCGAAAATATTTCTGACGCCGGACGAGCTTCCGTCGAAAATATTTTCGGTGCCGGCCGAGATCCCATCGAAAATATTTTCGGAGGCGGCCGAGCCGCCGTCGAAAATATTTTAGGCACCGGCCGAGCCTCCATCGAAAATATTTTCGGTGCCGGATGAGACACCGACGAAATTATTTTCGGTGCTGGCCGGGCCTCCGTCTAAAATATTTTCGGTGCCGGATGAGCTCCAATCGAAAATATTTTCGCCACCGGTCAAGGTACTGTCAAAATATTTTCGGTGCGGGCCGAGCTCCAATCGAAAATATTTTTGGTGCCGGCCGAGCCGCCGTCGAAAATATTTTCGGCACCGGTCGAGGTACTGTCGAAAATATTTTCGGGGCCGTCCGAGCTCCCGTCGAAAATATTTTTGACGCCGGCGGAGCTTCCGTCGAAACTATTTTTGGTGCCGTTCGAGGTCCCATCGAAACTATATTCGGGGCCGTCCGAGCTCACGTCAAAAATATTTTCGGAGCCGGCTGAGCTGCCGGCGAAAATATTTTCGGTGCTGGCCGAGATCCCGTCGAAAATATTTTTGGAGCTGGCCAAGCCGCCTTCGAAAATATTTTAGGCACCGGCCGAGCCTCCATCGAAAATATTTTCGGTGCCGGTCAGAAGCTTGTCGAAAATATTTTTGGGGCCGGCCGAGCTCCCGTCGAATATATTTTTGACGCCAGACGAGCTTCCGTCGACAATATTTTCGGTGCCAGCCGAGATCCTGTCGAAGATATTTTCGGAGCCGGCCGAGATCCCGTCTAAAATATTTTTGACGCCGGCGGAGCTTCTGTCGAAAATATTTTCGGTGCCGGCCGAGATTCCGTCGAAAATATTTTCGGAGCCGGCCGAGACCCCGTCGAAAATATTTTTGGTGCCGGCCGAGATCCTGTCGAAATCTTTTGGATGCCAGCCGAGCCTCCGTCGAAAATGTTTTGGGTGCCAGCTGGGCCCCCGTCGAATATATTTTTGGCACCGGCCAACACGCCGTCGTATATATTTTCGGCGCCGTTCGCGGTCCTGTCGAAAATATTTTCGGAACCGGTAGAGGTCCTGTCGAAAATATTTTCGGGGCCGTCCGAGCTCCCGTCAAAAATATTTTTGACGCCGGCGGAGCTTCCGTCGAAAATATTTTCGGTGCCGTCCGAGATCCCGTTGAAAATATTTCGGAGCCGGCTGAGACCCCGTCAAATATATTTTCGGGGCCCTCCGAGCCTCCGTCGAAAACATTTTTGATACCGGCCAACACGCCGTCGTAAATATTTTTGGTGCCGGCCGAGCTCCCCTCGAAAATATTTTCGGGGGGGTCCTAGCCCCCGTTAAAAATATTTTCGGTGCCGGCCGAGCTCCCGTCTAAAATATTTTCGGCGCCGTTCGCGGTCCCGTCGAAAATATTTTCGGCACCGGTCGAGGTACTGTCGAAAATATTTTCGGGGCCGTCCGAGCTCCCGTCGAAAATATTTCTGACGCCAGACGAGCTTCCGTCGAAAATATTTTCGGTGCCAGCCGAGATCCTGTCGAAGATATTTTTGGTGCCGGCCGAGTTCACGTCGAAAATATTTTCGGAGCCGGCCGAGCTCCCGTCGAAAATATTTTCGGAGCCGGCTGAGCTGCCGTCGAAAATATTTTTGATGCCGGCCAAGCTTCCGTCAAAATTATTTTCGGTGCCGGCCAAGCTCCAATCGAAAATATTTTCGGAGCCGGCCGAGCTCCCGTCGAAAATATTTTCGGAGCCGGTCGAGCTCCCTTCGAAAATATTTTCGGTGCCGGCCTAGTCGCCATCGAAAGTATTTTCCGAACCGGTCAAGGTACTGTCAAAAATATTTTCGGTGCCGGACGAGCTTCCGTCGAAAATATTTTCGGTGCCGGCCGAGATCCCGTCGAAGATATTTTCGCTGCCGGCCGAGCTCCCGTCAAAAATATTTTCGGAGCCGGCCGAGCCGCCTTCGAAAAAATTTTAGGCACCGGCCGAGCCTCCATCGAAAATATTTTCGGTGCCGGATGAGACACCGTCGAAAATATTTTCGTTGCCGGCCAGGCCCCCGTCTAAAATATTTTCGGTGCCGGTCAGAACCTTGTCGAAAATATTTTCGGTGCCGGCCGAGCTCCCGTCGAAAATATTTTTGACGCCGGCCGAGCTTCCGTCGAAAATATTTTCGGTACCGGCTGAGCTCCCATCGAAAATATTTTCGGCACCGGACGAGGTACTGTCGAAAATATTTTCGGGGCCATCCGACCTCCCGTCGAAAATATTTTTGACGCCGGCCGAGCTTCCGTTGAAAATATTTTCGGTGCCGGCCGAGCTCCCGTCTAAAATATTTTCGGTGCCGGCCGAGCCGCCATCCAAAATATTTTCGGCACCGGTCGAGCTCCCGTCTAAAATATCTTCGGTGCCGGGCGAGCTCCCTTCGAAAATATTTTCGGCATCGGTCGAGGTCCTGTCGAAAATATTTTCGGGGCCGTCTGAGCCGCCGTTAAAAATATTTTTGGTGCCGGCCAATCTCCCATCGAAAATATTTTCGGGGCCATCCGAGCTCCCGTCGAAAATATTTTCGGTGCCGGCCTAGATCCCGTTGAAAATATTTTCGGAGCCGACCGAGACCCCGTCGAATATATTTTCGGGGCCCTCCGAGCCTCCGTCGAAAACATTTTTGGCACCGGCCAACACGCCGTCGAAAATATTTTTGGTGCCGGCCGAGCCCCCGTTGAAAATATTTTCGGTGCCAGCCGAGCCGCCGTCGAAAATATTTTCGCCACCGGTCGAGGTACTGTCAAAAATATTTTCGAGGCCATCCGAGCTCCCGTCTAAAATATTTTTGACGCCAGCCTAGCTTCCATCGAAATTATTTTCGGTGCCAGCCGAGATCACGTCGAAAATATTTTCGGAACCGGCCGAGCCGCCGTTGAAAATATTTTCGGTGCCGGCCGAGCTCCCTTCGAAAATATTTTTGGCGCCGTTTGAGGTCCCGTCGAAACTATTTTCGGGGCCGTCCTGACTCCGTCGAAAACATTTTGGCACCGGCCAACACGCCGTCGAAAATATTTTTGGTGCCGGCCGAGCTCCCGTCTAAAATAATTTCGGTGCCGGCCGAGCTCCATCGAAAATATTTTCGGCACCGGACGAAGTACTGTCGAAAATATTTTCGGGGCCATCCGAGCTCCCGTCGAAAATATTTTTGACACCGGCCGAGCGTCCATCGAAAATATTTTCGGCGCCGTTCGAGCCCCCGTTGAAAATATTTTCGGTGCCGTCCGAGCCTCCGTTGAAAACAGTTTGGCACTGTCCAACACGCCGTTGAAAATATTTTTGGTGCCGTCCGAGCCCCCGTCGAAAATATTTTCGGTGCCGGCCAAGCTCCAATCGTAAATATTTTCGGAGCCGGCCGAGCTTCCGTTGAAAATATTTTCGGTGCTGGCCGAGATCCCATCGAAAATATTTTCGGCACCGGTCGGGGTCCTGCCGAAAATATTTTCGGGGCCGTCTGAGCTCCCGTCGAAAATATTTTTGACGCCGGCGGAGCTTCCGTCGAAAATATTTTCGGAGCCGTCCGAGACCCCGTCGAAAATAATTTTGGTGCCGGCCGAGATCCTGTTGAAAATCTTTTGGATGCCAGCCGAGCCTCCATCGAAAATATTTTCGGTGCCAGCTGGGCCCCCGTCGAAACTATTTTTGGCACCGGCCAAGCCGCCGTCGAAAATATTTTCGGCGCCGTTCGCGGTCCCGTCGAAAATATTTTCGGCACCGGTCGAGGTACTGTCGAAAATATTTTCGGGGCCGGCCGAGCTCCTGTCGAAAATATTTTTGACGCCGGCCGAGCTTCCGTCGAAAATATTTTCGGTACCGGCTGAGCTCCCATCGAAAATATTTTCGGCGCCGTTCGAGGTCCCGTCGAAACTATTTTTGGGGCCGTCCGAGCCTCCGTCGAAAACATTTTGGCACCGGCCAACACGCCGTCGAAAATATTTTCGGTGCCGGCCAAGATCCCGTCGAAAATATTTTCGGTGCCGGCCGAGTCCCGTCGAAAATATTTTCGGAGCCGGCTGAGCTGCCGTCGCAAATATTTTCCGCACCGGTCAAGGTACTGTCAAAAATATTTTCGGTGCCGGCCGAGCTCCCATCTAAAATATTTTCGGTGCCTGCCGAGCTCCCATCGAAAATATTGTCAGAGCCGGCCGAGCCTCCGTCAAAACTATTTTTGGTGCCGGCCGGCACCTTTTTGAAAATATTTTCGGGGCTGGCCACGCCGCCGTCTAAAATATTTTCGGTTCCGGTCAGAACCTTGTCGAAAACATTTTCAGGGCCGTCTGAGCCTCCGTTGAAAACATTTTTGGCACCGGCAAACATGCCGTCGAAAATATTTTTGTTGCCGGCCGAGATCCCGTCGAAAATATTTTCGGAGCCGGCTGAGACCCTGTTGAAAATATTTTCGGGGCCGTCCGAGATCCCTTCGAAAATATTTTCGGCGCCGTTCGAGGTCCCGTCGAAAATATTTTCGGGGCCGTCCGAGCTCCCGTGAAAAATATTTCTGACGCCGGCGGAGCTTCCGTCGAAAATATTTTCGGTGCCGGCCGAGATCCCGTCGAAAATATTTTCAGAACCGGCTGAGCTCCCGTCGAAAATATTTTCGGAGCCGGCTGAGCCGCCATCGAAAATATTTTCCGCACCGGTCAAGGTACTGTCAAAAATATTGTCATTGCCCGCCGAGCTTCCGTCGAAAATATTTTCGGAGCCGGCCGAGGTCCCGTCGAAACTATTTTCGGGGCCGTCCGAGCTCCCGTCGAAAATATTTTCCGCGCCGTTCGAGGTCCCGTCGAAACTATTTTCGGGGCCGTCCGAGCTTCCGTCGAAAATATTTTCGGGGCCGTACGAGATCCCTTCGAAAATATTTTCGGCGCCGTTCGAGGTCCCGTCGAAACTATTTTTGGGGCCGTCCGAGCCTCCGTCGAAAACATTTTGGCACCGGCCAACACGCCGTCGAAAATATTTTCGGTGCCGGCCGAGATCCTGTCGAAGATATTTTCGGTGCCGGCCGAGATCCCGTCGAAAATATTTTCGGAGCCAGCTGAGCTGCCGTCGAAAATATTTTCGGAGCCAGCTGAGCTGCCGTCGAAAATATTTTCGGCGCCGTTCGAGGTCCCGTCGAAACTATTTTTGACGCCGGCCGAGCTTCCGTCGAAAACATTTTGGCACCGGCCAACACACCGTCGAAAATATTTTCGGTGCCGGCCGAGCCCCCGTTGAAAATATTTTCGGTGCCGGTCAGAACCTTGTCGAAAATATTTTCGGGACCATCCGAGCTCCCGTCGAAAATATTTTTGACGCCGGCCAAGCTTCCGTCGAAAATATTTTCGGTGCCGGCCGAGATCCCGTCGAAAATATTTTCGGGGCCGTCCGAGCCTCCGTCGAAAACATTTTTGGCACCGGCCAACACGCCGTCAAAAATATTTTCGGAGCCGGCCGAGACCCCGTCGAAAATATTCTCGGGGCCGTCCGAGCTCCCGTCGAAAATATTTTGGACGCCGGCCGAGACCCCATCGAAAAAATTTTCGACGCCGGCCGAAATCCCGTCGAAAATATTTTCGGTGCCGGCTGAGTCCCGTCTAAAATATTTTCGGTGCCAGGCGGGCCCCCGTCGAAAATATTTTCGGTGCCGGCCGAGCCCCCATCGAAAACATTTTCGGCGCCGTTCGAGGTCCCGTCGAAAATATTGTCGGAGCCGGACGAGACCCCGTCGAAAATATTTTCGGGGCCGTCCGAGCCTCCGTCGAAAACATTTTTGGCACCGGTCGAGGTACTGTCGAAAATATTTTCGGGGCCGTCCGAGCTCCCGTCGAAAATATTTTTGACGCCGGACGAGCTTCCGTCGAAAATATTTTTGGTGCCGGCCGAGATCCTGTCGAAGATATTTTCGGTGCTGGCCGAGCCGACGTCGAAAATATTTTCGGCACCGGTCGAGGTACTGTCGAAAATATTTTCGGGGCCGTCCGAGCTGCCGTTGAAAATATTTTTGACTCCGGCGGAGCTTCCGTTGAAAATATTTTCGGTGCTGGCCGAGATCCCGTCGAAAATATTTTCGGATCCGGCCGAGCCGCCGTCGAAAATATTTTAGGCACCGGCTGAGCCTCCATCGAAAATATTTTCGGTGCCGGATGAGACACTGACGAAAATATTTTCGGTGCCGGCCGGGCCCCCGTCTAAAATATTTTCGGTGCCGGTCAGGACCTTGTCGAAAGTATTTTCGGGGCCGGCCGAGATCCCGTCGAAAATATTTTTGACGCCGGCCAAGCTTCCGTCGAAAATATTTTCGGTGCCGGCCGAGACCCCGTCGAAAATATTTTTGGTGCCGTCCGAGCTGCCGTCGAAAATATTTTGGACGCCGGCCGAGACCCCGTCAAAAAAATTTTCGACGCCGGCCAAGATCCCATTGAAAATATTTTCGGTGCCGGCTGAGTCCCGTCTAAAATATTTCCGGTGCCAGGCGGGCCGCCGTCGAAAATATTTTCGGCACTGGTTGAGGTCCTGTCGAAAATATTTTCGGGGCCGGCCGAGCTCCCATCGAAAATATTTTTGACGCCGGCCGAGCTTCCATCGAAAATCTTTTGGATGCCAGCCGAGCCTCCGTCGAAAATATTTTCGGTGCCAGCTGGGCCCCCATCGAAACTATTTTTGGCACCGGCCAAGACGTCGTCGAAAATATTTTCGGCGCCATTCGCGGTCCCGTCGAAAATATTTTCGGCACCGGTCGAGGTACTGTCGAAAATATTTTCGGTGCCGTCCGAGCTCCTGTTGAAAATATTTCTGACGCCGGACGAGCTTCCGTCGAAAATATTTTCGGTGCCGGCCGAGGTACTGTCGAAGATATTTTCGGGGCCGTCCGAGCTCCCATCAAAAATATTTTCGGCGCCGTTCGAGGTCCCGTCGAAGCTATTTTCGGGGCCGTCCGAGCCTCCGTCGAAAACATTTTGGCACCGGCCAACACGCTGTTGAAAATATTTTTGGTGGCGGCCGAGCCCCCGTTGAAAATATTTTCGGTGCCGGCCGAGCTCCAATCGAAAATATTTTGGATGCCATCCGAGCTCCCGTCGAAAATATTTTCGGTGCCAGCTGGGCCCCCGTCGAAAATATTTTCGGAGCCGGCCGAGACCCCGTCGAAAATATTTTCGGCACCGGTCGAGGTACTGTCGAAAATATTTTCAGGACCGTCCGAGCTCCCGTTGAAAATATTTCTGACGCTGGACGAGCTTCCGTTGAAAATATTTTTGGTGCCGGCCGAGATCCTGTCGAAGATATTCTCGGTGCCGGCTGAGTCCCATCGAAAATATTTTCGGAGCCGGCCGAGCCGCCGTCGAAAATATTTTAGGCTCCGGCCGAGCTCCCATCGAAAATATTTTCGGCGCCGTTCGAGGTCCCGTCGAAAATATTGTCGGAGCCGGCCGAGACGCCGTCGAAAATATTTTCGGTGCCGGCCGAGCTCCCGTCGAAAATATTGTCGGAGCCGGCCGAGCCGCCGTTGAAACTATTTTCGGTGCCGGTCAGAACCTTGTCGAAAACATTTTCGGTGCCGTCCGAGCTCCCGTCGAAAATATTTTTGACGCCGGCCAAGCTTCCGTCAAAAATATTTTCGGTGCCGGCCGAGACCCCGTCGAAAACATTTTCAGGGCCCTTTGAGCCTCCGTCAAAAACATTTTTGGCACCGGCCAACACGCCGTCGAAAATATTTTCTGAGCCGGCCGAGCCCCGTTAAAAATATTTTCGGTGCCGACTCAGTCCCGTCTAAAATATTTTCGGTGCCGGCCGAGATCCCATCGAAAATATTTTCGGCACCGGTCGAGGTCCTGTCGAAAATATTTTCGGGGCCTTTCGAGCTCCGGTCGAAAATATTTTTGACGCCGGCCGAGCTTCCATCGAAAATATTTTCGGTGCCGGCCGAGCTCCAATCGAAAATATTTTCGGTGCCGTCCGAGCTCCCGTCGAAAATATTTTCGCCACCGGTCAAGGTACTGTCAAAAATATTTTCGGTGCCGGCCGAGCTCCCGTCTAAAATATTTTCGGTGCCGGCCGAGCTCCCATCGAAAATATTTTCGGCACCGGATGAGGTACAGTCGAAAATATTTTCGGGGCCGTCCTAGCTCCCGTAGAAAATATTTTTGACGCCGGCCGAGCTTCCGTCGAAAATATTTTCGGTGCTGGCCGAGATCCCGTTGAAAATATTTTCGGAGCCGGCCGAGACCCCGTTGAATATATTTTCGGGGCCCTCCGAGCCTCCGTCGAAAACATTTTTGGCACCAGCCAACACGCCGTCGAAAATATTTTTGATGCCGGCCGCGCCCCAGTTGAAAATATTTTAGGTGCCGGCCGAGCTCCAATCGAAAATATTTTCGGCACCGGACGAGGTACTGTCGAAAATATTTTCGGCGCCGTTCGAGGTCCCGTCGAAACTATTTTCGGTGCCGTCCGAGCTTCCGTCGAAAATATTTTCGGGGCTTTCGAGCTCCCGTCGAAAATATTTTCGGAGCCGGCCGAGGTCCCGTCGAAACTATTTTCGGGGCCGTCCGAGCTCCCGTCGAAAATATTTTCCGCGCCGTTCGAGGTCCCGTCGAAACTATTTTCGGGGCCGTCCGAGCTTCCGTCGAAAATATTTTCGGGGCCGTACGAGATCCCTTCGAAAATATTTTCGGCGCCGTTCGAGGTCCCGTCGAAACTATTTTTGGGGCCGTCCGAGCCTCCGTCGAAAACATTTTGGCACCGGCCAACACGCCGTCGAAAATATTTTCGGTGCCGGCCGAGATCCTGTCGAAGATATTTTCGGTGCCGGCCGAGATCCCGTCGAAAATATTTTCGGAGCCGGCCGAGCTGCCGTCGAAACTATTTTCGGAGCCAGGTGAGCTGCCGTCGAAAATATTTTCGGCGCCGTTCGAGGTCCCGTCGAAACTATTTTTGACGCCGGCCGAGCTTCCGTCGAAAACATTTTGGCACCGGCCAACACGCCGTCGAAAATATTTTCGGTGCCGGCCGAGCCCCCGTTGAAAATATTTTCGGTGCCGGTCAGAACCTTGTCGAAAATATTTTCGGGACCATCCGAGCTCCCGTCGAAAATATTTTTGACGCCGGCCAAGCTTCCGTCGAAAATATTTTCGGTGCCGGCCGAGATCCCATCGAAAATATTTTCGGGGCCGTCCGAGCCTCCGTCGAAAACATTTTTGGCACCGGCCAACACGCCATCGAAAATATTTTTGGTGCCGACCGAGCCCCCGTCGAAAATATTTTCGGCGCTGTTCGAGGTCCCGTCGAAACTATTTTCGGGGCCGTCCGAGCTTCCGTCGAAAATATTTTCGGGGCCGTCCAAGCTCCCGTTGAAAATATTTTCGGCGCCGTTTGAGGTCCCGTCGAAACTATTTTTGGGGCCATCCGAGCCTCCGTTGAAAACATTTTGGCACCGGCCAACACGCCGTCGAAAATATTTTCGGTGCCGGCCGAGCTGCAATCGAAAATATTTTCAGTGCTGGCCGAGATCCCGTCGAAAATATTTTCGGGGCCGGCCGAGCTCCCGTCTAAAATATTTTTGGTGCCGGCCGAGCTCCCATCGAAAATATTTTCGGCACTGGTCGAGGTCCCGTCGAAAATATTTTCGGGGCCGTCCTAGCTCCCGTAGAAAATATTTTTGACGCCGGCCGAGCTTCCGTCGAAAATATTTTCGGTGCTGGCCGAGATCCCGTTGAAAATATTTTCGGAGCCGGCCGAGACCCCGTTGAATATATTTTCGGGGCCCTCCGAGCCTCCGTCGAAAACATTTTTGGCACCAGCCAACACGCCGTCGAAAATATTTTTGATGCCGGCCGCGCCCCAGTTGAAAATATTTTAGGTGCCGGCCGAGCTCCAATCGAAAATATTTTCGGCACCGGACGAGGTACTGTCGAAAATATTTTCGGCGCCGTTCGAGGTCCCGTCGAAACTATTTTCGGTGCCGTCCGAGCTTCCGTCGAAAATATTTTCGGGGCTTTCGAGCTCCCGTCGAAAATATTTTCGGAGCCGGCCGAGGTCCCGTCGAAACTATTTTCGGGGCCGTCCGAGCTCCCGTCGAAAATATTTTCCGCGCCGTTCGAGGTCCCGTCGAAACTATTTTCGGGGCCGTCCGAGCTTCCGTCGAAAATATTTTCGGGGCCGTACGAGATCCCTTCGAAAATATTTTCGGCGCCGTTCGAGGTCCCGTCGAAACTATTTTTGGGGCCGTCCGAGCCTCCGTCGAAAACATTTTGGCACCGGCCAACACGCCGTCGAAAATATTTTCGGTGCCGGCCGAGATCCTGTCGAAGATATTTTCGGTGCCGGCCGAGATCCCGTCGAAAATATTTTCGGAGCCGGCCGAGCTGCCGTCGAAACTATTTTCGGAGCCAGCTGAGCTGCCGTCGAAAATATTTTCGGCGCCGTTCGAGGTCCCGTCGAAACTATTTTTGACGCCGGCCGAGCTTCCATCGAAAACATTTTGGCACCGGCCAACACGCCGTCGAAAATATTTTCGGTGCCGGCCGAGCCCCCGTTGAAAATATTTTCGGTGCCGGTCAGAACCTTGTCGAAAATATTTTCGGGACCATCCGAGCTCCCGTCGAAAATATTTTTGACGCCGGCCAAGCTTCCGTCGAAAATATTTTCGGTGCCGGCCGAGATCCCGTCGAAAATATTTTCGGGGCCGTCCGAGCCTCCGTCGAAAACATTTTTGGCACCGGCCAACACGCCATCGAAAATATTTTTGGTGCCGACCGAGCCCCCATCGAAAATATTTTCGGCGCTGTTCGAGGTCCCGTCGAAACTATTTTCGGGGCCGTCCGAGCTTCCGTCGAAAATATTTTCGGGGCCGTCCAAGCTCCCGTTGAAAATATTTTCGGCGCCGTTTGAGGTCCCGTCGAAACTATTTTTGGGGCCATCCGAGCCTCCGTTGAAAACATTTTGGCACCGGCCAACACGCCGTCGAAAATATTTTCGGTGCCGGCCGAGCTGCAATCGAAAATATTTTCAGTGCTGGCCGAGATCCCGTCGAAAATATTTTCGGGGCCGGCCGAGCTCCCGTCTAAAATATTTTTGGTGCCGGCCGAGCTCCCATCGAAAATATTTTCGGCACTGGTCGAGGTCCCGTCGAAAATATTTTCGGGGCCGTCCTAGCTCCCGTAGAAAATATTTTTGACGCCGGCCGAGCTTCCGTCGAAAATATTTTCGGTGCTGGCCGAGATCCCGTTGAAAATATTTTCGGAGCCGGCCGAGACCCCGTTGAATATATTTTCGGGGCCCTCCGAGCCTCCGTCGAAAACATTTTTGGCACCAGCCAACACGCCGTCGAAAATATTTTTGATGCCGGCCGCGCCCCAGTTGAAAATATTTTAGGTGCCGGCCGAGCTCCAATCGAAAATATTTTCGGCACCGGACGAGGTACTGTCGAAAATATTTTCGGCGCCGTTCGAGGTCCCGTCGAAACTATTTTCGGTGCCGTCCGAGCTTCCGTCGAAAATATTTTCGGGGCTTTCGAGCTCCCGTCGAAAATATTTTCGGAGCCGGCCGAGGTCCCGTCGAAACTATTTTCGGGGCCGTCCGAGCTCCCGTCGAAAATATTTTCCGCGCCGTTCGAGGTCCCGTCGAAACTATTTTCGGGGCCGTCCGAGCTTCCGTCGAAAATATTTTCGGGGCCGTACGAGATCCCTTCGAAAATATTTTCGGCGCCGTTCGAGGTCCCGTCGAAACTATTTTTGGGGCCGTCCGAGCCTCCGTCGAAAACATTTTGGCACCGGCCAACACGCCGTCGAAAATATTTTCGGTGCCGGCCGAGATCCTGTCGAAGATATTTTCGGTGCCGGCCGAGATCCCGTCGAAAATATTTTCGGAGCCGGCCGAGCTGCCGTCGAAACTATTTTCGGAGCCAGCTGAGCTGCCGTCGAAAATATTTTCGGCGCCGTTCGAGGTCCCGTCGAAACTATTTTTGACGCCGGCCGAGCTTCCGTCGAAAACATTTTGGCACCGGCCAACACGCCGTCGAAAATATTTTCGGTGCCGGCCGAGCCCCCGTTGAAAATATTTTCGGTGCCGGTCAGAACCTTGTCGAAAATATTTTCGGGACCATCCGAGCTCCCGTCGAAAATATTTTTGACACCGGCCAAGCTTCCGTCGAAAATATTTTCGGTGCCGGCCGAGATCCCGTCGAAAATATTTTCGGGGCCGTCCGAGCCTCCGTCGAAAACATTTTTGGCACCGGCCAACACGCCATCGAAAATATTTTTGGTGCCGACCGAGCCCCCGTCGAAAATATTTTCGGCGCTGTTCGAGGTCCCGTCGAAACTATTTTTGGGGCCGTCCGAGCTTCCGTCGAAAATATTTTCGGGGCCGTCCGAGCTCCCGTTGAAAACATTTTGGCACCGGCCAACACGCCGTCGAAAATATTTTCGGTGCCGGCCGAGCTGCAATCGAAAATATTTTCAGTGCCGGCCGAGCTCCCGTCTAAAATATTTTTGGTGCCGGCCGAGCTCCCATCGAAAATATTTTCGGCACTGGTCGAGGTCCCGTCGAAAATATTTTCGGGGCCGTCCTAGCTCCCGTAGAAAATATTTTTGACGCCGGCCGAGCTTCCGTCGAAAATATTTTCGGTGCTGGCCGAGATCCCGTTGAAAATATTTTCGGAGCCGGCCGAGACCCCGTTGAATATATTTTCGGGGCCCTCCGAGCCTCCGTCGAAAACATTTTTGGCACCAGCCAACACGCCGTCGAAAATATTTTTGATGCCGGCCGCGCCCCAGTTGAAAATATTTTAGGTGCCGGCCGAGCTCCAATCGAAAATATTTTCGGCACCGGACGAGGTACTGTTGAAAATATTTTCGGCGCCGTTCGAGGTCCCGTCGAAACTATTTTCGGTGCCGTCCGAGCTTCCGTCGAAAATATTTTCGGGGCTTTCGAGCTCCCGTCGAAAATATTTTCGGAGCCGGCCGAGGTCCCGTCGAAACTATTTTCGGGGCCGTCCGAGCTCCCGTCGAAAATATTTTCCGCGCCGTTCGAGGTCCCGTCGAAACTATTTTCGGGGCCGTCCGAGCTTCCGTCGAAAATATTTTCGGGGCCGTACGAGATCCCTTCGAAAATATTTTCGGCGCCGTTCGAGGTCCCGTCGAAACTATTTTTGGGGCCGTCCAAGCCTCCGTCGAAAACATTTTGGCACCGGCCAACACGCCGTCGAAAATATTTTCGGTGCCGGCCGAGATCCTGTCGAAGATATTTTCGGTGCCGGCCGAGATCCCGTCGAAAATATTTTCGGAGCCGGCCGAGCTGCCGTCGAAACTATTTTCGGAGCCAGCTGAGCTGCCGTCGAAAATATTTTCGGCGCCGTTCGAGGTCCCGTCGAAACTATTTTTGACGCCGGCCGAGCTTCCGTCGAAAACATTTTGGCACCGGCCAACACGCCGTCGAAAATATTTTCGGTGCCGGCCGAGCCCCCGTTGAAAATATTTTCGGTGCCGGTCAGAACCTTGTCGAAAATATTTTCGGGACCATCCGAGCTCCCGTCGAAAATATTTTTGACGCCGGCCAAGCTTCCGTCGAAAATATTTTCGGTGCCGGCCGAGATCCCGTCGAAAATATTTTCGGGGCCGTCCGAGCCTCCGTCGAAAACATTTTTGGCACCGGCCAACACGCCGTCGAAAATATTTTCGGTGTCGGCTGAGATCCCGTCGAAAATATTTTTGGAGCCGGCCGAGACCCCGTCAAAAATATTTTCGGAGCCGGCCGAGACCCCGTCGAAAATATTCTCGGGGCCGTCCGAGCTCCCGTCGAAAATATTTTGGACGCCGGCCGAGACCCCATCGAAAAAATTTTCGACGCCGGCCGAAATCCCGTCGAAAATATTTTCGGTGCCGGCTGAGTCCCGTCTAAAATATTTTTGGTGCCAGGCGGGCCCCCGTCGAAAATATTTTCGGTGCCGGCCGAGCCCCCATCGAAAACATTTTCGGCGCCATTCGAGGTCCCGTCGAAAATATTGTCGGAGCCGGACGAGACCCCGTCGAAAATATTTTCGGGGCCGTCCGAGCCTCCGTCGAAAACATTTTTGGCACCGGTCGAGGTACTGTCGAAAATATTTTCGGGGCCGTCCGAGCTCCCATCGAAAATATTTTCGGAGCCGGCCGAGCCGCCGTCGAAAATATTTTAGGCTCCGGCCGAGCTCCCATCGAAAATATTTTCGGCACCGTTCGAGGTCCCGTCGAAAATATTGTCGGAGCCGGCCGAGACGCCGTCGAAAATATTTTCGGTGCCGGCCGAGCTCCCATCGAAAATATTTTCGGAGCCGGCCGAGCCGCCGTCGAAACTATTTTCGGTGCCGGTCAGAACCTTGTCGAAAACATTTTCGGTGCCGTCCGAGCTCCCGTCGAAAATATTTTTGACGCCGGCCAAGCTTCCGTCAAAAATATTTTCGGTGCCGGCCGAGACCCCGTCGAAAACATTTTCAGGGCCGTTTGAGCCTCCGTCGAAAACATTTTTGGCACCGGCCAACACGCCGTCGAAAATATTTTCTGTGCCGGCCGAGCCCCGTTAAAAATATTTTCGGTGCCGACTCAGTCCCGTCTAAAATATTTTCGGTGCCGGCCGAGATCCCATCGAAAATATTTTCGGCACCGGTCGAGGTCCTGTCGAAAATATTTTCGGGGCCTTTCGAGCTCCGGTCGAAAATATTTTTGACGCCGGCCGAGCTTCCATCGAAAATATTTTCGGTGCCGGCCGAGCTCCAATCGAAAATATTTTCGGGGCCGTCCGAGCTCCCGTCGAAAATATTTTCGCCACCGGTCAAGGTACTGTCAAAAATATTTTCGGTGCCGGCCGAGCTCCCGTCTAAAATATTTTCGGTGCCGGCCGAGCTCCCATCGAAAATATTTTCGGCACCGGATGAGGTACAGTCGAAAATATTTTTGGGGCCATCCGAGCTCCCGTCGAAAATATTTTTGACGCCGTCCGAGCTTCCGTCGAAAATATTTTCGGTGCCGGCTGAGATGCCGTCGAAAATATTTTCGGAGCCGGCCGAGACCCTGTCGAAGATATTTTCGGTGCCGGCCGAGCTCCCGTCGAAAATATTTTCAGCACCGGTCGAGCTTCCGTCGAAAATATTTTAGCTGCCGGCCGAGATCCCATCGATAATATTTTCGGAGCCGGCCGAGCCGCCGTCGAAAATATTTTAGGAACCGGCCGAGCCTCCGTCGAAAACATTTTTGGCACCAGCCAACACGCCGTCGAAAATATTTTTGATGCCGGCCGCGCCCCAGTTGAAAATATTTTAGGTGCCGGCCGAGCTCCAATCGAAAATATTTTCGGCACCGGACGAGGTACTGTCGAAAATATTTTCGGTGCCGTTCGAGGTCCCGTCGAAACTATTTTCGGTGCCGTCCGAGCTTCCGTCGAAAATATTTTCGGGGCTTTCGAGCTCCCGTCGAAAATATTTTCGGAGCCGGCCGAGGTCCCGTCGAAACTATTTTCGGGGCCGTCCGAGCTCCCGTAGAAAATATTTTCCGCGCCGTTCGAGGTCCCGTCGAAACTATTTTCGGGGCCGTCCGAGCTTCCGTCGAAAATATTTTCGGGGCCGTACGAGATCCCTTCGAAAATATTTTCGGCGCCGTTCGAGGTCCCGTCGAAACTATTTTCGGAGCCAGCTGAGCTGCCGTCGAAAATATTTTCGGCGCCATTCGAGGTCCCGTCGAAACTATTTTTGACGCCGGCCGAGCTTCCGTCGAAAACATTTTGGCACCGGCCAACACGCCGTCGAAAATATTTTCGGTGCCGGCCGAGCCCCCGTTGAAAATATTTTCGGTGCCGGTCAGAACCTTGTCGAAAATATTTTCGGGACCATCCGAGCTCCCGTCGAAAATATTTTTGACACCGGCCAAGCTTCCGTCGAAAATATTTTCGGTGCCGGCCGAGATCCCGTCGAAAATATTTTCGGGGCCGTCCGAGCCTCCGTCGAAAACATTTTTGGCACCGGCCAACACGCCATCGAAAATATTTTTGGTGCCGACCGAGCCCCCGTCGAAAATATTTTCGGCGCTGTTCGAGGTCCCGTCGAAACTATTTTTGGGGCCGTCCGAGCTTCCGTCGAAAATATTTTCGGGGCCGTCCGAGCTCCCGTTGAAAATATTTTCGGCGCCGTTTGAGGTCCCGTCGAAACTATTTTTGGGGCCATCCGAGCCTCCGTTGAAAACATTTTGGCACCGGCCAACACGCCGTCGAAAATATTTTCGGTGCCGGCCGAGCTGCAATCGAAAATATTTTCAGTGCCGGCCGAGATCCCGTCGAAAATATTTTCGGGGCCGGCCGAGCTCCCGTCTAAAATATTTTTGGTGCCGGCCGAGCTCCCATCGAAAATATTTTCGGCACTGGTCGAGGTCCCGTCGAAAATATTTTCGGGGCCGTCCTAGCTCCCGTAGAAAATATTTTTGACGCCGGCCGAACTTCCGTCGAAAATATTTTCGGTGCTGGCCGAGATCCCGTTGAAAATATTTTCGGAGCCGGCCGAGACCCCATTGAATATATTTTCGGGGCCCTCCGAGCCTCCGTCGAAAACATTTTTGGCACCAGCCAACACGCCGTCGAAAATATTTTTGATGCCGGCCGCGCCCCAGTTGAAAATATTTTAGGTGCCGGCCGAGCTCCAATCGAAAATATTTTCGGCACCGGACGAGGTACTGTCGAAAATATTTTCGGCGCCGTTCGAGGTCCCGTCGAAACTATTTTCGGTGCCGTCCGAGCTTCCGTCGAAAATATTTTCGGGGCTTTCGAGCTCCCGTCGAAAATATTTTCGGAGCCGGCCGAGGTCCCGTCGAAACTATTTTCGGGGCCGTCCGAGCTCCCGTCGAAAATATTTTCCGCGCCGTTCGAGGTCCCGTCGAAACTATTTTCGGGGCCGTCCGAGCTTCCGTCGAAAATATTTTCGGGGCCGTACGAGATCCCTTCGAAAATATTTTCGGCGCCGTTCGAGGTCCCGTCGAAACTATTTTTGGGGCCGTCCGAGCCTCCGTCGAAAACATTTTGGCACCGGCCAACACGCCGTCGAAAATATTTTCGGTGCCGGCCGAGATCCTGTCGAAGATATTTTCGGTGCCGGCCGAGATCCCGTCGAAAATATTTTCGGAGCCGGCCGAGCTGCCGTCGAAACTATTTTCGGAGCCAGCTGAGCTGCCGTCGAAAATATTTTCGGCGCCGTTCGAGGTCCCGTCGAAACTATTTTTGACGCCGGCCGAGCTTCCGTCGAAAACATTTTGGCACCGGCCAACACGCCGTCGAAAATATTTTCGGTGCCGGCCGAGCCCCCGTTGAAAATATTTTCGGTGCCGGTCAGAACCTTGTCGAAAATATTTTCGGGACCATCCGAGCTCCCGTCGAAAATATTTTTGACGCCGGCCAAGCTTCCGTCGAAAATATTTTCGGTGCCGGCCGAGATCCCATCGAAAATATTTTCGGGGCCGTCCGAGCCTCCGTCGAAAACATTTTTGGCACCGGCCAACACGCCGTCGAAAATATTTTCGGTGTCGGCTGAGATCCCGTCGAAAATATTTTTGGAGCCGGCCGAGACCCCGTCAAAAATATTTTCGGAGCCGGCCGAGACCCTGTCGAAAATATTCTCGGGCCGTCCGAGCTCCCGTCGAAAATATTTTCGACGCCGGCCGAGACCCCATCGAAAAAATTTTCGACGCCGGCCGAAATCCCGTCGAAAATATTTTCGGTGCCGGCTGAGTCCCGTCTAAAATATTTTCGGTGCCAGGCGGGCCCCCGTCGAAAATATTTTCGGTGCCGGCCGAGCCCCCATCGAAAACATTTTCGGCGCCGTTCGAGGTCCCGTCGAAAATATTTTCGGCGCCGTTCGAGGTCCTGTCGAAAATCTTTTGGATGCCAGCCGAGCCTCTGTCGAAAATATTTTCGGTGCCAGCTGGGCCCCCGTCGAAACTATTTTTGGCACCGGCCAAGCCGCCGTCGAAAATATTTTCGGCGCCGTTCGCGGTCCCGTCGAAAATATTTTCGGCGCCGTTCGAGGTCCCGTCGAAACTATTTTCGGGGCCGTCCGAGCCTCCGTCAAAAACATTTTGGCACTGGCCAAGACGCCGTCAAAAATATTTTTGGTGCCGTCCGAGCCCCCGTCGAAAATATTTTCGGAGCCGGCTGAGCCGCCGTCAAAAATATTTTCCGCACCGGTCAAGGTACTGTCAAAAATATTTTCGGTGCCGGCCGAGCTCCCATCGAAAATATTTTCGGCACCGGACGAGGTACTGTCGAAAATATTTTTGATGCCGGCCGAGCTTCCGTCGAAAATATTTTTGACGCCGCCCGAGCTTCCGTTGAAAATATTTTCGGTGCCGGCCGAGATCCCGTCGAAAATATTTTCGGAGCCGGCTGAGCTGACGTCGAAAATATTTTTGCCACCGGTCAAGGTACTGTCAAAAATATTTTCGGGGCTGTCCGAGCTCCCGTCGATAATATTTTTGACGCCGGACGAGCTTCCGTCGAAAATATTTTCGGTGCCGGCCGAGACCCCGTCGAAATTATTTTCGGTGTCGGCTGAGCCGCCGTCGAAAATATTTTCCGCACTGGTCAAGGTACTGTCAAAAATATTTTCGGTGCCGGCCGAGCTCCCATCGAAAATATTTTAGGCACCGGCCGAGATCCTGTCGAAGATATTTTCGGCACCGGTCGAGGTACTGTCAAAAATATTTTCGGGGCCGTCCGAGCTCCCGTCAAAAATATTTCTGACGCCGGACGAGCTTCCGTCGAAAATATTTTAGGCACCGGCCGAGATCCTGTCGAAGATATTTTCGGCACCGGTCGAGGTACTGTCGAAAATATTTTCGGGGCCGTCCAAGCTTCCATCGAAAATATTTTCGGTGCCGGCCGAGATCCCGTCGAAAATATTTTCGGAGCCGTCCGAGCTCCCGTCGAAAATATTTCTGACGCCGGACGAGCTTCCGTCGAAAATATTTTTGGTGCCGGCCGAGATCCTGTCGAAGATAGTTTCGGTGCCGGCCATGCTCCCGTCGAAAATATTTTCGGTGCCGTTCGAGATCCTGTCGAAGATAGTTGCGGTGCCGGCCGAGCTCCCATCGAAAATATTTTCGGCGCCGTTCGAGGTCCCGTCGAAACTATTTTCGGGGCCGTCCGAGCCTCCGTCAAAAACATTTTGGCACCGGCCAACACGCAGTCAAAAATATTTTTGGTGCCGTCCGAGCCCCCGTCGAAAATATTTTCGGAACCGGCCGAGCTCCCGTCGAAAATATTTTCGGAGCCGGCTGAGACGCCGTCAAAAATATTTTCCGCACCGGTCAAGGTACTGTCAAAAATATTTTCGGAGCCGGCCGAGACCCTGTCGAAAATATTTTCGGGGCCGTCCGAGCTCCCGTCGAAAATATTTTTGGCGCCGTTCGAGGTCCCGTCGAAACTATTTTCGGGGCCGTCCGAGCCTCCGTCGAAAACATTTTGGCACCGGCCAACAGGCCGTCGAAAATATTTTTGGTGCCGGCCGAGCCCCCGTTGAAAATATTTTCGGTGGCGGCCGAGCTCCAATCGAAAATATTTTCGGTGCCGGCCGAGATCCCGTCGAAAATATTTTCGGAGCCGGCCGAGACCCTGTCGAAAATATTTTCGGGGCCGTCCGAGCTCCCGTTGAAAATATTTTTGGCGCCGTTCGAGGTCCCGTCGAAACTATTTTCGGGGCCGTCCGAGCCTCCGTCGAAAACATTTTGGCACCGGCCAACAGGCCGTCGAAAATATTTTTGGTGCCGGCCGAGCCCCCGTTGAAAATATTTTCGGTGGCGGCCGAGCTCCAATCGAAAATATTTTCGGTGCCGGCCGAGATCCCGTCGAAAATATTTTGAGAGCTGGACGAGACCCCGTCGAAAATATTTTTGGTGCCGGCCGAGATCCTGTCGAAAATCTTTTGGATGCCAGCCGACCTCCCGTCGAAAATATTTTCGGTGCCAGCTGGGCCCCCGTCGAAAATATTTTTGGCACCGGCCAAGCCGCCGTCGAAAATATTTTCGGCGCCGTTCGCGGTCCCGTCGAAAATATTTTCGGCACCGGTCGAGGTACTGTCGAAAATATTTTCGGGGCCGTCCGAGCTCCCGTCGAAAATATTTCTGATGCCGGACGAGCTTCCGTCGAAAATATTTTAGGCACCGGCCGAGATCCTGTCGAAGAGATTTTCGGCACCGGTCGAGGTACTGTCGAAAATATTTTCGGGGCCGTCCGAGATTCCATCGAAAATATTTTCGGTGCCGGCCGAGCTCCAATCGAAAATATTTTCGGTGCCGGCCGAGATCCCGTCGAAAATATTTTCGGAGCCAGCTGGGCCCCCGTTGAAAATATTTTTGGCACCGGCCAAGCTGCCGTCGAAAATATTTTCGGCGCCGTTCGCGGTCCCGTCGAAAATATTTTCGGCACCGGTCGAGGTACTGTCAAAAATATTTTCGGGGCCGTCCGAGCTCCCGTCGAAAATATTTTTGGTGCCGGACGAGCTTCCGTCGAAAATATTTTAGGCACCGGCCGAGATCCTGTCGAATATATTTTCGGCTCCGGTCGAGGTACTGTCGAATATATTTTCGGGGCCGTCCGAGCTTCCATCGAAAATATTTTAGGCACTGGCCGAGCTTCCATCGAAAATATTTTCGGTGCCGGATGAGACACCGACGAAAATATTTTCGGTGCCGGCCGGGCCCCCGTCGAAAATATTTTTGGCACCGGCCAAGCTGCCGTCGAAAATATTTTCGGAGCCGGCCAAGCCGCCGTCGAAAATATTGTCGGCGCCGGTCGCGGTCCTGTCGAAAATATTTTCGGCACCGGTCGAGGTATTGTCAAAAATACTTTCGGTGCCGGCCGAGCTCCCGTCGAAAATATTTTTGACGCCGCCCGAGCTTCCGTTGAAAATATTTTCGGTGCCGGCCGAGATCCCGTCGAAAATACTTTCGGAGCCTGCCGAGACCCTGTCGAAAATATTTTCGGGGCCGTCCGAGCTCCCGTCGAAAATATTTTCGGCGCCGTTCGAGGTCCCGTCGAAACTATTTTCGGGGCCGTCCGAGCCTCCGTCGAAAACATTTTGGCACCGGCCAACAGGCCGTCGAAAATATTTTTGGTGCCGGCCGAGCCCCCGTTGAAAATATTTTCGGTGCCGGCCGAGCTCCAATCGAAAATAGTTTTGGTGCCGGCCGAGATCCCATCGAAAATATTTTCGGAGCCGGACGAGACCCCGTCGAAAATATTTTTGGTGCCGGCCGAGATCCTGTCGAAAATCTTTTGGATGCCAGCCGAGCCCCCGTCGAAAATATTTTCGGTGCCAGCTGGGCCCCCGTCGAAAATATTTTAGGCACCGGCGGAGGTTCCATCGAAAATATTTTCGGTGCCGGATGAGACACCGACGAAAATATTTTCGGTGCCGGCTGGGCCCCCAGCTAAAATATTTCCGGTGCTGGTCAGAACCGTGTCGAAAATATTTTCGGAGCCGGCCGAGCTCCCGTCGAAAATATTTTTGACGCCGGCCGAGCTTCCGTCGAAAATATTTTCAGTGCCGGCCGAGCTCCCGTCGAAAATATTTTCGACGCCGCCCGAGCTCCAATCAAAAATATTTTCGGTGCCGGCCGAGATCCCGTCGAAAATATTTTCGCAGCCGGCTGAGACCCTGTCGAAAATATTTTCGGGGCCGTCCGAGCTCCCGTCGAAAATATTTACGGCGCCCTTCGAGGTCCCGTCGAAACTATTTTCGGGGCCGTCCGAGCCTCCGTCGAAAACATTTTGGCACCGGCCAACAAGCCGTCGAAAATATTTTTGGTGCCGGCCGAGCCCCCGTCGAAAATATTTTCGGTGCCGGCCGAGGTATTGTCAAAAATACTTTTGGTGCCGGCCGAGCTCCCTTCGAAAATATTTTCGGCACCGGACGAGGTACTGTCGAAAATATTTTTGATGCGGCCGAGCTTCCGTCGAAAATATTTTTGACGCCGCCCAAGCTTCCGTTGAAAATATTTTCGGTGCCGGCCGAGATCCCATCGAAAATATTTTCGGAGCCAGCCGAGACCCTGTCGAAAATATTTTAGGCACTGTCGAAAATATTTTTGATGCGGCCGAGCTTCCATCGAAAATATTTTCGGTGCCGGATGAGACACCGACGAAAATATTTTCGGTGCCGGCCGGGCCCCCGTCTAAAATATTTCCGGTGCTGGTCAGAACCTTGTTGAAAATATTTTCGGAGCCGGCCGAGCTCCCGTCGAAAATATTTTTGACGGTGGCCGAGCTTCCGTCGAAAATATTTTTGGTGCTGACCGAGATCCCATCGAAAATACTTTCGGCACCGGTCGAGGTCCTGTCAAAAATATTTTCGGGGCTGTCCGAGCTCCCGTTGAAAATAGTTTTGACGCCGGCGGATCTTCCGTCGAAAATATTTTCAGTGCCGGCCGAGATCCCGTTGAAAATATTTTCGGAGACGTCCGAGCTTCCGTCTAAAATATTTTTGGTGCCGGCCGAGATCCTGTCGAAAATCTTTTGGATGCCAGCCGAGCCTCCGTCGAAAATATTTTCGGTGCCAGCTGGGCCCCCGTCGAAACTATTTTTGGCACTGGCCAAGCCGCCGTCGAAAATATTTTCGGCGCCGTTCGAGGTCCCGTCGAAACTATTTTCGGGGCCGTCCGAGCCTCCGTCAAAAACATTTTGGCACTGGCCAACACGCCGTCAAAAATATTTTTGGTGCCGTCCGAGCCCCCGCGGAAAATATTTTCGGAGCCGGCTGAGCCGCCGTCAAAAATATTTTCCGCACCGGTCAAGGTACTGTCAAAAATATTTTCGGTGCCGGCCGAGCTCTCATCGAAAATATTTTCGGCACCGGATGAGGTACTGTCGAAAATATTTTTGATGCCGGCCGAGCTTCCGTCGAAAATATTTTTGACGCCGCCCGAGCTTCCGTTGAAAATATTTTCGGTGCCGGCCGAGATCCCGTCGAAAATATTTTCGGAGCCAGCCGAGACCCTGTAGAAAATATTTTCGGGGCCGTCCGAGCTGCCGTCGAAAATATTTTCGGCGCCGTTCGAGGTCCCGTCGAAACTATTTTCGGGGCCGTCCGAGCCTCCGTCGAAAACATTTTGGCACCGGCTAACACGCCGTCGAAAATATTTTTGGTGCCGATTGACCCCCGTTGAAAATATTTTCGGCACCGGTCGAGGTCCTGTCGAAAATATTTTCGGAGCCGTCCGAGCTCCCATCGAAAATATTTCTGACGCCGGACGAGCTTCCGTTGAAAATATTTTCGGCGCCGTTCGAGATCCTGTCGAAGATAGTTTCGGTGCCGGCCGAGCTCCCGTCGAAAATATTTTCGGCGCCGTTCGAGATCCTGTCGAAGATAGTTTCGGTGCCGGCCGAGATCCCGTCGAAAATATTTTCGGCGCCGTTCGAGGTCCCGTCGAAACTATTTTCGGGGCCGTCCGAGCCTCCGTCGAAAACATTTTGGCACCGGCCAACACGCCGTCGAAAATATTTTTGGTGCCGATCGAGCCGCCGTTGAAAATATTTTCGGTGCCGGCCGAGCTCCAATCGAAAATATTTTCGGTGCCGGCCGAGATCCCGTCGAAAATATTTTCGGTGCCAGCTGGGCCCCCGTCGAAAATATTTTTGGCACCGGCCAAGCTGCCGTCGAAAATATTTTCGGCGCCGTTCGCGGTCCCGTCGAAAATATTTTCGGCACCGGTCGAGGTACTGTCGAAAATATTTTCGGGGCCGTCCGAGCTCCCGTCGAAAATATTTCTGACGCCGGACGAGCTTCCGTCAAAAATATTTTAGGCACCGGCCGAGATCCTGTCGAAGATATTTTCGGCACCGGTCGAGGTACTGTCGAAAATATTTTCGGGGCCGTCGAAGCTTCCATCGAAAATATTTTCGGTGCCGGCCGAGATCCCGTCGAAAATATTTTCGGAGCCGGACGAGGTACTGTCGAAAATATTTTTGATGCCGGCCGAGCTTCCGTCGAAAATATTTTTGACGCCGCCCGAGCTTCCGTTGAAAATATTTTCGGTGCCGGCCGAGATCCCGTCGAAAATATTTTCGGTGCCGGCCGAGACCCTGTCGAAAATATTTTCGGGGCTGTCCGAGCTCCCATCGAAAATATTTTCGGCGCCGTTCGAGGTCCCGTCGAAACTATTTTCGGGGCTGTCCGAGCCTCCGTCGAAAACATTTTGACACCGGCGGAGCTTCCGTCGAAAATATTTTCGGGGCTGTCCGAGCTCCCGTCGAAAATAGTTTTGACGCCGGCGGATCTTCCGTCGAAAATATTTTCAGTGCCGGCCGAGATCTCGTTGAAAATATTTTCGGAGCCGTCCGAGCTTCCGTCTAAAATATTTTTGGTGCCGGCCGAGATCCTGTCGAAAATCTTTCGGATGCCAGCCGAGACTCCGTCGAAAATATTTTCGGTGCCAGCTGGGCCCCCGTCGAAACTATTTTTGGCACCGGCCAAGCCGCCGTTGAAAATATTTTCGGAGCCGGTCGCGGTCCCGTCGAAAATATTTTCGGCACCGGTCGAGGTCCTGTCGAAAATATTTTCGGAGCCGTCCGAGCTCCCGTCGAAAATAGTTCTGACGCCGGACGAGCTTCCGTCGAAAATATTTTCGGTGCCGGCCGAGATCCTGTCGAAGATAGTTTCGGTGCCGGCCGAGCTCCCGTTGAAAATATTTTCGGCGCCGTTCGAGGTCCCGTCGAAACTATTTTCGGGGCCGTCCGAGCCTCCGTCAAAAACATTTTGGCACCGGCCAACACGCCGTCAAAAATATTTTTGGTGCCGTCCGAGCCCCCGTCGAAAATATTTTCGGAGCCGGCTGAGCCGCCGTCAAAAATATTTTCCGCACCGGTCAAGGTACTGTCAAAAATATTTTCAGTGCCGGTCGCGGTCCCGTCGAAAATATTTTCGGCACCGGACAAGGTACTGTCGAAAATACTTTTGATGCCGGCCGAGCTTCCGTCGAAAACATTTTTGACGCCGCCCGAGCTTCCGTTGAAAATATTTTCGGTGCCGGCCGAGAACCCGTCGGAAATATTTTCGGAGCCGGCCGAGACCCTGTCGAAAATATTTTCGGGGCCGTCCGAGCTGCCGTCGAAAATATTTTCGGCGCCGTTCGAGGTCCCGTCGAAACTATTTTCGGGGCCATCCGAGCCTCCGTCAAAAACATTTTGGCACCGGCCAACAGGCCGTCGAAAATATTTTGGTGCCGGCCGAGCCCCCGTTGAAAATATTTTCGGTGCCGGCCGAGCTCCAATCGAAAATATTTTCGGTGCCGGCCGAGATCCCGTCGAAAATATTTTCGGAGCCGGACGAGACCCCGTCGAAAATATTTTTGGTGCCGGCCGAGATCCTGTCAAAAATCTTTTGGATGCCAGCCGAGCCTCCGTCGAAAATATTTTCGGTGCCAGCTGGGCCCCCGTCGAAACTATTTTTGGCACCGGCCAAGCCGCCGTCGAAAATATTTTCGGCGCCGGTCGCGGTCCCGTCGAAAATATTTTCGGCGCCGTTCGAGGTCCCGTCGAAACTATTTTCGGGGCCGTCCGAGCCTCCGTCAAAAACATTTTGGCACCGGCCAAGACGCCGTCAAAAATATTTTTGGTGCCTTCTGAGCCCCCGTCGAAAATATTTTTGGAGCCGGCCGAGCTCCCGTCGAAAATATTTTCGGAGCCGGCTGAGCCGCCGTCAAAAATATTTTCCGCACCGGTCAAGGTACTGTCAAAAATATTTTCGGTGCCGGCCGAGCTCCCATCGAAAATATTTTCGGCACTGGACGAGGTACTGTCGAAAATATTTTTGATGCCGGCCGAGCTTCCGTCGAAAATATTTTTGACGCCGCCCGAGCTTCCGTTGAAAATATTTTCGGTGCCGGCCGAGATCCCGTCGAAAATATTTTCGGAGCCAGCCGAGACCCTGTCGAAAATATTTTCGGGGCCGTCCGAGCTGCCGTCGAAAATATTTTCGGCGCCGTTCGAGGTCCCGTCGAAACTATTTTCGGGGCCGTCCGAGCCTCCGTCGAAAACATTTTGGCACCGGCCAACACGCCGTCGAAAATATTTTTGGTGCCGATCGAGCCCCCGTTGAAAATATTTTCGGTGCCGGCCGAGCTCCAATCGAAAATATTTTCGGTGCCGGCCGAGATCCCGTCGAAAATATTTTCGGAGCCGGACGAGACCCCGTCGAAAATATTTTTGGTGCCGGCCGAGATCTTGTCGAAAATCTTTTGGATGCCAGCCGACCTCCCGTCGAAAATATTTTCGGTGCCAGCTGGGCCCCCGTCGAAAATATTTTTGGCACCGGCCAAGCTGCCGTCGAAAATATTTTCGGCGCCGTTCGCGGTCCCGTCGAAAATATTTTCGGCACCGGTCAAGTTACTGTCGAAAATATTTTCGGGGCCGTCCGAGCTCCCGTCGAAAATATTTCTGATGCCGGACGAGCTTCCGTCGAAAATATTTTAGGCACCGGCCGAGATCTTGTCGAAGATATTTTCGGCACCGGTCGAGGTACTGTTGAAAATATTTTCGGGGCCGTCCGAGCTTCCATCGAAAATATTTTCGGTGCCGGCCGAGCTCCCGTCGAAAATATTTTCGGAGCCGGCCGAGCCGCCGTCGAAAATATTTTAGGCACCGGCCGAGCTTCCATCGAAAATATTTTCGGTGCCGGATGAGACACCGACGAAAATATTTTCGGTGCCGGCCGGACCCCCATCTAAAATATTTCCGGTGCTGGTCAGAACCTTGTCGAAAATATTTTCGGGGCCGGCCGAGCTCCCGTCGAAAATATTTTTGGTGCCGGCCGAGATCCCGTCGAAAATATTTTCGGAGCCGGCCGAGCTGCCGTCGAAAATGTTTTTGCCACCGGTCGAGGTCCTGTCGAAAATATTTTCGGGGCTGTCCGAGCTCCCGTCGAAAATAGTTTTGACGCCGGCGGATCTTCCGTCGAAAATATTTTCAGTGCCGGCCGAGATCCCGTTGAAAATATTTTCGGAGCCGTCCGAGCTTCCGTCTAAAATATTTTTGGTGCCGGCCGAGATCCTGTCGAAAACATTTTGGATGCCAGCCGAGCCTCCATCGAAAATATTTTCGGTGCTAGCTGGGCCCCCGTCGAAACTATATTTGGCACCGGCCAAGCCGCCGTCGAAAATATTTTCGGCGCCGTTCGCGGTCCCGTCGAAAATATTTTCGGCACCGGTCGAGGTCCTGTCGAAAATATTTTCGGAGCCGTCCGAGCTCCCGTCGAAAATATTTCTGACGCCGGACGAGCTTCTGTCGAAAATATTTTTGGTGCCGGCCGAGATCCTGTCGAAGATAGTTTCGGTGCCGGCCGAGCTCCCGTCGAAAATATTTTCGGCGCCGTTCGAGATCCTGTCGAAGATAGTTTCGGTGCCGGCCGATCTCCCGTCGAAAATATTTTCGGCGCCGTTCGAGATCCTGTCGAAGATAGTTTCGGTGCTGGCCGAGCTCCCGTCGAAAATATTTTCGGTGCCGTCCGAGCCCCCGTCGAAACTATTTTCGGGGCCGTCCGAGCCTCCGTCAAAAACATTTTGGCACCGGCCAACACGCTGTCAAAAATATTTTCGGTGCCGGCCGAGCTCCCGTCGAAAATATTTTCGGAGCAGGCCCAAGCCGCCGTCGAAAATATTTTCGGCACCGGTCGCGGTCCCGTCGAAAATATTTTCGGCACCGGTCGAGGTATTGTCAAAAATACTTTCAGTGCCGGCCGAGCTCACTTCGAAAATATTTTTGGCACCGGACGAGGTACTGTCGAAAATATTTTTGATGCCGGCCGAGCTTCCGTCGAAAATATTTTTGACGCCGCCCGAGCTTCCATTGAAAATATTTTCGGTGCCGGCCGAGATCCCGTCGAAAATATTTTCGGAGCCAGCTGAGACCCTATCGAAAATATTTTCGGGGCCGTCCGAGCTGCCGTCGAAAATATTTTCGGCGCCGTTCGAGGTCCCGTCGAAACTATTTTCGGGGCCGTCCGAGCCTCCGTCGAAAACGTTTTGGCACCGGCCAACAGGCCGTCGAAAATATTTTCGGAGCCGGACGAGACCCCGTCGAAAATATTTTTGGTGCCGGCCGAGATCCTGTTGAAAATCTTTTGGATGGCAGCCGAGCCCCCGTCGAAAATATTTTCGGTGCCAGCTGGGCCCCCGTCGAAAATATTTTTGGCACCGGCCAAGCCGCCGTCGAAAATATTTTCGGCGCCGTTCGCGGTCCCGTCGAAAATATTTTCGGCACCGGTCGAGGTGCTGTCGAAAATATTTTCGGGGCCGTCCGAGCTCCCGTCGAAAATATTTCTGACGCCAGACGAGCTTCCGTCGAAAATATTTTAGGCACCGGCCGAGATCCTGTCGAATATATTTTCGGCTCCGGTCGAGGTACTGTCGAATATATTTTCGGGGCCGTCCGAGCTTCCATCGAAAATATTTTAGGCACTGGCCGAGCTTCCATCGAAAATATTTTCGGTGCCGGATGAGACACCGACGAAAATATTTTCGGTGCCGGCCGGGCCCCCGTCGAAAATATTTTTGGCACCGGCCAAGCTGCCGTCGAAAATATTTTCGGAGCCGGCCAAGCCGCCGCCGAAAATATTGTCGGCGCCGGTCGCGGTCCTGTCGAAAATATTTTCGGCACCGGTCGAGGTATTGTCAAAAATACTTTCGGTGCCGGCCGAGCTCCTGTCGAAAATATTTTTGACGCCGCCCGAGCTTCCGTTGAAAATATTTTCGGTGCCGGCCGAGATCCCGTCGAAAATACTTTCGGAGCCTGCCGAGACCCTGTCGAAAATATTTTCGGGGCCGTCCGAGCTCCCGTCGAAAATATTTTCGGCGCCGTTCGAGGTCCCGTCGAAACTATTTTCGGGGCCGTCTGAGCCTCCGTCGAAAACATTTTGGCACCGGCCAACAGGCCGTCGAAAATATTTTTGGTGCCGGCCGAGCCCCCGTTGAAAATATTTTCGGTGCCGGCCGAGCTCCAATCGAAAATAGTTTTGGTGCCGGCCGAGATCCCATCGAAAATATTTTCGGAGCCGGACGAGACCCCGTCGAAAATATTTTTGGTGCCGGCCGAGATCCTGTCGAAAATCTTTTGGATGCCAGCCGAGCCCCCGTCGAAAATATTTTCGGTGCCAGCTGGGCCCCCGTCGAAAATATTTTAGGCACCGGCGGAGGTTCCATCGAAAATATTTTCGGTGCCGGATGAGACACCGACGAAAATATTTTCGGTGCCGGCTGGGCCCCCAGCTAAAATATTTCCGGTGCTGGTCAGAACCGTGTCGAAAATATTTTCGGAGCCGGCCGAGCTCCCGTCGAAAATATTTTTGACGCCGGCCGAGCTTCCGTCGAAAATATTTTCAGTGCCGGCCGAGCTCCCGTCGAAAATATTTTCGACGCCGCCCGAGCTCCAATCAAAAATCTTTTCGGTGCCGGCCGAGATCCCGTCGAAAATATTTTCGCAGCCGGCTGAGACCCTGTCGAAAATATTTTCGGGGCCGTCCGAGCTCCCGTCGAAAATATTTACGGCGCCGTTCGAGGTCCCGTCGAAACTATTTTCGGGGCCGTCCGAGCCTCCGTCGAAAACATTTTGGCACCGGCCAACAAGCCGTCGAAAATATTTTTGGTGCCGGCCGAGCCCCCGTCGAAAATATTTTCGGTGCCGGCCGAGGTATTGTCAAAAATACTTTTGGTGCCGGCCGAGCTCCCTTCGAAAATATTTTCGGCACCGGACGAGGTACTGTCGAAAATATTTTTGATGCGGCCGAGCTTCCGTCGAAAATATTTTTGACGCCGCCCAAGCTTCCGTTGAAAATATTTTCGGTGCCGGCCGAGATCCCATCGAAAATATTTTCGGAGCCAGCCGAGACCCTGTCGAAAATATTTTAGGCACTGTCGAAAATATTTTTGATGCGGCCGAGCTTCCATCGAAAATATTTTCGGTGCCGGATGAGACACCGACGAAAATATTTTCGGTGCCGGCCGGGCCCCCGTCTAAAATATTTCCGGTGCTGGTCAGAACCTTGTTGAAAATATTTTCGGAGCCGGCCGAGCTCCCGTCGAAAATATTTTTGACGGTGGCCGAGCTTCCGTCGAAAATATTTTTGGTGCTGACCGAGATCCCATCGAAAATACTTTCGGCACCGGTCGAGGTCCTGTCAAAAATATTTTCGGGGCTGTCCGAGCTCCCGTTGAAAATAGTTTTGACGCCGGCGGATCTTCCGTCGAAAATATTTTCAGTGCCGGCCGAGATCCCGTTGAAAATATTTTCGGAGACGTCCGAGCTTCCGTCTAAAATATTTTTGGTGCCGGCCGAGATCCTGTCGAAAATCTTTTGGATGCCAGCCGAGCCTCCGTCGAAAATATTTTCGGTGCCAGCTGGGCCCCCGTCGAAACTATTTTTGGCACCGGCCAAGCCGCCGTCGAAAATATTTTCGGCGCCGTTCGAGGTCCCGTCGAAACTATTTTCGGGGCCGTCCGAGCCTCCGTCAAAAACATTTTGGCACTGGCCAACACGCCGTCAAAAATATTTTTGGTGCCGTCCGAGCCCCCGCGGAAAATATTTTCGGAGCCGGCTGAGCCGCCGTCAAAAATATTTTCCGCACCGGTCAAGGTACTGTCAAAAATATTTTCGGTGCCGGCCGAGCTCTCATCGAAAATATTTTCGGCACCGGATGAGGTACTGTCGAAAATATTTTTGATGCCGGCCGAGCTTCCGTCGAAAATATTTTTGACGCCGCCCGAGCTTCCGTTGAAAATATTTTCGGTGCCGGCCGAGATCCCGTCGAAAATATTTTCGGAGCCAGCCGAGACCCTGTAGAAAATATTTTCGGGGCCGTCCGAGCTGCCGTCGAAAATATTTTCGGCGCCGTTCGAGGTCCCGTCGAAACTATTTTCGGGGCCGTCCGAGCCTCCGTCGAAAACATTTTGGCACCGGCTAACACGCCGTCGAAAATATTTTTGGTGCCGATTGACCCCCGTTGAAAATATTTTCGGCACCGGTCGAGGTCCTGTCGAAAATATTTTCGGAGCCGTCCGAGCTCCCATCGAAAATATTTCTGACGCCGGACGAGCTTCCGTCGAAAATATTTTCGGCGCCGTTCGAGATCCTGTCGAAGATAGTTTCGGTGCCGGCCGAGCTCCCGTCGAAAATATTTTCGGCGCCGTTCGAGATCCTGTCGAAGATAGTTTCGGTGCCGGCCGAGATCCCGTCGAAAATATTTTCGGCGCCGTTCGAGGTCCCGTCGAAACTATTTTCGGGGCCGTCCGAGCCTCCGTCGAAAACATTTTGGCACCGGCCAACACGCCGTCGAAAATATTTTTGGTGCCGATCGAGCCGCCGTTGAAAATATTTTCGGTGCCGGCCGAGCTCCAATCGAAAATATTTTCGGTGCCGGCCGAGATCCCGTCGAAAATATTTTCGGTGCCAGCTGGGCCCCCGTCGAAAATATTTTTGGCACCGGCCAAGCTGCCGTCGAAAATATTTTCGGCGCCGTTCGCGGTCCCGTCGAAAATATTTTCGGCACCGGTCGAGGTACTGTCGAAAATATTTTCGGGGCCGTCCGAGCTCCCGTCGAAAATATTTCTGACGCCGGACGAGCTTCCGTCAAAAATATTTTAGGCACCGGCCGAGATCCTGTCGAAGATATTTTCGGCACCGGTCGAGGTACTGTCGAAAATATTTTCGGGGCCGTCGAAGCTTCCATCGAAAATATTTTCGGTGCCGGCCGAGATCCCGTCGAAAATATTTTCGGAGCCGGACGAGGTACTGTCGAAAATATTTTTGATGCCGGCCGAGCTTCCGTCGAAAATATTTTTGACGCCGCCCGAGCTTCCGTTGAAAATATTTTCGGTGCCGGCCGAGATCCCGTCGAAAATATTTTCGGTGCCGGCCGAGACCCTGTCGAAAATATTTTCGGGGCTGTCCGAGCTCCCATCGAAAATATTTTCGGCGCCGTTCGAGGTCCCGTCGAAACTATTTTCGGGGCTGTCCGAGCCTCCGTCGAAAACATTTTGACACCGGCGGAGCTTCCGTCGAAAATATTTTCGGGGCTGTCCGAGCTCCCGTCGAAAATAGTTTTGACGCCGGCGGATCTTCCGTCGAAAATATTTTCAGTGCCGGCCGAGATCTCGTTGAAAATATTTTCGGAGCCGTCCGAGCTTCCGTCTAAAATATTTTTGGTGCCGGCCGAGATCCTGTCGAAAATCTTTCGGATGCCAGCCGAGACTACGTCGAAAATATTTTCGGTGCCAGCTGGGCCCCCGTCGAAACTATTTTTGGCACCGGCCAAGCCGCCGTTGAAAATATTTTCGGAGCCGGTCGCGGTCCCGTCGAAAATATTTTCGGCACCGGTCGAGGTCCTGTCGAAAATATTTTCGGAGCCGTCCGAGCTCCCGTCGAAAATAGTTCTGACGCCGGACGAGCTTCCGTCGAAAATATTTTCGGTGCCGGCCGAGATCCTGTCGAAGATAGTTTCGGTGCCGGCCGAGCTCCCGTCGAAAATATTTTCGGCGCCGTTCGAGGTCCCGTCGAAACTATTTTCGGGGCCGTCCGAGCCTCCGTCAAAAACATTTTGGCACCGGCCAACACGCCGTCAAAAATATTTTTGGTGCCGTCCGAGCCCCCGTCGAAAATATTTTCGGAGCCGGCTGAGCCGCCGTCAAAAATATTTTCCGCACCGGTCAAGGTACTGTCAAAAATATTTTCGGTGCCGGTCGCGGTCCCGTCGAAAATATTTTCGGCACCGGACAAGGTACTGTCGAAAATACTTTTGATGCCGGCCGAGCTTCCGTCGAAAACATTTTTGACGCCGCCCGAGCTTCCGTTGAAAATATTTTCGGTGCCGGCCGAGAACCCGTCGGAAATATTTTCGGAGCCGGCCGAGACCCTGTCGAAAATATTTTCGGGGCCGTCCGAGCTGCCGTCGAAAATATTTTCGGCGCCGTTCGAGGTCCCGTCGAAACTATTTTCGGGGCCATCCGAGCCTCCGTCAAAAACATTTTGGCACCGGCCAACAGGCCGTCGAAAATATTTTGGTGCCGGCCGAGCCCCCGTTGAAAATATTTTCGATGCCGGCCGAGCTCCAATCGAAAATATTTTCGGTGCCGGCCGAGATCCCGTCGAAAATATTTTCGGAGCCGGACGAGACCCCGTCGAAAATATTTTTGGTGCCGGCCGAGATCCTGTCGAAAATCTTTTGGATGCCAGCCGAGCCTCCGTCGAAAATATTTTCGGTGCCAGCTGGGCCCCCGTCGAAACTATTTTTGGCACCGGCCAAGCCGCCGTCGAAAATATTTTCGGCGCCGGTCGCGGTCCCGTCGAAAATATTTTCGGCGCCGTTCGAGGTCCCGTCGAAACTATTTTCGGGGCCGTCCGAGCCTCCGTCAAAAACATTTTGGCACCGGCCAAGACGCCGTCAAAAATATTTTTGGTGCCTTCTGAGCCCCCGTCGAAAATATTTTCGGAGCCGGCCGAGCTCCCGTCGAAAATATTTTCGGAGCCGGCTGAGCCGCCGTCAAAAATATTTTCCGCACCGGTCAAGGTACTGTCAAAAATATTTTCGGTGCCGGCCGAGCTCCCATCGAAAATATTTTCGGCACTGGACGAGGTACTGTCGAAAATATTTTTGATGCCGGCCGAGCTTCCGTCGAAAATATTTTTGACGCCGCCCGAGCTTCCGTTGAAAATATTTTCGGTGCCGGCCGAGATCCCGTCGAAAATATTTTCGGAGCCAGCCGAGACCCTGTCGAAAATATTTTCGGGGCCGTCCGAGCTGCCGTCGAAAATATTTTCGGCGCCGTTCGAGGTCCCGTCGAAACTATTTTCGGGGCCGTCCGAGCCTCCGTCGAAAACATTTTGGCACCGGCCAACACGCCGTCGA
Organism: Haliaeetus albicilla; assembly: GCF_947461875.1. NCBI lineage: Eukaryota > Metazoa > Chordata > Aves > Accipitriformes > Accipitridae > Haliaeetus > Haliaeetus albicilla. Next base: position 730,873 of record NC_091497.1, on the reverse strand, counting down.
AAATATTTTTGGTGCCGATCGAGCCCCCGTTGAAAATATTTTCGGTGCCGGCCGAGCTCCAATCGAAAATATTTTCGGTGCCGGCCGAGATCCCGTCGAAAATATTTTCGGAGCCGGACGAGACCCCGTCGAAAATATTTTTGGTGCCGGCCGAGATCTTGTCGAAAATCTTTTGGATGCCAGCCGACCTCCCGTCGAAAATATTTTCGGTGCCAGCTGGGCCCCCGTCGAAAATATTTTTGGCACCGGCCAAGCTGCCGTCGAAAATATTTTCGGCGCCGTTCGCGGTCCCGTCGAAAATATTTTCGGCACCGGTCAAGTTACTGTCGAAAATATTTTCGGGGCCGTCCGAGCTCCCGTCGAAAATATTTCTGATGCCGGACGAGCTTCCGTCGAAAATATTTTAGGCACCGGCCGAGATCTTGTCGAAGATATTTTCGGCACCGGTCGAGGTACTGTTGAAAATATTTTCGGGGCCGTCCGAGCTTCCATCGAAAATATTTTCGGTGCCGGCCGAGCTCCCGTCGAAAATATTTTCGGAGCCGGCCGAGCCGCCGTCGAAAATATTTTAGGCACCGGCCGAGCTTCCATCGAAAATATTTTCGGTGCCGGATGAGACACCGACGAAAATATTTTCGGTGCCGGCCGGACCCCCATCTAAAATATTTCCGGTGCTGGTCAGAACCTTGTCGAAAATATTTTCGGGGCCGTCCGAGCTCCCGTCGAAAATATTTTTGGTGCCGGCCGAGATCCTGTCGAAAACATTTTGGATGCCAGCCGAGCCTCCATCGAAAATATTTTCGGTGCTAGCTGGGCCCCCGTCGAAACTATATTTGGCACCGGCCAAGCCGCCGTCGAAAATATTTTCGGCGCCGTTCGCGGTCCCGTCGAAAATATTTTCGGCACCGGTCGAGGTCCTGTCGAAAATATTTTCGGAGCCGTCCGAGCTCCCGTCGAAAATATTTCTGACGCCGGACGAGCTTCCGTCGAAAATATTTTTGGTGCCGGCCGAGATCCTGTCGAAGATAGTTTCGGTGCCGGCCGAGCTCCCGTCGAAAATATTTTCGGCGCCGTTCGAGATCCTGTCGAAGATAGTTTCGGTGCCGGCCGAGCTCCCGTCGAAAATATTTTCGGCGCCGTTCGAGATCCTGTCGAAGATAGTTTCGGTGCTGGCCGAGCTCCCGTCGAAAATATTTTCGGTGCCGTCCGAGCCCCCGTCGAAACTATTTTCGGGGCCGTCCGAGCCTCCGTCAAAAACATTTTGGCACCGGCCAACACGCTGTCAAAAATATTTTCGGTGCCGGCCGAGCTCCCGTCGAAAATATTTTCGGAGCAGGCCCAAGCCGCCGTCGAAAATATTTTCGGCACCGGTCGCGGTCCCGTCGAAAATATTTTCGGCACCGGTCGAGGTATTGTCAAAAATACTTTCAGTGCCGGCCGAGCTCACTTCGAAAATATTTTTGGCACCGGACGAGGTACTGTCGAAAATATTTTTGATGCCGGCCGAGCTTCCGTCGAAAATATTTTTGACGCCGCCCGAGCTTCCATTGAAAATATTTTCGGTGCCGGCCGAGATCCCGTCGAAAATATTTTCGGAGCCAGCTGAGACCCTATCGAAAATATTTTCGGGGCCGTCCGAGCTGCCGTCGAAAATATTTTCGGCGCCGTTCGAGGTCCCGTCGAAACTATTTTCGGGGCCGTCCGAGCCTCCGTCGAAAACGTTTTGGCACCGGCCAACAGGCCGTCGAAAATATTTTCGGAGCCGGACGAGACCCCGTCGAAAATATTTTTGGTGCCGGCCGAGATCCTGTCGAAAATCTTTTGGATGGCAGCCGAGCCCCCGTCGAAAATATTTTCGGTGCCAGCTGGGCCCCCGTCGAAAATATTTTTGGCACCGGCCAAGCCGCCGTCGAAAATATTTTCGGCGCCGTTCGCGGTCCCGTCGAAAATATTTTCGGCACCGGTCGAGGTACTGTCGAAAATATTTTCGGGGCTGTCCGAGCTCCCGTCGAAAATATTTCTGACGCCAGACGAGCTTCCGTCGAAAATATATTAGGCACCGGCCGAGATCCTGACGAAGATATTTTCGGCACAGGTCGAGGTACTGTCGAAAATATTTTCGGGGCCGTCCAAGCTTCCATCGAAAATATTTTCGGTGCCGGCCGAGATCCTGTCGAAAATCTTTTGGATGCCAGCCGAGCCCCCGTCGAAAATATTTTCGGTGCCAGCTGGGCCCCCGTCGAAAATATTTTTGGCACCGGCCAAGCTTCCATCGAAAATATTTTCGGTGCCGGATGAGACACCGACGAAAATATTTTCGGTGCCGGCCGAGATCCCGTCGAAAATATTTTGGACGCCGGCCGACACCCCGTTGAAAAAATTTTCGATGCCGGCCGAGATCCCGTCGAAAATATTTTCGGTGCCAGGCGGGCCCCCGTCGAAAATATTTTCGGTGCCGGCCGAGCCCCCATCGAAAATATTTTCGGCGCCGTTCGAGTTCCCGTTGAAAATATTTTCGGAGCCGGCCGAGCTCCCTTCGAAAATATTGTCGGAGCCGGCCGAGCCGCCGTCGAAAGTATTTTCGGTGCCGGCCGGCACCTTGTCAAAAGTATTTTTGGTGCCGACCGAGCTCCCATCGAAAATATTTTCGGTGCCGGCCGAGACCCGTTAAAAATATTTTCGGGGCCGGCCGAGCTCCCGTCTAAAATATTTTCAGTGCCGGCCGAGCTCCCATCGAAAATATTTTCGGCACTGGTCGAGGTCCCGTCGAAAATATTTTCGGGGCCGTCCTAGCTCCCGTTGAAAATATTTTTGACGCCGGCCGAGCTTCCATCGAAAATATTTTCGGTGCTGGCCGAGATCCCGTTGAAAATATTTTCGGAGCCGGCCGAGACCCCGTTGAATATATTTTCGGGGCCCTCCGAGCCTCCGTCGAAAACATTTTGGCACCGGCCAACACGCCGTCGAAAATATTTTCGGTGCCGGCCAAGATCCCGTCGAAAATATTTTCGGTGCCGGCCGAGTCCCGTCGAAAATATTTTCGGAGCCGGCTGAGCTGCCGTCGCAAATATTTTCCGCACCGGTCAAGGTACTGTCAAAAATATTTTCGGTGCCGGCCGAGCTCCCGTCTAAAATATTTTCGGTGCCTGCCGAGCTCCCATCAAAAATATTGTCGGAGCCGGCCGAGCCTCCGTCAAAACTATTTTTGGTGCCGGCCGGCACCTTTTTGAAAATATTTTCGGGGCTGGCCACGCCGCCGTCTAAAATATTTTCGGTTCCGGTCAGAACCTTGTCGAAAACATTTTCAGGGCCGTCTGAGCCTCCGTTGAAAACATTTTTGGCACCGGCAAACACGCCGTCGAAAATATTTTTGTTGCCGGCCGAGATCCCGTCGAAAATATTTTCGGAGCCGGCTGAGACCCTGTTGAAAATATTTTCGGGGCCGTCCGAGATCCCGTCGAAAATATTTTCAGAACCGGCTGAACTCCCGTCGAAAATATTTTCGGAGCCGGCTGAGCCGCCATCGAAAATATTTTCCGCACCGGTCAAGGTACTGTCAAAAATATTGTCATTGCCCGCCGAGCTCCCGTCGAAAATATTTTTGACGCTGGCCGAGCTTCCGTCGAAAATAGTTTCGGAGCCGGCCGAGACCCTGTCGAAAATATTTTCGGAGCCGGCCGAGCTGCCGTCGAAGATATTTTCGGAGCCGGCCGAGCTTCCGTCGAAAACATTTTGGCACCGGCCAACACGCCGTCGAAAATATTTTTGGTGCCGATCGAGCCCCCGTCGAAAATATTTTCGGAGCTGGACGAGACCCCGTCGAAAATATTTTTGGTGCCGGCCGAGATCTTGTTGAAAATCTTTTGGATGCCAGCCGACCTCCCGTCGAAAATATTTTTGTTGCCAGCTGGGCCCCCGTCGAAAATATTTTTGGCACCGGCCAAGCTGCTGTCGAAAATATTTTCGGCGCCGTTCGCGGTCCCGTCGAAAATATTTTTGGCACCGGTCGAGTTACTGTCGAAAATATTTTCGGGGCCGTCCGAGCTCCCGTCGAAAATATTTCTGATGCCAGACGAGCTTCCGTCGAAAATATTTTAGGCACCGGCCGAGATCCTGTCGAAGATATTTTCGGCACCGGTCGAGGTACTGTCGAAAATATTTTCAGGGCCGTCCGAGCTTCCATCGAAAATATTTTCGGTGCCGGCCGAGCTCCCGTCGAAAATATTTTCGGAGCCGGCCGAGCCGCCGTCGAAAATATTTTAGGCACCGGCCGAGCTTCCATCGAAAATATTTTCGGTGCCGGATGAGACACCGACGAAAATATTTTCGGTGCCGGCCGGGCCCCCGTCTAAAATATTTCCGGTGCTGGTCAGAACCTTGTCGAAAATATTTTCGGGGCCGGCCGAGCTCCCGTCGAAAATATTTTTGACGCCGGCCGAGCTTCCGTCGAAAATATTTTTGGTGCCGACCGAGATCCCGTCAAAAATATTTTCGGAGCCGGCTGAGCTGCCGTCGAAAATATTTTTGCCACCGGTCAAGGTACTGTCAAAAATATTTTCGGGGCCGTCCGAGCTCCCGTCGAAAATATTTTTGACACCGGCGGAGCTTCCGTCGAAAATATTTTCGGTGCCGGCGGAGATCCCGTCGAAAATATTTTCGGCACCGGTCGAGGTCCTGTCGAAAATATTTTCGGGGCTGTCCGAGCTCCCGTCGAAAATAGTTTTGACGCCGGCGGATCTTCCGTCGAAAATATTTTCAGTGCCGGCCGAGATCCCGTTGAAAATATTTTCGGAGCCGTCCGAGCTTCCGTCTAAAATATTTTTGGTGCCGGCCGAGATCCTGTCGAAAATCTTTTGGATGCCAGCCGAGCCTCCGTCGAAAATATTTTCGGTGCCAGCTGGGCCCCCGTCGAAACTATTTTCGGCACCGGCCAAGCCGCCGTCGAAAATATTTTCGGCGCCGGTCGCGGTCCCGTCGAAAATATTTTCGGAGCCATCCGAGCTCCCGTCGAAAATATTTCTGACGCCGGACGAGCTTCCGTCGAAAATATTTTCGGTGCCGGCCGAGCTTCCGTTGAAAATATTTTCGGTGCCGCCCGAGATCCCGTCGAAAATATTTTCGGAGCCGTCCGAGCTCCCGTCGAAAATATTTTTGACGCCGGCGGATCTTCCGTCGAAAATATTTTCAGTGCCGGCCGAGATACCGTTGAAAATATTTTCGGAGCTGTCCGAGCTTCCGTCTAAAATATTTTTGGTGCCGGCCGAGATCCTGTCGAAAATCTTTTGGATGCCAGCCGAGCCTCCGTTGAAAATATTTTCGGTGCTAGCTGGGCCCCCGTCGAAACTATATTTGGCACCGGCCAAGCCGCCGTCGAAAATATTTTCGGCGCCGGCCGAGCCCCCATCGAAAATATTTTCGGCGCCGTTCGAGTTCCCGTTGAAAATATTTTCGGAGCCGGCCGAGCTCCCTTCGAAAATATTGTCGGAGCCGGCCGAGCCGCCGTCGAAAGTATTTTCGGTGCCGGCCGGCACCTTGTCAAAAGTATTTTTGGTGCCGACCGAGCTCCCGTCGAAAATATTTTCGGTGCCGGCCGAGCTCCCATCGAAAATATTTTCGGCACTGGTCGAGGTCCCGTCGAAAATATTTTCGGGGCCGTCCTAGCTCCCGTTGAAAATATTTTTGACGCCGGCCGAGCTTCCATCGAAAATATTTTCGGTGCTGGCCGAGATCCCGTTGAAAATATTTTCGGAGCCGGCCGAGACCCCGTTGAATATATTTTCGGGGCCCTCCGAGCCTCCGTCGAAAACATTTTTGGCACCAGCCAACACGCCGTCGAAAATATTTTTGATGCCGGCCGAGCCCCAGTTGAAAATATTTTCGGTGCCGTCCGAGACCCCGTCGAAAATATTTTCGGCACCGGTCGAGGTACTGTTGAAAATATTTTCGGGGCCGTCCGAGCTCCCGTCGAAAATATTTTTGACGCCGGACGAGCTTCCGTCGAAAATATTTTCGGTGCCGGCCGAGACCCCGTCGAAAATATTTTCGGAGCCGGCCGAGACCCTGTCGAAAATATTTTCGGGGCCGTCCGAGCTCCCGTCGAAAATATTTTCGGCGCCGTTCGAGGTCCCGTCAAAACTATTTTCGGGGCCGTCCGAGCTTCCGTCGAAAATATTTTCGGGGCCGTACGAGATCCCTTCGAAAATATTTTCGGCGCCGTTCGAGGTCCCGTCGAAACTATTTTTGGGGCCGTCCGAGCCTCCGTCGAAAACATTTTGGCACCGGCCAACACGCCGTCGAAAATATTTTCGGTGCCGGCCAAGATCCCGTCGAAAATATTTTCGGTGCCGGCCGAGTCCCGTCGAAAATATTTTCGGAGCCGGCTGAGCTGCCGTCGCAAATATTTTCCGCACCGGTCAAGGTACTGTCAAAAATATTTTCGGTGCCGGCCGAGCTCCCGTCTAAAATATTTTCGGTGCCTGCCGAGCTCCCATCGAAAATATTGTCGGAGCCGGCCGAGCCTCCGTCAAAACTATTTTTGGTGCCGGCCGGCACCTTTTTGAAAATATTTTCGGGGCTGGCCACGCCGCCGTCTAAAATATTTTCGGTTCCGGTCAGAACCTTGTCGAAAACATTTTCAGGGCCGTCTGAGCCTCCGTTGAAAACATTTTTGGCACCGGCAAACACGCCGTCGAAAATATTTTTGTTGCCGGCCGAGATCCCGTCGAAAATATTTTCGGAGCCGGCTGAGACCCTGTTGAAAATATTTTCGGGGCCGTCCGAGATCCCTTCAAAAATATTTTCGGCGCCGTTCGAGGTCCCGTCGAAAATATTTTCGGGGCCGTCCAAGCTCCCGTGAAAAATATTTCTGACACCGGCGGAGCTTCCGTCGAAAATATTTTCGGTGCCGGCCGAGATCCCGTCGAAAATATTTTCAGAACCGGCTGAGCTCCCGTCGAAAATATTTTCGGAGCCGGCTGAGCCGCCATCGAAAATATTTTCCGCACCGGTCAAGGTACTGTCAAAAATATTGTCATTGCCCGCCGAGCTCCCGTCGAAAATATTTTTGACGCTGGCCGAGCTTCCGTCGAAAATAGTTTCGGAGCCGGCCGAGACCCTGTCGAAAATATTTTCGGAGCCGGCCGAGCTGCCGTCGAAGATATTTTCGGAGCCGGCCGAGCTTCCGTCGAAAACATTTTGGCACCGGCCAACACGCCGTCGAAAATATTCTCGGTGCCGGCCGAGCCCCCGTTGAAAATATTTTCGGTGCGGGTCAGAACCTTGTCGAAAATATTTTCGGGACCGGCCGAGCTTCCGTCGAAAATATTTTCGGTGCCGGATGAGACACCGACGAAAATATTTTCGGGGCCGGCCGAGATCCCGTCGAAAATATTTTGGACGCCGGCCGAGACCCCGTTGAAAAAATTTTCGATGCCGGCCGAGATCCCGTCGAAAATATTTTCGGAGCCAGGCGGGCCCCTGTCGAAAATATTTTCGGTGCCGGCCGAGCCCCCATCGAAAATATTTTCGGCGCCGTTCGAGTTCCCGTTGAAAATATTTTCGGAGCCGGCCGAGCTCCCTTCGAAAATATTGTCGGAGCCGGCCGAGCCGCCGTTGAAAGTATTTTCGGTGCCGGCCGGCACCTTGTCAAAAGTATTTTTGGTGCCGACCGAGCTCCCGTCGAAAATATTTTCGGTGCCGGCCGAGACCCGTTAAAAATATTTTCGGGGCCGGCCGAGCTCCCGTCTAAAATATTTTTGGTGCCGGCCGAGCTCCCATCGAAAATATTTTCGGCACTGGTCGAGGTCCCATCGAAAATATTTTCGGGGCCGTCCTAGCTCCAGTCGAAAATATTTTTGACGCCGGCCGAGCTTCCGTCGAAAATATTTTCGGTGCTGGCCGAGATCCCGTTGAAAATATTTTCGGAGCCGGCCGAGACCCCATTGAATATATTTTCGGGGCCCTCCGAGCCTCCGTCGAAAACATTTTTGGCACCAGCCAACACGCCGTCGAAAATATTTTTGATGCCGGCCGAGACCCTGTCGAAAATATTTTCGGTGCCGTCCGAGACCCCGTCGAAAATATTTTCGGAGCCGGCCGAGACCCTGTCGAAAATATTTTCGGGGCCGTCCAAGCCCCCGTCGAAAATATTTTCCGCGCCGTTCGAGGTCCCGTCGAAACTATTTTCGGGGCCGTCCGAGCTTCCGTCGAAAATATTTTCGGGGCCGTACGAGATCCCTTCGAAAATATTTTCGGCGCCGTTCGAGGTCCCGTCGAAACTATTTTTGGGGCCGTCCGAGCCTCCGTCGAAAACATTTTGGCACCGGCCAACACGCCGTCGAAAATATTTTCGGTGCCGGCCGGGATCCTGTCGAAGATATTTTCGGTGCCGGCCGAGATCCCGTCGAAAATATTTTCGGAGCCGGCCGAGCTCCCGTCGAAAATATTTTCGGAGCCGGCTGAGCCGCCGTCAAAAATATTTTCCGCAGCGGTCAAGGTACTGTCAAAAATATTTTCGGTGCCGGCCGAGCTCCCATCGAAAATTTTTTCGGCACCAGACGAGGTACTGTCGAAAATATTTTTGATGCCGGCCGAGCTTCCGTCGAAAATATTTTTGACGCCGCCCGAGCTTCCGTTGAAAATATTTTCGGTGCCGGCCGAGATCCCGTCGAAAATATTTTCGGAGCCAGCCGAGACCCTGTCGAAAATATTTTCGGGGCCGTCCGAGCTGCCGTCGAAAATATTTTCGGCACCGGACGAGGTACTGTCGAAAATATTTTTGATGCCGGCCGAGCTTCCGTCAAAAATATTTTTGACGCCGCCCGAGCTTCCGTTGAAAATATTTTCGGTGCCGGCCGAGATCCCGTCGAAAATATTTTCGGAGCCAGCCGAGACCCTGTCGAAAATATTTTCGGGGCCGTCCGAGCTGCCGTCGAAAATATTTTCGGCGCCGTTCGAGGTCCCGTCGAAACTATTTTCGGGGCCGTCCGAGCCTCCGTCGAAAACATTTTGGCACCGGCCAACACGCCGTCAAAAATATTTTTGGTGCCGATCGAGCCCCCGTTGAAAATATTTTCGGTGCCGGCCGAGCTCCAATCGAAAATATTTTCGGTGCCGGCCGAGATCCCGTTGAAAATATTTTCGGAGCCGGACGAGACCCCGTCGAAAATATTTTTGGTGCCGGCCGAGATCTTGTCGAAAATCTTTTGGATGCCAGCCGACCTCCCGTCGAAAATATTTTCGGTGCCAGCTGGGCCCCCGTCGAAAATATTTTTGGCACCGGCCAAGCCGCCGTCGAAAATATTTTCGGCGCCGTTCGCGGTCCCGTCGAAAATATTTTCGGCACCGGTCGAGGTACTGTCGAAAATATTTTCGGGGCCGTCCGAGCTCCCGTCGAAAATATTTTAGGCGCCGGCCGAGCTCCCGTCGAAAATATTTTAGGCACCGGCCGAGATCCTGTCGAAGATATTTTCGGCACCGGTCGAGGTACTGTCGAAAATATTTTCGGGGCCGTCCGAGCTTCCATCGAAAATATTTTCGGTGCCGGCCGAGCTCCCGTCGAAAATATTTTCGGAGCCGGCCGAGCCGCCGTCGAAAATATTTTAGGCACCGGCCGAGCTTCCATCGAAAATATTTTCGGTGCCGGATGAGACACCGACGAAAATATTTTCGGTGCCGGCCGGGCCCCCATCTAAAATATTTCCGGTGCTGGTCAGAACCTTGTCGAAAATATTTTCGGGGCCGGCCGAGCTCCCGTCGAAAATATTTATGGTGCCGGCCGAGATCCCGTCGAAAATATTTTTGGTGCTGTCTGAGCTCCCGTCGAAAATAGTTTTGACGCCGGCGGATCTTCCGTCGAAAATATTTTCCATGCCGGCCGAGATCCCGTTGAAAATATTTTCGGAGCCGTCCGAGCTTCCGTCTAAAATATTTTTGGTGCCGGCCGAGATCCTGTCGAAAATCTTTTGGATGCCAGCCGAGCCTCCATCGAAAATATTTTCGGTGCCAGCTGGGCCCCCGTCGAAACTATATTTGGCACCGGCCAAGCCGCCGTCGAAAATATTTTCGGCGCCGGTCGCGGTCCCGTCGAAAATATTTTCGGCACCGGTCGAGGTCCTGTCGAAAATATTTTCGGAGCCGTCCGAGCTCCCGTCGAAAATATTTCTGACGCCGGACGAGCTTCCGTCGAAAATATTTTCGGTGCCGGCCGAGATCCTGTTGAAGATAGTTTCGGTGCCAGCCGAGCTCCCGTCGAAAATATTTTCGGCGCCGTTCGAGATCCTGTCGAAGATAGTTTCGGTGCCGGCCGAGCTCCCGTCGAAAATATTTTCGGCGCCGTTCGAGATCCTGTCGAAGATAGTTTCGGTGCCGGCCGAGCTCCCGTCGAAAATATTTTCGGTGCTGTCCGAGCCCCCGTCGAAACTATTTTCGGGGCCGTCCGAGCCTCCGTCAAAAACATTTTGGCACCGGCCAACACGCTGTCAAAAATATTTTTGGTGCCGTCCGAGCCCCCGTTGAAAATATTTTCGGTGCCGGCCGAGCTCCAATCGAAAATATTTTCGGTGCCGGCCGAGATCCCGTCGAAAATATTTTCGGAGCCGGACGAGACCCCGTCGAAAATATTTTTGGTGCCGGCCGAGATCCTGTCAAAAATCTTTTGGATGCCAGCCGAGCCCCCGTCGAAAATATTTTCGGTGCCAGCTGGGCCCCCGTCGAAAATATTTTTGGCACCGGCCAAGCTGCCGTCGAAAATATTTTCGGCGCCGTTCGCGGTCCCGTCGAAAATATTTTCGGCACCGGTCGAGGTACTGTCGAAAATATTTTCGGGGCCGTCCGAGCTCCCGTCGAAAATATTTTAGGCACCGGCCGAGCTTCCATCGAAAATATTTTCGGTGCCGGATGAGACACCGACGAAAATATTTTCGGTGCCGGCCGGGCCCCCGTCTAAAATATTTCCGGTGCTGGTCAGAACCTTGTCGAAAATATTTTCGGGGCCGGCCAAGCTCCCGTCGAAAATATTTTCGGAGCCGGCCGAGCCGCCGTCGAAAATATTTTAGGCACCGGCCGAGCTTCCATCGAAAATATTTTCGTTGCCGGATGAGACACCGACGAAAATATTTTCGGTGCCGGCCGGGCCCCCGTCTAAAATATTTCCGGTGCTGGTCAGAACCTTGTCGAAAATATTTTCGCGGCCGGCCGAGCTCCCGTCGAAAATATTTTTGACGCCGGCCGAGCTTCCGTCGAAAATATTTTTGGTGCTGACCGAGATCCCGTCGAAAATATTTTCGGAGCCGGCTGAGCTGCCGTCGAAAATATTTTTGCCACCGGTCAAGGTACTGTCAAAAATATTTTCGGGGCCGTCCGAGCTCCCGTCGAAAATATTTTTGACACCGGCGGAGCTTCCGTCGAAAATATTTTCGGTGCCGGCGGAGATCCCGTCGAAAATATTTTCGGCACCGGTCGAGGTCCTGTCGAAAATATTTTCGGGGCTGTCCGAGCTCCCGTCGAAAATAGTTTTGACGCCGGCGGATCTTCCGTCGAAAATATTTTCAGTGCCGGCCGAGATCCCGTTGAAAATATTTTCGGAGCCGTCCGAGCTTCCGTCTAAAATATTTTTGGTGCCGGCCGAGATCCTGTCGAAAATCTTTTGGATGCCAGCCGAGCCTCCGTCGAAAATATTTTCGGCGCTGTTCGAGGTCCCGTCGAAACTATTTTCGGGGCCGTCCGAGCCTCCGTCAAAAACATTTTGGCACCGGCCAAGACGCCGTCAAAAATATTTTTGGTGCTGTCCGAGCCCCCGTCGAAAATATTTTCGGAGCCGGCCGAGCTCCCGTCGAAAATATTTTCGGATCCGGCTGAGCCGCCGTCAAAAATATTTTCCGCACCGGTCAAGGTACTGTCAAAAATATTTTCGGTGCCGGCCGAGCTCCCATCGAAAATATTTTCGGCACCAGACGAGGTACTGTCGAAAATATTTTTGATGCCAGCCGAGCTTCCGTCGAAAATATTTTTGACGCCGCCCGAGCTTCCGTTGAAAATATTTTCGGTGCCGGCCGAGATCCCGTCGAAAATATTTTCGGAGCCAGCCGAGACCCTGTCGAAAATATTTTCGGGGCCGTCCGAGCTGCCGTCGAAAATATTTTCGGGGCCGTCCGAGCCTCCGTCGAAAACATTTTGGCACCGGCCAACACGCCGTCGAAAATATTTTTGGTGCCAGCCGAGCCCCCGTTGAAAATATTTTCGGTGCCGGCCGAGCTCCAATCGAAAATATTTTCGGTGCCGGCCGAGATCCCGTCGAAAATATTTTCGGAGCCGGACGAGACCCCGTCGAAAATATTTTTGGTGCCGGCCGAGATCTTGTCGAAAATCTTTTGGATGCCAGCCAACCTCCCGTCGAAAATATTTTCGGTGCCAGCTGGGCCCCCGTCGAAAATATTTTTGGCACCGGCCAAGCTGCTGTCGAAAATATTTTCGGCGCCGTTCGCGGTCCCGTCGAAAATATTTTCGGCACCGGTCGAGTTACTGTCGAAAATATTTTCGGGGCCGTCCGAGCTTCCATCGAAAATATTTTCGGTGCCGGCCGAGCCGCCGTCGAAAATATTTTAGGCACCGGCCGAGCTTCCATCGAAAATATTTTTGGTGCCGGATGAGACACCGACGAAAATATTTTCGGTGCCGGCCGGGCCCCCATCTAAAATATTTCCGGTGCTGGTCAGAACCTTGTCGAAAATATTTTCGGGGCCGGCCGAGCTCCCGTAGAAAATATTTTTGGTGCCGGCCGAGATCCCGTCGAAAATATTTTCGGAGCCGTCCGAGCTCCTGTCGAAAATATTTCTGACGCCGGACGAGCTTCCGTCGAAAATATTTTCGGTGCCGGCCGAGATCCTGTCGAAGATAGTTTCGGTGCCGGCCGAGCTCCCGTCGAAAATATTTTCGGCGCCGTTCGAGATCCTGTCGAAGATAGTTTCGGTGCTGGCCGAGCTCCCGTCGAAAATATTTTCGGTGCCGTCCGAGCCCCCGTCGAAACTATTTTCGGGGCCGTCCGAGCCTCCGTCAAAAACATTTTGGCACCAGCCAACACGCTGTCAAAAATATTTTTGGTGCCGTCCGAGCCCCCGTTGAAAATATTTTCGGTGCCGGCCGAGCTCCCGTCGAAAATATTTTCGGAGCAGGCCCAAGCCGCCGTCGAAAATATTTTCGGCGCCGGTCGCGGTCCCGTCGAAAATATTTTCGGCACCGGTCGAGGTATTGTCAAAAATACTTTCAGTGCCGGCCGAGCTCACTTCGAAAATATTTTTGGCACCGGACGAGCTTCCGTCGAAAATATTTTTGACGCCGCCCGAGCTTCCGTTGAAAATATTTTCGGTGCCGGCCGAGATCCCGTCGAAAATATTTTCGGAGCCAGCCGAGACCCTATCGAAAATATTTTCGGGGCCGTCCGAGCTGCCGTCGAAAATATTTTCGGCGCCGTCCGAGCCTCCGTCGAAAACGTTTTGGCACCGGCCAACAGGCCGTCAAAAATATTTTCGGAGCCGGACGAGACCCCGTCGAAAATATTTTTGGTGCCGGCCGAGATCCTGTCGAAAATCTTTTGGATGGCAGCCGAGCCCCCGTCGAAAATATTTTCGGTGCCAGCTGGGCCCCCGTCGAAAATATTTTTGGCACCGGCCAAGCCGCCGTCGAAAATATTTTCGGCGCCGTTCGCGGTCCCGTCGAAAATATTTTCGGCACCGGTCGAGGTACTGTCGAAAATATTTTCGGGGCTGTCCGAGCTCCCGTCGAAAATATTTCTGACGCCGGACGAGCTTCCGTCGAAAATATATTAGGCACCGGCCGAGATCCTGACGAAGATATTTTCGGCACTGGTCGAGGTACTGTCGAAAATATTTTCGGGGCCGTCCAAGCTTCCATCGAAAATATTTTCGGTGCCGGCCGAGATCCCGTCGAAAATATTTTCAGAGCCGGCCGAGCCGCCGTCGAAAATATTTTAGGCACCGGCCGAGCTTCCGTTGAAAATATTTTCGGTGCCGGCCGAGCCCCCGTTGAAAATATTTTCGGTGCCGGCCGAGCTCCAATCGAAAATATTTTCGGTGCCGGCCAAGATCCCGTCGAAAATATTTTCGGAGCCGGCCGAGACCCTGTCGAAAATATTTTCGGGGCCGTCCGAGCTCCCGTCGAAAACATTTTGGCACCGGCCAACACGCCGTCGAAAATATTTTTGGTGCCGGCCGAGCCCCCGTTGAAAATATTTTCGGTGCCGGCCGAGCTCCAATCGAAAATATTTTCGGTGCCGGCCAAGATCCCGTCGAAAATATTTTCGGCACCGGACGAGCTTCCGTCGAAAATATTTTTGGTGCCGGCCGAGCTTCCGTTGACAATATTTTTGACGCCGCCCGAGCTTCCGTTGAAAATATTTTCGGTGCCGGCCGAGAACCCGTCGAAAATATTTTCGGTGCCGTTCGAGGTCCCGTCGAAACTATTTTCGGGGCCGTCCGAGCCTCCGTCGAAAACATTTTGGCACCGGCCAACACGCCGTCGAAAATATTTTTGGTGATGGCCGAGCCCCCATTGAAAATATTTTCGGTGCCGGCTGAGCTCCAATCGAAAATATTTTCGGTGCCGGCCGAGATCCCATCGAAAATATTTTCGGAGCCGGACGAGACCCCGTCGAAAATATTTTTGGTGCCGGCCGAGATCCTGTCGAAAATCTTTTGGATGCCAGCCGAGCCCCCGTCGAAAATATTTTCGGTGCCAGCTGGGCCTCCGTCGAAACTATTTTTGGCACCGGCCAAGCTGCCGTCGAAAATAGTTTCGGCGCCGGTCGCGGTCCCGTCGAAAATATTTTCGGCACCGGTCGAGGTACTGTCGAAAATATTTTCGGGGCCGTCCGAGCTCCCGTCGAAAATATTTCTGATGCCGGACGAGCTTCCGTCGAAAATATTTTAGGCACCGGCCGAGATCCTGTCGAAGATATTTTCGGCACCGGTCGAGGTACTGTCGAAAATATTTTCGGGGCTGTCCGAGCTCCCGTCGAAAATAGTTTTGACGCCGGCGGATCTTCCGTCGAAAATATTTTCAGTGCCGTCCGAGATCCCGTTGAAAATATTTTCGGAGCCGTCCGAGCTTCCGTCTAAAATATTTTTGGTGCCGGCCGAGATCCTGTCGAAAATCTTTTGGATGCCAGCCGAGCCTCCGTCGAAAATATTTTCGGTGCTAGCTGGGCCCCCGTCGAAACTATATTTGGCACCGGCCAAGCTGCCGTCGAAAATATTTTCGGCGCCGGTCGCGGTCCCATCGAAAATATTTTCGGCACCGGTCGAGGTCCTGTCGAAAATATTTTCGGAGCCGTCCGAGCTCCCGTCGAAAATATTTCTGATGCTGGACGAGCTTCCGTCGAAAATATTTTCTGTGCCGGCCGAGCTCCCGTCGAAAATTTTTTCGGCGCCGTTCGAGATCCTGTCGAAGATAGTTTCGGTGCCGGCCGAGCTCCCGTCGAAAATATTTTCGGCGCCGTTCGAGGTCCCGTCGAAACTATTTTCGGGGCCGTCCGAGCCTCCGTCAAAAACATTTTGGCACCGGACAACACGCTGTCAAAAATATTTTCGGCACCGGTCGAGGTACTGTCGAAAATATTTTCGGGGCCGTCCGAGCTCCCGTCGAAAATATTTTAGGCACCGGCCGAGCTTCCATCGAAAATATTTTCGGTGCCGGATGAGACACCGACGAAAATATTTTCGGTGCCGGCCGGGCCCCCGTCTAAAATATTTCCGGTGCTGGTCAGAACCTTGTCGAAAATATTTTCGGGGCCGGCCAAGCTCCCGTCGAAAATATTTTCGGAGCCGGCCGAGCCGCCGTCGAAAATATTTTAGGCACCGGCCGAGCTTCCATCGAAAATATTTTCGTTGCCGGATGAGACACCGACGAAAATATTTTCGGTGCCGGCCGGGCCCCCGTCTAAAATATTTCCGGTGCTGGTCAGAACCTTGTCGAAAATATTTTCGCGGCCGGCCGAGCTCCCGTCGAAAATATTTTTGACGCCGGCCGAGCTTCCGTCGAAAATATTTTTGGTGCTGACCGAGATCCCGTCGAAAATATTTTCGGAGCCGGCTGAGCTGCCGTCGAAAATATTTTTGCCACCGGTCAAGGTACTGTCAAAAATATTTTCGGGGCCGTCCGAGCTCCCGTCGAAAATATTTTTGACACCGGCGGAGCTTCCGTCGAAAATATTTTCGGTGCCGGCGGAGATCCCATCGAAAATATTTTCGGCACCGGTCGAGGTCCTGTCGAAAATATTTTCGGGGCTGTCCGAGCTCCCGTCGAAAATAGTTTTGACGCCGGCGGATCTTCCGTCGAAAATATTTTCAGTGCCGGCCGAGATCCCGTTGAAAATATTTTCGGAGCCGTCCGAGCTTCCGTCTAAAATATTTTTGGTGCCGGCCGAGATCCTGTCGAAAATCTTTTGGATGCCAGCCGAGCCTCCGTCGAAAATATTTTCGGCGCTGTTCGAGGTCCCGTCGAAACTATTTTCGGGGCCGTCCGAGCCTCCGTCAAAAACATTTTGGCACCGGCCAAGACGCCGTCAAAAATATTTTTGGTGCTGTCCGAGCCCCCGTCGAAAATATTTTCGGAGCCGGCCGAGCTCCCGTCGAAAATATTTTCGGAGCCGGCTGAGCCGCCGTCAAAAATATTTTCCGCACCGGTCAAGGTACTGTCAAAAATATTTTCGGTGCCAGCCGAGCTCCCATCGAAAATATTTTCGGCACCAGACGAGGTACTGTCGAAAATATTTTTGATGCCGGCCGAGCTTCCGTCGAAAATATTTTTGACGCCGCCCGAGCTTCCGTTGAAAATATTTTCGGTGCCGGCCGAGATCCCGTCGAAAATATTTTCGGAGCCAGCCGAGACCCTGTCGAAAATATTTTCGGGGCCGTCCGAGCTGCCGTCGAAAATATTTTCGGCGCCGTTCGAGGTCCCGTCGAAACTATTTTCGGGGCCGTCCGAGCTCCCGTCGAAAACATTTTGGCACCGGCCAACACGCCGTCGAAAATATTTTTGGTGCCGGCCGAGCCCCCGTTGAAAATATTTTCGGTGCCGGCCGAGCTCCAATCGAAAATATTTTCGGTGCCGGCCAAGATCCCGTCGAAAATATTTTCGGCACCGGACGAGCTTCCGTCGAAAATATTTTTGGTGCCGGCCGAGCTTCCGTTGACAATATTTTTGACGCCGCCCGAGCTTCCGTTGAAAATATTTTCGGTGCCGGCCGAGAACCCGTCGAAAATATTTTCGGTGCCGTTCGAGGTCCCGTCGAAACTATTTTCGGGGCCGTCCGAGCCTCCGTCGAAAACATTTTGGCACCGGCCAACACGCCGTCGAAAATATTTTTGGTGATGGCCGAGCCCCCATTGAAAATATTTTCGGTGCCGGCTGAGCTCCAATCGAAAATATTTTCGGTGCCGGCCGAGATCCCATCGAAAATATTTTCGGAGCCGGACGAGACCCCGTCGAAAATATTTTTGGTGCCGGCCGAGATCCTGTCGAAAATCTTTTGGATGCCAGCCGAGCCCCCGTCGAAAATATTTTCGGTGCCAGCTGGGCCTCCGTCGAAACTATTTTTGGCACCGGCCAAGCTGCCGTCGAAAATAGTTTCGGCGCCGGTCGCGGTCCCGTCGAAAATATTTTCGGCACCGGTCGAGGTACTGTCGAAAATATTTTCGGGGCCGTCCGAGCTCCCGTCGAAAATATTTCTGATGCCGGACGAGCTTCCGTCGAAAATATTTTAGGCACCGGCCGAGATCCTGTCGAAGATATTTTCGGCACCGGTCGAGGTACTGTCGAAAATATTTTCGGGGCTGTCCGAGCTCCCGTCGAAAATAGTTTTGACGCCGGCGGATCTTCCGTCGAAAATATTTTCAGTGCCGTCCGAGATCCCGTTGAAAATATTTTCGGAGCCGTCCGAGCTTCCGTCTAAAATATTTTTGGTGCCGGCCGAGATCCTGTCGAAAATCTTTTGGATGCCAGCCGAGCCTCCGTCGAAAATATTTTCGGTGCTAGCTGGGCCCCCGTCGAAACTATATTTGGCACCGGCCAAGCTGCCGTCGAAAATATTTTCGGCGCCGGTCGCGGTCCCATCGAAAATATTTTCGGCACCGGTCGAGGTCCTGTCGAAAATATTTTCGGAGCCGTCCGAGCTCCCGTCGAAAATATTTCTGATGCTGGACGAGCTTCCGTCGAAAATATTTTCTGTGCCGGCCGAGCTCCCGTCGAAAATTTTTTCGGCGCCGTTCGAGATCCTGTCGAAGATAGTTTCGGTGCCGGCCGAGCTCCCGTCGAAAATATTTTCGGCGCCGTTCGAGGTCCCGTCGAAACTATTTTCGGGGCCGTCCGAGCCTCCGTCAAAAACATTTTGGCACCGGACAACACGCTGTCAAAAATATTTTCGGCACCGGTCGAGGTACTGTCGAAAATATTTTCGGGGCCGTCCGAGCTCCCGTCGAAAATATTTTAGGCACCGGCCGAGCTTCCATCGAAAATATTTTCGGTGCCGGATGAGACACCGACGAAAATATTTTCGGTGCCGGCCGGGCCCCCGTCTAAAATATTTCCGGTGCTGGTCAGAACCTTGTCGAAAATATTTTCGGGGCCGGCCAAGCTCCCGTCGAAAATATTTTCGGAGCCGGCCGAGCCGCCGTCGAAAATATTTTAGGCACCGGCCGAGCTTCCATCGAAAATATTTTCGTTGCCGGATGAGACACCGACGAAAATATTTTCGGTGCCGGCCGGGCCCCCGTCTAAAATATTTCCGGTGCTGGTCAGAACCTTGTCGAAAATATTTTCGCGGCCGGCCGAGCTCCCGTCGAAAATATTTTTGACGCCGGCCGAGCTTCCGTCGAAAATATTTTTGGTGCTGACCGAGATCCCGTCGAAAATATTTTCGGAGCCGGCTGAGCTGCCGTCGAAAATATTTTTGCCACCGGTCAAGGTACTGTCAAAAATATTTTCGGGGCCGTCCGAGCTCCCGTCGAAAATATTTTTGACACCGGCGGAGCTTCCGTCGAAAATATTTTCGGTGCCGGCGGAGATCCCGTCGAAAATATTTTCGGCACCGGTCGAGGTCCTGTCGAAAATATTTTCGGGGCTGTCCGAGCTCCCGTCGAAAATAGTTTTGACGCCGGCGGATCTTCCGTCGAAAATATTTTCAGTGCCGGCCGAGATCCCGTTGAAAATATTTTCGGAGCCGTCCGAGCTTCCGTCTAAAATATTTTTGGTGCCGGCCGAGATCCTGTCGAAAATCTTTTGGATGCCAGCCGAGCCTCCGTCGAAAATATTTTCGGCGCTGTTCGAGGTCCCGTCGAAACTATTTTCGGGGCCGTCCGAGCCTCCGTCAAAAACATTTTGGCACCGGCCAAGACGCCGTCAAAAATATTTTTGGTGCTGTCCGAGCCCCCGTCGAAAATATTTTCGGAGCCGGCCGAGCTCCCGTCGAAAATATTTTCGGAGCCGGCTGAGCCGCCGTCAAAAATATTTTCCGCACCGGTCAAGGTACTGTCAAAAATATTTTCGGTGCCGGCCGAGCTCCCATCGAAAATATTTTCGGCACCAGACGAGGTACTGTCGAAAATATTTTTGATGCCGGCCGAGCTTCCGTCGAAAATATTTTTGACGCCGCCCGAGCTTCCGTTGAAAATATTTTCGGTGCCGGCCGAGATCCCGTCGAAAATATTTTCGGAGCCAGCCGAGACCCTGTCGAAAATATTTTCGGGGCCGTCCGAGCTGCCGTCGAAAATATTTTCGGCGCCGTTCGAGGTCCCGTCGAAACTATTTTCGGGGCCGTCCGAGCCTCCGTCGAAAACATTTTGGCACCGGCCAACACGCCGTCGAAAATATTTTTGGTGCCAGCCGAGCCCCCGTTGAAAATATTTTCGGTGCCGGCCGAGCTCCAATCGAAAATATTTTCGGTGCCGGCCGAGATCCCGTCGAAAATATTTTCGGAGCCGGACGAGACCCCGTCGAAAATATTTTTGGTGCCGGCCGAGATCTTGTCGAAAATCTTTTGGATGCCAGCCAACCTCCCGTCGAAAATATTTTCGGTGCCAGCTGGGCCCCCGTCGAAAATATTTTTGGCACCGGCCAAGCTGCTGTCGAAAATATTTTCGGCGCCGTTCGCGGTCCCGTCGAAAATATTTTCGGCACCGGTCGAGTTACTGTCGAAAATATTTTCGGGGCCGTCCGAGCTTCCATCGAAAATATTTTCGGTGCCGGCCGAGCTCCCGTCGAAAATATTTTCGGATCCGGCCGAGCCGCCGTCGAAAATATTTTAGGCACCGGCCGAGCTTCCATCGAAAATATTTTTGGTGCCGGATGAGACACCGACGAAAATATTTTCGGTGCCGGCCGGGCCCCCATCTAAAATATTTCCGGTGCTGGTCAGAACCTTGTCGAAAATATTTTCGGGGCCGGCCGAGCTCCCGTAGAAAATATTTTTGGTGCCGGCCGAGATCCCGTCGAAAATATTTTCGGAGCCGTCCGAGCTCCTGTCGAAAATATTTCTGACGCCGGACGAGCTTCCGTCGAAAATATTTTCGGTGCCGGCCGAGATCCTGTCGAAGATAGTTTCGGTGCCGGCCGAGCTCCCGTCGAAAATATTTTCGGCGCCGTTCGAGATCCTGTCGAAGATAGTTTCGGTGCTGGCCGAGCTCCCGTCGAAAATATTTTCGGTGCCGTCCGAGCCCCCGTCGAAACTATTTTCGGGGCCGTCCGAGCCTCCGTCAAAAACATTTTGGCACCAGCCAACACGCTGTCAAAAATATTTTTGGTGCCGTCCGAGCCCCCGTTGAAAATATTTTCGGTGCCGGCCGAGCTCCCGTCGAAAATATTTTCGGAGCAGGCCCAAGCCGCCGTCGAAAATATTTTCGGCGCCGGTCGCGGTCCCGTCGAAAATATTTTCGGCACCGGTCGAGGTATTGTCAAAAATACTTTCAGTGCCGGCCGAGCTCACTTCGAAAATATTTTTGGCACCGGACGAGCTTCCGTCGAAAATATTTTTGACGCCGCCCGAGCTTCCGTTGAAAATATTTTCGGTGCCGGCCGAGATCCCGTCGAAAATATTTTCGGAGCCAGCCGAGACCCTATCGAAAATATTTTCGGGGCCGTCCGAGCTGCCGTCGAAAATATTTTCGGCGCCGTCCGAGCCTCCGTCGAAAACGTTTTGGCACCGGCCAACAGGCCGTCAAAAATATTTTCGGAGCCGGACGAGACCCCGTCGAAAATATTTTTGGTGCCGGCCGAGATCCTGTCGAAAATCTTTTGGATGGCAGCCGAGCCCCCGTCGAAAATATTTTCGGTGCCAGCTGGGCCCCCGTCGAAAATATTTTTGGCACCGGCCAAGCCGCCGTCGAAAATATTTTCGGCGCCGTTCGCGGTCCCGTCGAAAATATTTTCGGCACCGGTCGAGGTACTGTCGAAAATATTTTCGGGGCTGTCCGAGCTCCCGTCGAAAATATTTCTGACGCCGGACGAGCTTCCGTCGAAAATATATTAGGCACCGGCCGAGATCCTGACGAAGATATTTTCGGCACTGGTCGAGGTACTGTCGAAAATATTTTCGGGGCCGTCCAAGCTTCCATCGAAAATATTTTCGGTGCCGGCCGAGATCCCGTCGAAAATATTTTCAGAGCCGGCCGAGCCGCCGTCGAAAATATTTTAGGCACCGGCCGAGCTTCCGTTGAAAATATTTTCGGTGCCGGCCGAGCCCCCGTTGAAAATATTTTCGGTGCCGGCCGAGCTCCAATCGAAAATATTTTCGGTGCCGGCCAAGATCCCGTCGAAAATATTTTCGGAGCCGGCCGAGACCCTGTCGAAAATATTTTCGGGGCCGTCCGAGCTCCCGTCGAAAACATTTTGGCACCGGCCAACACGCCGTCGAAAATATTTTTGGTGCCGGCCGAGCCCCCGTTGAAAATATTTTCGGTGCCGGCCGAGCTCCAATCGAAAATATTTTCGGTGCCGGCCAAGATCCCGTCGAAAATATTTTCGGCACCGGACGAGCTTCCGTCGAAAATATTTTTGGTGCCGGCCGAGCTTCCGTTGACAATATTTTTGACGCCGCCCGAGCTTCCGTTGAAAATATTTTCGGTGCCGGCCGAGAACCCGTCGAAAATATTTTCGGTGCCGTTCGAGGTCCCGTCGAAACTATTTTCGGGGCCGTCCGAGCCTCCGTCGAAAACATTTTGGCACCGGCCAACACGCCGTCGAAAATATTTTTGGTGATGGCCGAGCCCCCATTGAAAATATTTTCGGTGCCGGCTGAGCTCCAATCGAAAATATTTTCGGTGCCGGCCGAGATCCCATCGAAAATATTTTCGGAGCCGGACGAGACCCCGTCGAAAATATTTTTGGTGCCGGCCGAGATCCTGTCGAAAATCTTTTGGATGCCAGCCGAGCCCCCGTCGAAAATATTTTCGGTGCCAGCTGGGCCTCCGTCGAAACTATTTTTGGCACCGGCCAAGCTGCCGTCGAAAATAGTTTCGGCGCCGGTCGCGGTCCCGTCGAAAATATTTTCGGCACCGGTCGAGGTACTGTCGAAAATATTTTCGGGGCCGTCCGAGCTCCCGTCGAAAATATTTCTGATGCCGGACGAGCTTCCGTCGAAAATATTTTAGGCACCGGCCGAGATCCTGTCGAAGATATTTTCGGCACCGGTCGAGGTACTGTCGAAAATATTTTCGGGGCTGTCCGAGCTCCCGTCGAAAATAGTTTTGACGCCGGCGGATCTTCCGTCGAAAATATTTTCAGTGCCGTCCGAGATCCCGTTGAAAATATTTTCGGAGCCGTCCGAGCTTCCGTCTAAAATATTTTTGGTGCCGGCCGAGATCCTGTCGAAAATCTTTTGGATGCCAGCCGAGCCTCCGTCGAAAATATTTTCGGTGCTAGCTGGGCCCCCGTCGAAACTATATTTGGCACCGGCCAAGCTGCCGTCGAAAATATTTTCGGCGCCGGTCGCGGTCCCATCGAAAATATTTTCGGCACCGGTCGAGGTCCTGTCGAAAATATTTTCGGAGCCGTCCGAGCTCCCGTCGAAAATATTTCTGATGCTGGACGAGCTTCCGTCGAAAATATTTTCTGTGCCGGCCGAGCTCCCGTCGAAAATTTTTTCGGCGCCGTTCGAGATCCTGTCGAAGATAGTTTCGGTGCCGGCCGAGCTCCCGTCGAAAATATTTTCGGCGCCGTTCGAGGTCCCGTCGAAACTATTTTCGGGGCCGTCCGAGCCTCCGTCAAAAACATTTTGGCACCGGACAACACGCTGTCAAAAATATTTTCGGCACCGGTCGAGGTACTGTCGAAAATATTTTCGGGGCCGTCCGAGCTCCCGTCGAAAATATTTTAGGCACCGGCCGAGCTTCCATCGAAAATATTTTCGGTGCCGGATGAGACACCGACGAAAATATTTTCGGTGCCGGCCGGGCCCCCGTCTAAAATATTTCCGGTGCTGGTCAGAACCTTGTCGAAAATATTTTCGGGGCCGGCCAAGCTCCCGTCGAAAATATTTTCGGAGCCGGCCGAGCCGCCGTCGAAAATATTTTAGGCACCGGCCGAGCTTCCATCGAAAATATTTTCGTTGCCGGATGAGACACCGACGAAAATATTTTCGGTGCCGGCCGGGCCCCCGTCTAAAATATTTCCGGTGCTGGTCAGAACCTTGTCGAAAATATTTTCGCGGCCGGCCGAGCTCCCGTCGAAAATATTTTTGACGCCGGCCGAGCTTCCGTCGAAAATATTTTTGGTGCTGACCGAGATCCCGTCGAAAATATTTTCGGAGCCGGCTGAGCTGCCGTCGAAAATATTTTTGCCACCGGTCAAGGTACTGTCAAAAATATTTTCGGGGCCGTCCGAGCTCCCGTCGAAAATATTTTTGACACCGGCGGAGCTTCCGTCGAAAATATTTTCGGTGCCGGCGGAGATCCCATCGAAAATATTTTCGGCACCGGTCGAGGTCCTGTCGAAAATATTTTCGGGGCTGTCCGAGCTCCCGTCGAAAATAGTTTTGACGCCGGCGGATCTTCCGTCGAAAATATTTTCAGTGCCGGCCGAGATCCCGTTGAAAATATTTTCGGAGCCGTCCGAGCTTCCGTCTAAAATATTTTTGGTGCCGGCCGAGATCCTGTCGAAAATCTTTTGGATGCCAGCCGAGCCTCCGTCGAAAATATTTTCGGCGCTGTTCGAGGTCCCGTCGAAACTATTTTCGGGGCCGTCCGAGCCTCCGTCAAAAACATTTTGGCACCGGCCAAGACGCCGTCAAAAATATTTTTGGTGCTGTCCGAGCCCCCGTCGAAAATATTTTCGGAGCCGGCCGAGCTCCCGTCGAAAATATTTTCGGAGCCGGCTGAGCCGCCGTCAAAAATATTTTCCGCACCGGTCAAGGTACTGTCAAAAATATTTTCGGTGCCGGCCGAGCTCCCATCGAAAATATTTTCGGCACCAGACGAGGTACTGTCGAAAATATTTTTGATGCCGGCCGAGCTTCCGTCGAAAATATTTTTGACGCCGCCCGAGCTTCCGTTGAAAATATTTTCGGTGCCGGCCGAGATCCCGTCGAAAATATTTTCGGAGCCAGCCGAGACCCTGTCGAAAATATTTTCGGGGCCGTCCGAGCTGCCGTCGAAAATATTTTCGGCGCCGTTCGAGGTCCCGTCGAAACTATTTTCGGGGCCGTCCGAGCTCCCGTCGAAAACATTTTGGCACCGGCCAACACGCCGTCGAAAATATTTTTGGTGCCGGCCGAGCCCCCGTTGAAAATATTTTCGGTGCCGGCCGAGCTCCAATCGAAAATATTTTCGGTGCCGGCCAAGATCCCGTCGAAAATATTTTCGGCACCGGACGAGCTTCCGTCGAAAATATTTTTGGTGCCGGCCGAGCTTCCGTTGACAATATTTTTGACGCCGCCCGAGCTTCCGTTGAAAATATTTTCGGTGCCGGCCGAGAACCCGTCGAAAATATTTTCGGTGCCGTTCGAGGTCCCGTCGAAACTATTTTCGGGGCCGTCCGAGCCTCCGTCGAAAACATTTTGGCACCGGCCAACACGCCGTCGAAAATATTTTTGGTGATGGCCGAGCCCCCATTGAAAATATTTTCGGTGCCGGCTGAGCTCCAATCGAAAATATTTTCGGTGCCGGCCGAGATCCCATCGAAAATATTTTCGGAGCCGGACGAGACCCCGTCGAAAATATTTTTGGTGCCGGCCGAGATCCTGTCGAAAATCTTTTGGATGCCAGCCGAGCCCCCGTCGAAAATATTTTCGGTGCCAGCTGGGCCTCCGTCGAAACTATTTTTGGCACCGGCCAAGCTGCCGTCGAAAATAGTTTCGGCGCCGGTCGCGGTCCCGTCGAAAATATTTTCGGCACCGGTCGAGGTACTGTCGAAAATATTTTCGGGGCCGTCCGAGCTCCCGTCGAAAATATTTCTGATGCCGGACGAGCTTCCGTCGAAAATATTTTAGGCACCGGCCGAGATCCTGTCGAAGATATTTTCGGCACCGGTCGAGGTACTGTCGAAAATATTTTCGGGGCTGTCCGAGCTCCCGTCGAAAATAGTTTTGACGCCGGCGGATCTTCCGTCGAAAATATTTTCAGTGCCGTCCGAGATCCCGTTGAAAATATTTTCGGAGCCGTCCGAGCTTCCGTCTAAAATATTTTTGGTGCCGGCCGAGATCCTGTCGAAAATCTTTTGGATGCCAGCCGAGCCTCCGTCGAAAATATTTTCGGTGCTAGCTGGGCCCCCGTCGAAACTATATTTGGCACCGGCCAAGCTGCCGTCGAAAATATTTTCGGCGCCGGTCGCGGTCCCATCGAAAATATTTTCGGCACCGGTCGAGGTCCTGTCGAAAATATTTTCGGAGCCGTCCGAGCTCCCGTCGAAAATATTTCTGATGCTGGACGAGCTTCCGTCGAAAATATTTTCTGTGCCGGCCGAGCTCCCGTCGAAAATTTTTTCGGCGCCGTTCGAGATCCTGTCGAAGATAGTTTCGGTGCCGGCCGAGCTCCCGTCGAAAATATTTTCGGCGCCGTTCGAGGTCCCGTCGAAACTATTTTCGGGGCCGTCCGAGCCTCCGTCAAAAACATTTTGGCACCGGACAACACGCTGTCAAAAATATTTTCGGCACCGGTCGAGGTACTGTCGAAAATATTTTCGGGGCCGTCCGAGCTCCCGTCGAAAATATTTTAGGCACCGGCCGAGCTTCCATCGAAAATATTTTCGGTGCCGGATGAGACACCGACGAAAATATTTTCGGTGCCGGCCGGGCCCCCGTCTAAAATATTTCCGGTGCTGGTCAGAACCTTGTCGAAAATATTTTCGGGGCCGGCCAAGCTCCCGTCGAAAATATTTTCGGAGCCGGCCGAGCCGCCGTCGAAAATATTTTAGGCACCGGCCGAGCTTCCATCGAAAATATTTTCGTTGCCGGATGAGACACCGACGAAAATATTTTCGGTGCCGGCCGGGCCCCCGTCTAAAATATTTCCGGTGCTGGTCAGAACCTTGTCGAAAATATTTTCGCGGCCGGCCGAGCTCCCGTCGAAAATATTTTTGACGCCGGCCGAGCTTCCGTCGAAAATATTTTTGGTGCTGACCGAGATCCCGTCGAAAATATTTTCGGAGCCGGCTGAGCTGCCGTCGAAAATATTTTTGCCACCGGTCAAGGTACTGTCAAAAATATTTTCGGGGCCGTCCGAGCTCCCGTCGAAAATATTTTTGACACCGGCGGAGCTTCCGTCGAAAATATTTTCGGTGCCGGCGGAGATCCCGTCGAAAATATTTTCGGCACCGGTCGAGGTCCTGTCGAAAATATTTTCGGGGCTGTCCGAGCTCCCGTCGAAAATAGTTTTGACGCCGGCGGATCTTCCGTCGAAAATATTTTCAGTGCCGGCCGAGATCCCGTTGAAAATATTTTCGGAGCCGTCCGAGCTTCCGTCTAAAATATTTTTGGTGCCGGCCGAGATCCTGTCGAAAATCTTTTGGATGCCAGCCGAGCCTCCGTCGAAAATATTTTCGGCGCTGTTCGAGGTCCCGTCGAAACTATTTTCGGGGCCGTCCGAGCCTCCGTCAAAAACATTTTGGCACCGGCCAAGACGCCGTCAAAAATATTTTTGGTGCTGTCCGAGCCCCCGTCGAAAATATTTTCGGAGCCGGCCGAGCTCCCGTCGAAAATATTTTCGGAGCCGGCTGAGCCGCCGTCAAAAATATTTTCCGCACCGGTCAAGGTACTGTCAAAAATATTTTCGGTGCCGGCCGAGCTCCCATCGAAAATATTTTCGGCACCAGACGAGGTACTGTCGAAAATATTTTTGATGCCGGCCGAGCTTCCGTCGAAAATATTTTTGACGCCGCCCGAGCTTCCGTTGAAAATATTTTCGGTGCCGGCCGAGATCCCGTCGAAAATATTTTCGGAGCCAGCCGAGACCCTGTCGAAAATATTTTCGGGGCCGTCCGAGCTGCCGTCGAAAATATTTTCGGCGCCGTTCGAGGTCCCGTCGAAACTATTTTCGGGGCCGTCCGAGCCTCCGTCGAAAACATTTTGGCACCGGCCAACACGCCGTCGAAAATATTTTTGGTGCCAGCCGAGCCCCCGTTGAAAATATTTTCGGTGCCGGCCGAGCTCCAATCGAAAATATTTTCGGTGCCGGCCGAGATCCCGTCGAAAATATTTTCGGAGCCGGACGAGACCCCGTCGAAAATATTTTTGGTGCCGGCCGAGATCTTGTCGAAAATCTTTTGGATGCCAGCCAACCTCCCGTCGAAAATATTTTCGGTGCCAGCTGGGCCCCCGTCGAAAATATTTTTGGCACCGGCCAAGCTGCTGTCGAAAATATTTTCGGCGCCGTTCGCGGTCCCGTCGAAAATATTTTCGGCACCGGTCGAGTTACTGTCGAAAATATTTTCGGGGCCGTCCGAGCTTCCATCGAAAATATTTTCGGTGCCGGCCGAGCTCCCGTCGAAAATATTTTCGGATCCGGCCGAGCCGCCGTCGAAAATATTTTAGGCACCGGCCGAGCTTCCATCGAAAATATTTTTGGTGCCGGATGAGACACCGACGAAAATATTTTCGGTGCCGGCCGGGCCCCCATCTAAAATATTTCCGGTGCTGGTCAGAACCTTGTCGAAAATATTTTCGGGGCCGGCCGAGCTCCCGTAGAAAATATTTTTGGTGCCGGCCGAGATCCCGTCGAAAATATTTTCGGAGCCGTCCGAGCTCCCGTCGAAAATATTTCTGACGCCGGACGAGCTTCCGTCGAAAATATTTTCGGTGCCGGCCGAGATCCTGTCGAAGATAGTTTCGGTGCTGGCCGAGCTCCCGTCGAAAATATTTTCGGCGCCGTTCGAGATCCTGTCGAAGATAGTTTCGGTGCTGGCCGAGCTCCCGTCGAAAATATTTTCGGTGCCGTCCGAGCCCCCGTCGAAACTATTTTCGGGGCCGTCCGAGCCTCCGTCAAAAACATTTTGGCACCAGCCAACACGCTGTCAAAAATATTTTTGGTGCCGTCCGAGCCCCCGTTGAAAATATTTTCGGTGCCGGCCGAGCTCCCGTCGAAAATATTTTCGGAGCAGGCCCAAGCCGCCGTCGAAAATATTTTCGGCGCCGGTCGCGGTCCCGTCGAAAATATTTTCGGCACCGGTCGAGGTATTGTCAAAAATACTTTCAGTGCCGGCCGAGCTCACTTCGAAAATATTTTTGGCACCGGACGAGCTTCCGTCGAAAATATTTTTGACGCCGCCCGAGCTTCCGTTGAAAATATTTTCGGTGCCGGCCGAGATCCCGTCAAAAATATTTTCGGAGCCAGCCGAGACCCTATCGAAAATATTTTCGGGGCCGTCCGAGCTCCCGTCGAAAATATTTCTGACGCCGGACGAGCTTCCGTCGAAAATATATTAGGCACCGGCCGAGATCCTGACGAAGATATTTTCGGCACTGGTCGAGGTACTGTCGAAAATATTTTCGGGGCCGTCCAAGCTTCCATCGAAAATATTTTCGGTGCCGGCCGAGATCCCGTCGAAAATATTTTCAGAGCCGGCCGAGCCGCCGTCGAAAATATTTTAGGCACCGGCCGAGCTTCCGTTGAAAATATTTTCGGTGCCGGCCGAGCCCCCGTTGAAAATATTTTCGGTGCCGGCCGAGCTCCAATCGAAAATATTTTCGGTGCCGGCCAAGATCCCGTCGAAAATATTTTCGGAGCCGGCCGAGACCCTGTCGAAAATATTTTCGGGGCCGTCCGAGCTCCCGTCGAAAACATTTTGGCACCGGCCAACACGCCGTCGAAAATATTTTTGGTGCCGGCCGAGCCCCCGTTGAAAATATTTTCGGTGCCGGCCGAGCTCCAATCGAAAATATTTTCGGTGCCGGCCAAGATCCCGTCGAAAATATTTTCGGCACCGGACGAGCTTCCGTCGAAAATATTTTTGGTGCCGGCCGAGCTTCCGTTGACAATATTTTTGACGCCGCCCGAGCTTCCGTTGAAAATATTTTCGGTGCCGGCCGAGAACCCGTCGAAAATATTTTCGGTGCCGTTCGAGGTCCCGTCGAAACTATTTTCGGGGCCGTCCGAGCCTCCGTCGAAAACATTTTGGCACCGGCCAACACGCCGTCGAAAATATTTTTGGTGATGGCCGAGCCCCCATTGAAAATATTTTCGGTGCCGGCTGAGTTCCAATCGAAAATATTTTCGGTGCCGGCCGAGATCCCATCGAAAATATTTTCGGAGCCGGACGAGACCCCGTCGAAAATATTTTTGGTGCCGGCCGAGATCCTGTCGAAAATCTTTTGGATGCCAGCCGAGCCCCCGTCGAAAATATTTTCGGTGCCAGCTGGGCCTCCGTCGAAACTATTTTTGGCACCGGCCAAGCTGCCGTCGAAAATAGTTTCGGCGCCGGTCGCGGTCCCGTCGAAAATATTTTCGGCACCGGTCGAGGTACTGTCGAAAATATTTTCGGGGCCGTCCGAGCTCCCGTCGAAAATATTTCTGATGCCGGACGAGCTTCCGTCGAAAATATTTTAGGCACCGGCCGAGATCCTGTCGAAGATATTTTCGGCACCGGTCGAGGTCCTGTCGAAAATATTTTCGGGGCTGTCCGAGCTCCCGTCGAAAATAGTTTTGACGCCGGCGGATCTTCCGTCGAAAATATTTTCAGTGCCGTCCGAGATCCCGTTGAAAATATTTTCGGAGCCGTCCGAGCTTCCGTCTAAAATATTTTTGGTGCCGGCCGAGATCCTGTCGAAAATCTTTTGGATGCCAGCCGAGCCTCCGTCGAAAATATTTTCGGTGCTAGCTGGGCCCCCGTCGAAACTATATTTGGCACCGGCCAAGCTGCCGTCGAAAATATTTTCGGCGCCGGTCGCGGTCCGATCGAAAATATTTTCGGCACCGGTCGAGGTCCTGTCGAAAATATTTTCGGAGCCGTCCGAGCTCCCGTCGAAAATATTTCTGATGCTGGACGAGCTTCCGTCGAAAATATTTTCTGTGCCGGCCGAGCTCCCGTCGAAAATTTTTTCGGCGCCGTTCGAGATCCTGTCGAAGATAGTTTCGGTGCCGGCCGAGCTCCCGTCGAAAATATTTTCGGTGCCGTTCGAGGTCCCGTCGAAACTATTTTCGGGGCCGTCCGAGCCTCCGTCAAAAACATTTTGGCACCGGACAACACGCTGTCAAAAATATTTTCGGTGCCGTCCGAGCCCCCGTTGAAAATATTTTTGGTGCCGGCCGAGCTCCCATCGAAAATATTTTCGGAGCCGGCCAAGCCACCGTCTAAAATATTTTCGGCGCCGGTCGCGGTCCCGTCGAAAATATTTTCGGCACCGGTCGATGTATTGTCAAAAATACTTTCGGTGCCGGCCGAGCTCCCTGCGAAAATATTTTCGGCAGCGGACAAGGTACTGTTGAAAACATTTTTGATGCCGCCCGAGCTTCCGTTGAAAATATTTTCGGTGCCGGCCGAGATCCCGTCGAAAATATTTTCGGAGCCGGCCGAGACCCTGTCGAAAATATTTTCGGGGCCGTCCGAGCTCCCGTCGAAAATATTTTCGGCGCCGTTCGAGGTCCCGTCGAAACTATTTTCGGGGCCGTCCGCGCCTCCGTCGAAAACATTTTGGCACCGGTCAACAGGCCGTCGAAAATATTTTTGTTGCCGGCCGAGCCCCCGTTGAAAATATTTTTGGTGCCGGCCGAGCTCCAATCGAAAATATTTTCGGTGCCGGCCGAGCTCCCGTCGAAAATATTTTCGGAGCCGGACGAGACCCCGTCGAAAATATTTTTGGTGCCGGCCGAGATCTTGTCGAAAATCTTTTGGATGCCAGCCGAGCCCCCGTCGAAAATATTTTCGGTGCCAGCTGGGCCCCCGTCGAAAATATTTTTGGCACCGGCCAAGCTGCTGTCGAAAATATCTTCGGCGCCGTTCGCGGTCCCGTCGAAAATATTTTCGGCACCGGTCGAGGTACTGTCGAAAATATTTTCGGGGCTGTCCGAGCTCCCGTCGAAAATATTTCTGACACCGGACGAGCTTCCGTCGAAAATATTTTCGGTGCCGGACGAGCTTCCGTTGAAAATATTTTCGGTGCCGCCCGAGATCCCGTCGAAAATATTTTCGGAGCCGGCTGAGGTCCCGTCGAAAATATTTTTGACGCCGGCGGATCTTCCGTCGAAAATATTTTCAGTGCCGGCCGAGATCCCGTTGAAAATATTTTCGGAGCTGTCCGAGCTTCCGTCTAAAATATTTTTGGTGCCGGCCGAGATCCTGTCGAAAATCTTTTGGATGCCAGCCGAGCCTCCGTCGAAAATATTTTCGGTGCTAGCTGGGCCCCCGTCGAAACTATATTTGGCACCGGCCAAGCCGCCGTCGAAAATATTTTCGGCGCCGGTCGCGGTCCCATCGAAAATATTTTCGGCACCGGTCGAGGTCCTGTCGAAAATATTTTCGGAGCCGTCCGAGCTCCCGTCGAAAATATTTCTGACGCCGGACGAGCTTCCGTCGAAAATATTTTCGGTGCCGGCCGAGCTCCCGTCGAAAATATTTTTGGTGCCGTCCGAGCCCCCGTTGAAAATATTTTCGGTGCCGGCCGAGCTCCCATCGAAAATATTTTCGGAGCCGGCCAAGCCGCCGTCTAAAATATTTTCGGCGCCGGTCGCGGTCCCGTCGAAAATATTTTCGGCACCGGTCGATGTATTGTCAAAAATACTTTCGGTGCCGGCCGAGCTCCCTTCGAAAATATTTTCGGCACCGGACGAGGTACTGTCGAAAATATTTTTGATGCCGGCCGAGCTTCCGTCGAAAATATTTTTGACGCCGCCCGAGCTTCCGTTGAAAATATTTTCGGTGCCGGCCGAGATCCCGTCGAAAATATTTTCGGAGCCAGCCGAGACCCTGTCGAAAATATTTTTGGTGCCGGCCGAGCCCCCGTTGAAAATATTTTCGGTGCCGTCCGAGCTCCAATCGAAAATATTTTCGGTGCCGGCCGAGATCCCATCGAAAATATTTTCGGAGCCGGATGAGACCCCGTCGAAAATATTTTTGGTGCCGGCCGAGATCCTGTCGAAAATCTTTTGGATGCCAGCCGAGCCCCCGTCGAAAATATTTTCGGTGCCAGCTGGGCCCCCGTCGAAAATATTTTTGGCACCGGCCAAGCTGCTGTCGAAAATATTTTCGGTGCCGTTCGCGGTCCCGTCGAAAATATTTTCGGCACCGGTCGAGGTACTGTCGAAAATATTTTCGGGGCCGTCCGAGCTCCCGTCGAAAATATTTCTGACGCCGGACGAGCTTCCGTCGAAAATATTTTAGGCACCGGCCGAGATCCCGTCGAAGATATTTTCGGCACCGGTCGAGGTACTGTTGAAAATATTTTCGGGGCCGTCCAAGCTTCCATCGAAAATATTTTCGGTGCCGGCCGAGATCCCGTCGAAAATATTTTCGGAGCCAGCCGAGACCCTGTCGAAAATATTTTTGGTGCCGGCCGAGCCCCCGTTGAAAATATTTTCGGTGCCGGCCGAGCTCCAATCGAAAATATTTTCGGTGCCGGCCGAGATCCCATCGAAAATATTTTCGGAGCCGGATGAGACCCCGTCGAAAATATTTTTGGTGCCGGCCGAGATCCTGTCGAAAATCTTTTGGATGCCAGCCGAGCCCCCGTCGAAAATATTTTCGGTGCCAGCTGGGCCCCCGTCGAAACTATTTTTGGCACCGGCCAAGCTGCTGTCGAAAATATTTTCGGCGCCGTTCGCGGTCCCGTCGAAAATATTTTCGGCACCGGTCGAGGTACTGTCGAAAATATTTTCGGGGCCGTCCGAGCTCCCGTCGAAAATATTTCTGACGCCGGACGAGCTTCCGTCGAAAATATTTTAGGCACCGGCCGAGATCCTGTCGAAGATATTTTCGGCACCGGTCGAGGTACTGTTGAAAATATTTTCGGGGCCGTCCAAGCTTCCATCGAAAATATTTTCGGTGCCGGCCGAGATCCCGTCGAAAATATTTTCGGAGCCGGCCGAGCCGCCGTCGAAAATATTTTAGGCACCGGCCGAGCTTCCATCGAAAATATTTTCGGTGCCGGATGAGACACCGACGAAAATATTTTCGGTGCCGGCTGGGCCCCCATCTAAAATATTTCCGGTGCTGGTCAGAACCTTGTCGAAAATATTTTTGGTGCCGGCCGAGATCCTGTCGAAAATCTTTTGGATGCCAGCCGAGCCCCCGTCGAAAATATTTTCGGTGCCAGCTGGGCCCCCGTCGAAACTATTTTTGGCATCGGCCAAGCTGCTGTCGAAAATATTTTCGGCACCGTTCGCGGTCCTGTCGAAAATATTTTCGGCACCGGTCGAGGTACTGTCGAAAATATTTTCGGTGCCGGCCGAGCTCCCATCGAAAATATTTTCGGAGCCGGCCAAGCCACCGTCTAAAATATTTTCGGCACCGGTCGATGTATTATCAAAAATACTTTCGGTGCCGGCCGAGCTCCCTTCGAAAATATTTTCGGCAGCGGACAAGGTACTGTTGAAAATATTTTTGATGCCGGCCGAGCTTCCGTCGAAAATATTTTTGATGCCGCCCGAGCTTCCGTTGAAAATATTTTCGGTGCCGGCCGAGATCCCGTCGAAAATATTTTCGGAGCCGGCCGAGACCCTGTCGAAAATATTTTCGGGGCCGTCCGAGCTCTCGTCGAAAATATTTCTGACGCCGGACGAGCTTCCGTCGAAAATATTTTAGGCACCGGCCGAGATCCTGTCGAAGATATTTTCGGCACCGGTCGAGGTACTGTTGAAAATATTTTCGGGGCCGTCCAAGCTTCCATCGAAAATATTTTCGGTGCCGGCCGAGATCCCGTCGAAAATATTTTCGGAGCCGGCCGAGCCTCCGTCGAAAATATTTTAGGCACCGGCCGAGCTTCCATCGAAAATATTTTCGGTGCCGGATGAGACACCGACGAAAATATTTTCGGTGCCGGCTGGGCCCCCATCTAAAATATTTCCGGTGCTGGTCAGAACCTTGTCGAAAATATTTTCGGGGCCGGCCGAGCTCCCGTCGTAAATATTTTTGACGCCGGCCGAGCTTCCGTTGAAAATATTTTCGGTGCCGCCCGAGATCCCGTCGAAAATATTTTCGGGGCCGGCCGAGCTACCGTCGAAATATTTTTGACGCCGGCGGATCTTCCGTCGAAAATATTTTCAGTGCCGGCCGAGATCCCGTTGAAAATATTTTCGGAGCCGTCCGAGCTTCCGTCTAAAATATTTTTGGTGCCGGCCGAGATCCCGTCGAAAATATTTTCGGTGCCGGCCGAGCTGCAATCGAAAATATTTTCGGAGCCGGCCGAGCTCCCGTCGAAAATATTTTCGGAGCCAGCTGAGCTGCCGTCGAAAATATTTTCGCCACCGGTCAAGGTACTGTCAAAAATATTTTCGGTGCCGGCCGAGCTCCCGTCTAAAATATTTTCGGTGCCGGCCGAGCCGCCGTCGAAAATATTTTTGGCACCTGTCGAGGTACTGTCGAAAATATTTTCGGGGCAGTCCGAGCTCCCATCGAAAATATTTTTGACGCCGGCCGAGCTTTCGTCGAAAATATTTTCGGTGCCGTCCGAGCTCCCATCGAAAATATTTTCGGAGCCGGCCGAGCTCCCGTCGAAAATAGTTCTGACGCCGGACGAGCTTCCGTCGAAAATATTTTCGGTGCCGGCCGAGATCCTGTCGAAGATAGTTTCGGTGACGGCCGAGCTCCCGTCGAAAATATTTTCGGCGCCGTTCGAGGTCCCGTCGAAACTATTTTCGGGGCCGTCCGAGCCTCCGTCAAAAACATTTTGGCACCGGCCAACACGCTGTCGAAAATATTTTTGGTGCCGATCGAGCCCCCGTTGAAAATATTTTCGGTGCCGGCCGAGCTCCAATCGAAAATATTTTCGGTGCCGGTCGAGATCCCGTCGAAAATATTTTCGGAGCCGGACGAGACCCCGTCGAAAATATTTTTGGTGCCGGCCGAGATCCTGTCGAAAATCTTTTGGATGCCAGCCGAGCCCCCGTCGAAAATATTTTCGGTGCCAGCTGGGCCCCCGTCGAAATTATTTTTGGCATCGGCCAAGCTGCTGTCGAAAATATTTTCGGCGCCGTTCGCGGTCCTGTCGAAAATATTTTCGGCACCGGTCGAGGTACTGTCGAAAATATTTTCGCGGCCGTCCGAGCTTCCATCGAAAATATTTTCGGTGCCGGCCGAGCTCCCGTCGAAAATATTTTCGGAGCCGGCCGAGCCGCCGTCGAAAATATTTTAGGCACCGGCTGAGCTTCCATCGAAAATATTTTCGGTGCCGGATGAGACACCGACGAAAATATTTTCGGTGCCGGCCGGGCCCCCATCTAAAATATTTCCGGTGCTGGTCAGAACCTTGTCGAAAATATTTTCGGAGCCGGCCGAGCTGCCGTCGAAAATATTTTTGCCACCGGTCGAGGTCCTGTCGAAAATATTTTCGGGGCTGTCCGAGCTCCCGTCGAAAATAGTTTTGACGCCGGTGGATCTTCCGTCGAAAATATTTTCAGTGCCGTCCGAGATCCCGTTGAAAATATTTTCGGAGCCGTCCGAGCTTCCGTCTAAAATATTTTTGGTGCCGGCCGAGATCCTGTCGAAAATCTTTTGGATGCCAGCCGAGCCTCCGTCGAAAATATTTTCGGTGCCAGCTGGGCCCCCGTCGAAAATATTTTTCGCACCGGCCAACACGCCGTCGAAAATATTTTCGGTGCCGTACGAGATCCCTTCGAAAATATTTTCGGCGCCGTTCGAGGTCCCGTCGAAACTATTTTTGGGGCCATCCGAGCCTCCGTTGAAAACATTTTGGCACCGGCCAACACGCCGTCGAAAATATTTTCGGTGCCGGCCGAGCTGCAATCGAAAATATTTTCGGAGCCGGCCGAGTCCCGTCGAAAATATTTTCGGAGCCGCCGAGCTCCCGTCTAAAATATTTTCGGTGCCGTCCGAGACCCCGTCGAAAATATTTTCGGCACCGGTCGAGGTACTGTCGAAAATATTTTCGGGGCCGTCCGAGCTCCCGTCGAAAACATTTTGGCACCGGCCAACACGCCATCGAAAATATTTTTGGTGCCGACCGAGCCCCCGTCGAAAATATTTTCGGCGCCGTTCGAGGTCCTGTCGAAACTATTTTCGGGGCCGTCCGAGCTTCCGTTGAAAATATTTTCGGGGCCGTCCGAGCTCCCGTTGAAAATATTTTCGGCGCCGTTTGAGGTCCCGTCGAAACTATTTTTGGGGCCATCCGAGCCTCCGTTGAAAACATTTTGGCACCGGCCAACACGCCGTCGAAAATATTTTCGGTGCCGGCCGAGCTGCAATCGAAAATATTTTCGGAGCCGGCCGAGCTCCCGTCGAAAATATTTTCGGAGCCGCTGAGCTGCCGTCGAAAATATTTTCCGCACCGGTCAAGGTACTGTCAAAAATATTTTCGGTGCCGGCCGAGCTCCCGTCTAAAATATTTTCGGTGCCGTCCGAGACCCCGTCGAAAATATTTTCGGCACCGGTCGAGGTACTGTCGAAAATATTTTCGGGGCCGTCCGAGCTCCCGTCGAAAATATTTTTGACGCCGGACGAGCTTCCGTCGAAATTATTTTCGGAGCCGGCCGAGATCCTGTCGAAAATCTTTTGGATGCCAGCCGAGCCTCCGTCGAAAATATTTTCGGTGCCGGCCGAGATCCCGTCGAAAATATTTTCGGAGCCGGCCGAGATCCTGTCGAAGATATTTTCGGTGCCGGCCGAGATCCCGTCGAAAATATTTTCGGAGCCGGCCGAGCTGCCGTCGAAACTATTTTCGGAGCCAGGTGAGCTGCCGTCGAAAATATTTTCGGCGCCGTTCGAGGTCCCGTCGAAACTATTTTTGACGCCGGCCGAGCTTCCGTCGAAAACATTTTGGCACCGGCCAACACGCCGTCGAAAATATTTTCGGTGCCGGCCGAGCCCCCGTTGAAAATATTTTCGGTGCCGGTCAGAACCTTGTCAAAAATATTTTCGGGACCGTCCGAGCTCCCGTCGAAAATATTTTTGACGCCGGCCAAGCTTCCGTCGAAAATATTTTCGGTGCCGGCCGAGATCCCGTCGAAAATATTTTCGGGGCCGTCCGAGCCTCCGTCGAAAACATTTTTGGCACCGGCCAACACGCCGTCGAAAATATTTTCGGTGTCGGCTGAGATCCCGTCGAAAATATTTTTGGAGCCGGCCGAGACCCCGTCAAAAATATTTTCGGAGCCGGCCGAGACCCCGTCGAAAATATTCTCGGGGCCGTCCGAGCTCACGTCGAAAATATTTTGGACGCCGGCCGAGACCCCATCGAAAAAATTTTCGACGCCGGCCGAAATCCCGTCGAAAATATTTTCGGTGCCGGCTGAGTCCCGTCTAAAATATTTTCGGTGCCAGGCGGGCCCCCGTCGAAAATATTTTCGGTGCCGGCCGAGCCCCCATCGAAAACATTTTCGGCGCCGTTCGAGGTCCCGTCGAAAATATTGTCGGAGCCGGACGAGACCCCGTCGAAAATATTTTCGGGGCCGTCCGAGCCTCCGTCGAAAACATTTTTGGCACCGGTCGAGGTACTGTCGAAAATATTTTCGGGGCCGTCCGAGCTCCCGTCGAAAATATTTTTGACGCCGGACGAGCTTCCGTCGAAAATATTTTTGGTGCCGGCCGAGATCCTGTCGAAGATATTTTCGGTGCTGGCCGAGCCGACGTCGAAAATATTTTCGGCACCGGTCGAGGTACTGTCGAAAATATTTTCGGGGCCGTCCGAGCTGCCGTTGAAAATATTTTTGACTCCGGCGGAGCTTCCGTTGAAAATATTTTCGGTGCTGGCCGAGATCCCGTCGAAAATATTTTCGGATCCGGCCGAGCCGCCGTCGAAAATATTTTAGGCACCGGCTGAGCCTCCATCGAAAATATTTTCGGTGCCGGATGAGACACTGACGAAAATATTTTCGGTGCCGGCCGGGCCCCCATCTAAAATATTTTCGGTGCCGGTCAGGACCTTGTCGAAAGTATTTTCGGGGCCGGCCGAGATCCCGTCGAAAATATTTTTGACGCCGGCCAAGCTTCCGTCGAAAATATTTTCGGTGCCGGCCGAGACCCCGTCGAAAATATTTTTGGTGCCGTCCGAGCTGCCGTCGAAAATATTTTGGACGCCGGCCGAGACCCCTTCGAAAAAATTTTCGACGCCGGCCAAGATCCCATTGAAAATATTTTCGGTGCCGGCTGAGTCCCGTCTAAAATATTTCCGGTGCCAGGCGGGCCGCCGTCGAAAATATTTTCGGCACTGGTCGAGGTCCTGTCGAAAATATTTTCGGGGCCGGCCGAGCTCCCATCGAAAATATTTTTGACGCCGGCCGAGCTTCCATCGAAAATCTTTTGGATGCCAGCCGAGCCTCCGTCGAAAATATTTTCGGTGCCAGCTGGGCCCCCATCGAAACTATTTTTGGCACCGGCCAAGACGTCGTCGAAAATATTTTCGGCGCCGTTCGCGGTCCCGTCGAAAATATTTTCGGCGCCGGCCGAGGTACTGTCGAAAATATTTTCGGTGCCGTCCGAGCTCCTGTTGAAAATATTTCTGACGCCGGACGAGCTTCCGTCGAAAATATTTTCGGGGCCGTCCGAGCCTCCGTCGAAAACATTTTGGCACCGGCCAACACGCTGTTGAAAATATTTTTGGTGCCAGCCGAGCCCCCGTTGAAAATATTTGCGGTGCCGGCCGAGCTCCCGTCGAAAATATTTTGGATGCCATCCGAGCTCCCGTCGAAAATATTTTCGGTGCCAGCTGGGCCCCCGTCGAAAATATTTTCGGAGCCGGCCGAGCTGCAATCGAAAATATTTTCAGTGCCGGCCGAGCTCCCGTCGAAAATATTTTCGGAGCCGCTGAGCTGCCGTCGAAAATATTTTCCGCACCGGTCATGGTACTGTCAAAAATATTTTCGGTGCCGGCCGAGCTTCCGTCGAAAATATTTTCGGTGCCGTCCGAGACCCCGTCGAAAATATTTTCGGCACCGGTCGAGGTACTGTCGAAAATATTTTCGGGGCCGTCCGAGCTCCCGTCGAAAACATTTTGGCACCGGCCAACACGCCATCGAAAATATTTTTGGTGCCGACCGAGCCCCCGTCGAAAATATTTTCGGCGCCGTTCGAGGTCCTGTCGAAACTATTTTCGGGGCCGTCCGAGCTTCCGTTGAAAATATTTTCGGGGCCGTCCGAGCTCCCGTTGAAAATATTTTCGGCGCCGTTTGAGGTCCCGTCGAAACTATTTTTGGGGCCATCCGAGCCTCCGTTGAAAACATTTTGGCACCGGCCAACACGCCGTCGAAAATATTTTCGGTGCCGGCCGAGCTGCAATCGAAAATATTTTCGGAGCCGGCCGAGCTCCCGTCGAAAATATTTTCGGAGCCGCTGAGCTGCCGTCGAAAATATTTTCCGCACCGGTCAAGGTACTGTCAAAAATATTTTCGGTGCCGGCCGAGCTCCCGTCTAAAATATTTTCGGTGCCGTCCGAGACCCCGTCGAAAATATTTTCGGCACCGGTCGAGGTACTGTCGAAAATATTTTCGGGGCCGTCCGAGCTCCCGTCGAAAATATTTTTGACGCCGGACGAGCTTCCGTCGAAATTATTTTCGGAGCCGGCCGAGATCCTGTCGAAAATCTTTTGGATGCCAGCCGAGCCTCCGTCGAAAATATTTTCGGTGCCGGCCGAGATCCCGTCGAAAATATTTTCGGAGCCGGCCGAGATCCTGTCGAAGATATTTTCGGTGCCGGCCGAGATCCCGTCGAAAATATTTTCGGAGCCGGCCGAGCTGCCGTCGAAACTATTTTCGGAGCCAGGTGAGCTGCCGTCGAAAATATTTTCGGCGCCGTTCGAGGTCCCGTCGAAACTATTTTTGACGCCGGCCGAGCTTCCGTCGAAAACATTTTGGCACCGGCCAACACGCCGTCGAAAATATTTTCGGTGCCGGCCGAGCCCCCGTTGAAAATATTTTCGGTGCCGGTCAGAACCTTGTCAAAAATATTTTCGGGACCGTCCGAGCTCCCGTCGAAAATATTTTTGACGCCGGCCAAGCTTCCGTCGAAAATATTTTCGGTGCCGGCCGAGATCCCGTCGAAAATATTTTCGGGGCCGTCCGAGCCTCCGTCGAAAACATTTTTGGCACCGGCCAACACGCCGTCGAAAATATTTTCGGTGTCGGCTGAGATCCCGTCGAAAATATTTTTGGAGCCGGCCGAGACCCCGTCAAAAATATTTTCGGAGCCGGCCGAGACCCCGTCGAAAATATTCTCGGGGCCGTCCGAGCTCCCGTCGAAAATATTTTGGACGCCGGCCGAGACCCCATCGAAAAAATTTTCGACGCCGGCCGAAATCCCGTCGAAAATATTTTCGGTGCCGGCTGAGTCCCGTCTAAAATATTTTCGGTGCCAGGCGGGCCCCCGTCGAAAATATTTTCGGTGCCGGCCGAGCCCCCATCGAAAACATTTTCGGCGCCGTTCGAGGTCCCGTCGAAAATATTGTCGGAGCCGGACGAGACCCCGTCGAAAATATTTTCGGGGCCGTCCGAGCCTCCGTCGAAAACATTTTTGGCACCGGTCGAGGTACTGTCGAAAATATTTTCGGGGCCGTCCGAGCTCCCGTCGAAAATATTTTTGACGCCGGACGAGCTTCCGTCGAAAATATTTTTGGTGCCGGCCGAGATCCTGTCGAAGATATTTTCGGTGCTGGCCGAGCCGACGTCGAAAATATTTTCGGCACCGGTCGAGGTACTGTCGAAAATATTTTCGGGGCCGTCCGAGCTGCCGTTGAAAATATTTTTGACTCCGGCGGAGCTTCCGTTGAAAATATTTTCGGTGCTGGCCGAGATCCCGTCGAAAATATTTTCGGATCCGGCCGAGCCGCCGTCGAAAATATTTTAGGCACCGGCTGAGCCTCCATCGAAAATATTTTCGGTGCCGGATGAGACACTGACGAAAATATTTTCGGTGCCGGCCGGGCCCCCATCTAAAATATTTTCGGTGCCGGTCAGGACCTTGTCGAAAGTATTTTCGGGGCCGGCCGAGATCCCGTCGAAAATATTTTTGACGCCGGCCAAGCTTCCGTCGAAAATATTTTCGGTGCCGGCCGAGACCCCGTCGAAAATATTTTTGGTGCCGTCCGAGCTGCCGTCGAAAATATTTTGGACGCCGGCCGAGACCCCTTCGAAAAAATTTTCGACGCCGGCCAAGATCCCATTGAAAATATTTTCGGTGCCGGCTGAGTCCCGTCTAAAATATTTCCGGTGCCAGGCGGGCCGCCGTCGAAAATATTTTCGGCACTGGTCGAGGTCCTGTCGAAAATATTTTCGGGGCCGGCCGAGCTCCCATCGAAAATATTTTTGACGCCGGCCGAGCTTCCATCGAAAATCTTTTGGATGCCAGCCGAGCCTCCGTCGAAAATATTTTCGGTGCCAGCTGGGCCCCCATCGAAACTATTTTTGGCACCGGCCAAGACGTCGTCGAAAATATTTTCGGCGCCGTTCGCGGTCCCGTCGAAAATATTTTCGGCGCCGGCCGAGGTACTGTCGAAAATATTTTCGGTGCCGTCCGAGCTCCTGTTGAAAATATTTCTGACGCCGGACGAGCTTCCGTCGAAAATATTTTCGGGGCCGTCC
Source organism: Haliaeetus albicilla (assembly GCF_947461875.1). Taxonomy (NCBI): domain Eukaryota; kingdom Metazoa; phylum Chordata; class Aves; order Accipitriformes; family Accipitridae; genus Haliaeetus; species Haliaeetus albicilla. The sequence goes on along the minus strand of NC_091497.1, from coordinate 688,703 downwards.
GAGCCTCCGTCGAAAACATTTTGGCACCGGCCAACACGCTGTTGAAAATATTTTTGGTGCCAGCCGAGCCCCCGTTGAAAATATTTGCGGTGCCGGCCGAGCTCCCGTCGAAAATATTTTGGATGCCATCCGAGCTCCCGTCGAAAATATTTTCGGTGCCAGCTGGGCCCCCGTCGAAAATATTTTCGGAGCCGGCCGAGCTGCAATCGAAAATATTTTCAGTGCCGGCCGAGCTCCCGTCGAAAATATTTTCGGAGCCGCTGAGCTGCCGTCGAAAATATTTTCCGCACCGGTCATGGTACTGTCAAAAATATTTTCGGTGCCGGCCGAGCTTCCGTCGAAAATATTTTCGGTGCCGTCCGAGACCCCGTCGAAAATATTTTCGGCACCGGTCGAGGTACTGTCGAAAATATTTTCGGGGCCGTCCGAGCTCCCGTCGAAAACATTTTGGCACCGGCCAACACGCCATCGAAAATATTTTTGGTGCCGACCGAGCCCCCGTCGAAAATATTTTCGGCGCCGTTCGAGGTCCTGTCGAAACTATTTTCGGGGCCGTCCGAGCTTCCGTTGAAAATATTTTCGGGGCCGTCCGAGCTCCCGTTGAAAATATTTTCGGCGCCGTTTGAGGTCCCGTCGAAACTATTTTTGGGGCCATCCGAGCCTCCGTTGAAAACATTTTGGCACCGGCCAACACGCCGTCGAAAATATTTTCGGTGCCGGCCGAGCTGCAATCGAAAATATTTTCGGAGCCGGCCGAGCTCCCGTCGAAAATATTTTCGGAGCCGCTGAGCTGCCGTCGAAAATATTTTCCGCACCGGTCAAGGTACTGTCAAAAATATTTTCGGTGCCGGCCGAGCTCCCGTCTAAAATATTTTCGGTGCCGTCCGAGACCCCGTCGAAAATATTTTCGGCACCGGTCGAGGTACTGTCGAAAATATTTTCGGGGCCGTCCGAGCTCCCGTCGAAAATATTTTTGACGCCGGACGAGCTTCCGTCGAAATTATTTTCGGAGCCGGCCGAGATCCTGTCGAAAATCTTTTGGATGCCAGCCGAGCCTCCGTCGAAAATATTTTCGGTGCCGGCCGAGATCCCGTCGAAAATATTTTCGGAGCCGGCCGAGATCCTGTCGAAGATATTTTCGGTGCCGGCCGAGATCCCGTCGAAAATATTTTCGGAGCCGGCCGAGCTGCCGTCGAAACTATTTTCGGAGCCAGGTGAGCTGCCGTCGAAAATATTTTCGGCGCCGTTCGAGGTCCCGTCGAAACTATTTTTGACGCCGGCCGAGCTTCCGTCGAAAACATTTTGGCACCGGCCAACACGCCGTCGAAAATATTTTCGGTGCCGGCCGAGCCCCCGTTGAAAATATTTTCGGTGCCGGTCAGAACCTTGTCAAAAATATTTTCGGGACCGTCCGAGCTCCCGTCGAAAATATTTTTGACGCCGGCCAAGCTTCCGTCGAAAATATTTTCGGTGCCGGCCGAGATCCCGTCGAAAATATTTTCGGGGCCGTCCGAGCCTCCGTCGAAAACATTTTTGGCACCGGCCAACACGCCGTCGAAAATATTTTCGGTGTCGGCTGAGATCCCGTCGAAAATATTTTTGGAGCCGGCCGAGACCCCGTCAAAAATATTTTCGGAGCCGGCCGAGACCCCGTCGAAAATATTCTCGGGGCCGTCCGAGCTCCCGTCGAAAATATTTTGGACGCCGGCCGAGACCCCATCGAAAAAATTTTCGACGCCGGCCGAAATCCCGTCGAAAATATTTTCGGTGCCGGCTGAGTCCCGTCTAAAATATTTTCGGTGCCAGGCGGGCCCCCGTCGAAAATATTTTCGGTGCCGGCCGAGCCCCCATCGAAAACATTTTCGGCGCCGTTCGAGGTCCCGTCGAAAATATTGTCGGAGCCGGACGAGACCCCGTCGAAAATATTTTCGGGGCCGTCCGAGCCTCCGTCGAAAACATTTTTGGCACCGGTCGAGGTACTGTCGAAAATATTTTCGGGGCCGTCCGAGCTCCCGTCGAAAATATTTTTGACGCCGGACGAGCTTCCGTCGAAAATATTTTTGGTGCCGGCCGAGATCCTGTCGAAGATATTTTCGGTGCTGGCCGAGCCGACGTCGAAAATATTTTCGGCACCGGTCGAGGTACTGTCGAAAATATTTTCGGGGCCGTCCGAGCTGCCGTTGAAAATATTTTTGACTCCGGCGGAGCTTCCGTTGAAAATATTTTCGGTGCTGGCCGAGATCCCGTCGAAAATATTTTCGGATCCGGCCGAGCCGCCGTCGAAAATATTTTAGGCACCGGCTGAGCCTCCATCGAAAATATTTTCGGTGCCGGATGAGACACTGACGAAAATATTTTCGGTGCCGGCCGGGCCCCCATCTAAAATATTTTCGGTGCCGGTCAGGACCTTGTCGAAAGTATTTTCGGGGCCGGCCGAGATCCCGTCGAAAATATTTTTGACGCCGGCCAAGCTTCCGTCGAAAATATTTTCGGTGCCGGCCGAGACCCCGTCGAAAATATTTTTGGTGCCGTCCGAGCTGCCGTCGAAAATATTTTGGACGCCGGCCGAGACCCCTTCGAAAAAATTTTCGACGCCGGCCAAGATCCCATTGAAAATATTTTCGGTGCCGGCTGAGTCCCGTCTAAAATATTTCCGGTGCCAGGCGGGCCGCCGTCGAAAATATTTTCGGCACTGGTCGAGGTCCTGTCGAAAATATTTTCGGGGCCGGCCGAGCTCCCATCGAAAATATTTTTGACGCCGGCCGAGCTTCCATCGAAAATCTTTTGGATGCCAGCCGAGCCTCCGTCGAAAATATTTTCGGTGCCAGCTGGGCCCCCATCGAAACTATTTTTGGCACCGGCCAAGACGTCGTCGAAAATATTTTCGGCGCCGTTCGCGGTCCCGTCGAAAATATTTTCGGCGCCGGCCGAGGTACTGTCGAAAATATTTTCGGTGCCGTCCGAGCTCCTGTTGAAAATATTTCTGACGCCGGACGAGCTTCCGTCGAAAATATTTTCGGGGCCGTCCGAGCCTCCGTCGAAAACATTTTGGCACCGGCCAACACGCTGTTGAAAATATTTTTGGTGCCAGCCGAGCCCCCGTTGAAAATATTTGCGGTGCCGGCCGAGCTCCAATCGAAAATATTTTGGATGCCATCCGAGCTCCCGTCGAAAATATTTTCGGTGCCAGCTGGGCCCCCGTCGAAAATATTTTCGGAGCCGGCCGAGACCCCGTCGAAAATATTTTCGGCACCGGTCGAGGTACTGTCGAAAATATTTTCAGGACCGTCCGAGCTCCCGTTGAAAATATTTCTGACGCTGGACGAGCTTCCGTTGAAAATATTTTTGGTGCCGGCCGAGATCCTGTCGAAGATATTCTCGGTGCCGGCTGAGTCCCATCGAAAATATTTTCGGAGCCGGCCGAGCCGCCGTCGAAAATATTTTAGGCTCTGGCCGAGCTCCCATCGAAAATATTTTCGGCGCCGTTCGAGGTCCCGTCGAAAATATTGTCGGAGCCGGCCGAGACGCCGTCGAAACTATTTTCGGTGCCGGCCGAGCTCCCGTCGAAAATATTGTCGGAGCCGGCCGAGCCGCCGTCGAAACTATTTTCGGTGCCGGTCAGAACCTTGTCGAAAACATTTTCGGTGCCGTCCGAGCTCCCGTCGAAAATATTTTTGACGCCGGCCAAGCTTCCGTCAAAAATATTTTCGGTGCCGGACGAGACCCCGTCGAAAACATTTTCAGGGCCGTTTGAGCCTCCGTCGAAAACAATTTTGGCACCGGCCAACACGCTGTCAAAAATATTTTCTGTGCCGGCCGAGCCCCGTTAAAAATATTTTCGGTGCCGACTCAGTCCCGTCTAAAATATTTTCGGTGCCGGCCGAGATCCCATCGAAAATATTTTCGGCACCGGTCGAGGTCCTGTCGAAAATATTTTCGGGGCCGTCCGAGCTCCGGTCGAAAATATTTTTGACGCCGGCCCAGCTTCCATCGAAAATATTTTCGGAGCCAGCTGAGCCGCCGTCGAAAATATTTTCCGCACCGGTCAAGGTACTGTCAAAAATATTTTCGGTGCCGGCCGAGGTCCCGTCGAAAATATTTTCGGTGCCGGCCGAGCTCCCGTCGAAAATATTTTTGGCACCGGTCGAGGTACTGTCGAAAATATTTTCGGGGCCGTCCGAGCTGCCGTTGAAAATACTTTTGACACCGGCCGAGCTTCCGTCGAAAATATTTTCGGTGCCGGCCGAGATCTCGTCGAAAATATTTTCGGAGCCGGCCGAGCCGCCGTCGAAAATATTTTAGGCACTGGCCAACACGCCGTCGAAAATATTTTCGGCACCGGTCGAGGTCCTGTCGAAAATATTTTCAGGGCCGTCCGAGCTCCCGTCAAAAATATTTTTGACGCCGGCGGAGCTTCCGTCGAAAATATTTTCGGTGCCGGCCGAGATCCCGTTGAAAATATTTTCAGAGCCGGCCGAGACCCTGTCGAAAATATTTTCGGGGCCGTCCGAGCTGCCGTCGAAAATATTTTCGGCGCCGTTCGAGGTCCCGTCGAAACTATTTTCGGGGCCGTCCGAGCCTCCGTCGAAAACATTTTGGCACCGGCCAACAGGCCGTCGAAAATATTTTTGGTGCCGGCCGAGCCCCCGTTGAAAATATTTTCGGTGCCGGCCGAGCTCCAATCGAAAATATTTTCGGTGCCGGCCGAGATCCCGTCGAAAATATTTTCGGAGCCGGACGAGACCCCGTCGAAAATATTTTTGGTGCCGGCCGAGATCCTGTCGAAAATCTTTTGGATGCCAGCCGAGCCCCCGTCGAAAATATTTTCGGTGCCAGCTGGGCCCCCGTCGAAAATATTTTTGGCACCGGCCCAGCTTCCATCGAAAATATTTTCGGTGCCGGATGAGACACCGACGAAAATATTTTCGGTGCCGGCCGAGATCCCGTCGAAAATATTTTGGACGCCGGCCGCGACCCCGTTGAAAAAATTTTCGATGCCGGCCGAGATCCCGTCGAAAATATTTTCGGTGCCAGGCGGGCCCCCGTCGAAAATATTTTCGGTGCCGGCCGAGCCCCCATCGAAAATATTTTCGGCGCCGTTCGAGTTCCCGTTGAAAATATTTTCGGAGCCGGCTGAGCTCCCTTCGAAAATATTGTCGGAGCCGGCCGAGCCGCCGTCGAAAGTATTTTCGGTGCCGGCCGGCACCTTGTCAAAAGTATTTTTGGTGCCGACCGAGCTCCCGTCGAAAATATTTTCGGTGCCGGCCGAGACCCGTTAAAAATATTTTCGGGGCCGGCCGAGCTCCCGTCTAAAATATTTTCAGTGCCGGCCGAGCTCCCATCGAAAATATTTTCGGCACTGGTCGAGGTCCCGTCGAAAATATTTTCGGGGCCGTCCTAGCTCCCGTTGAAAATATTTTCGGAGCCGGCCGAGACCCCGTTGAATATATTTTCGGGAGCCTCCGTCGAAAACATTTTTGGCACCAGCCAACACGCCGTCGAAAATATTTTTGATGCCGGCCGAGCCCCAGTTGAAAATATTTTAGGTGCCGGCTGAGCTCCAATCGAAAATATTTTCGGCGCCGTTCGAGGTCCCGTCGAAACTATTTTCGGTGCCGTCCGAGCTTCCGTCGAAAATATTTTCGGGGCTTTCGAGCTCCCGTCGAAAATATTTTCGGAGCCGGCCGAGGTCCCGTCGAAACTATTTTTGGGGCCGTCCGAGCCTCCGTCGAAAACATTTTTCGCACCGGCCAACACGCCATCGAAAATATTTTTGGTGCCGACCGAGCCCCCGTCGAAAATATTTTCGGCGCTGTTCGAGGTCCCGTCGAAACTATTTTCGGGGCCGTCCGAGCTTCCGTCGAAAATATTTTCGGGGCCGTCCGAGCTCCCGTTGAAAATATTTTCGGCGCCGTTTGAGGTCCCGTCGAAACTATTTTTGGGGCCATCCGAGCCTCCGTTGAAAAGATTTTGGCACCGGCCAACACGCCGTCGAAAATATTTTCGGTGCCGGCCGAGCTGCAATCGAAAATATTTTCAGTGCCGGCCGAGATCCCGTCGAAAATATTTTCGGGGCCGGCCGAGCTCCCGTCTAAAATATTTTTGGTGCCGGCCGAGCTCCCATCGAAAATATTTTCGGCACTGGTCGAGGTCCCGTCGAAAATATTTTCGGGGCCGTCCTAGCTCCCGTCGAAAATATTTTTGACGCCGGCCGAGCTTCCGTCGAAAATATTTTCCGTGCTGGCCGAGATCCCGTTGAAAATATTTTCGGAGCCGGCCGAGACCCCGTTGAATATATTTTCGGGGCCCTCCGAGCCTCCGTCGAAAACATTTTTGGCACCAGCCAACACGCCGTCGAAAATATTTTTGATGCCGGCCGCGCCCCAGTTGAAAATATTTTAGGTGCCGGCCGAGCTCCAATCGAAAATATTTTCGGCACCGGACGAGGTACTGTCGAAAATATTTTCGGCGCCGTTCGAGGTCCCGTCGAAACTACTTTCGGTGCTGTCCGAGCTTCCGTCGAAAATATTTTCGGGGCTTTCGAGCTCCCGTCGAAAATATTTTCGGAGCCGGCCGAGGTCCCGTCGAAACTATTTTCGGGGCCGTCCGAGCTCCCGTCGAAAATATTTTCCGCGCCGTTCGAGGTCCCGTCGAAACTATTTTCGGGGCCGTCCGAGCTTCCGTCGAAAATATTTTCGGGGCCGTACGAGATCCCTTCGAAAATATTTTCGGCGCCGTTCGAGGTCCCGTCGAAACTATTTTTGGGGCCGTCCGAGCCTCCGTCGAAAACATTTTGGCACCGGCCAACACGCCGTCGAAAATATTTTCGGTGCCGGCCGAGATCCTGTCGAAGATATTTTCGGTGCCGGCCGAGATCCCGTCGAAAATATTTTCGGAGCCGGCCGAGCTGCCGTCGAAACTATTTTCGGAGCCAGCTGAGCTGCCGTCGAAAATATTTTCGGCGCCGTTCGAGGTCCCGTCGAAACTATTTTTGACGCCGGCCGAGCTTCCGTCGAAAACATTTTGGCACCGGCCAACACGCCGTCGAAAATATTTTCGGTGCCGGCCGAGCCCCCGTTGAAAATATTTTCGGTGCCGGTCAGAACCTTGTTGAAAATATTTTCGGGACCATCCGAGCTCCCGTCGAAAATATTTTTGACGCCGGCCAAGCTTCCGTCGAAAATATTTTCGGTGCCGGCCGAGATCCCGTCGAAAATATTTTCGGGGCCGTCCGAGCCTCCGTCGAAAACATTTTTGGCACCGGCCAACACGCCGTCGAAAATATTTTCGGTGTCGGCTGAGATCCCGTCGAAAATATTTTTGGAGCCGGCCGAGACCCCGTCAAAAATATTTTCGGAGCCGGCCGAGACCCCGTCGAAAATATTCTCGGGGCCGTCCGAGCTCCCGTCGAAAATATTTTGGACGCCGGCCGAGACCCCATCGAAAAAATTTTCGACGCCGGCCGAAATCCCGTCGAAAATATTTTCGGTGCCGGCTGAGTCCCGTCTAAAATATTTTCGGTGCCAGGCGGGCCCCCGTCGAAAATATTTTCGGTGCCGGCCGAGCCCCCATCGAAAACATTTTCGGCGCCGTTCGAGGTCCCGTCGAAAATATTGTCGGAGCCGGACGAGACCCCGTCGAAAATATTTTCGGGGCCGTCCGAGCCTCCGTCGAAAACATTTTTGGCACCGGTCGAGGTACTGTCGAAAATATTTTCGGGGCCGTCCGAGCTCCCGTCGAAAATATTTTTGACGCCGGACGAGCTTCCGTCGAAAATATTTTTGGTGCCGGCCGAGATCCTGTCGAAGATATTTTCGGTGCTGGCCGAGCCGACGTCGAAAATATTTTCGGCACCGGTCGAGGTACTGTCGAAAATATTTTTGGGGCCGTCCGAGCTGCCGTTGAAAATATTTTTGACTCCGGCGGAGCTTCCGTTGAAAATATTTTCGGTGCTGGCCGAGATCCCGTCGAAAATATTTTCGGATCCGGCCGAGCCGCCGTCGAAAATATTTTAGGCACCGGCTGAGCCTCCATCGAAAATATTTTCGGTGCCGGATGAGACACTGACGAAAATATTTTCGGTGCCGGCCGGGCCCCCATCTAAAATATTTTCGGTGCCGGTCAGGACCTTGTCGAAAGTATTTTCGGGGCCGGCCGAGATCCCGTCGAAAATATTTTTGACGCCGGCCAAGCTTCCGTCGAAAATATTTTCGGTGCCGGCCGAGACCCCGTCGAAAATATTTTTGGTGCCGTCCGAGCTGCTGTCGAAAATATTTTGGACGCCGGCCGAGACCCCTTCGAAAAAATTTTCGACGCCGGCCAAGATCCCATTGAAAATATTTTCGGTGCCGGCTGAGTCCCGTCTAAAATATTTCCGGTGCCAGGCGGGCCGCCGTCGAAAATATTTTCGGCACTGGTCGAGGTCCTGTCGAAAATATTTTCGGGGCCGGCCGAGCTCCCATCGAAAATATTTTTGATGCCGGCCGAGCTTCCATCGAAAATCTTTTGGATGCCAGCCGAGCCTCCGTCGAAAATATTTTCGGTGCCAGCTGGGCCCCCATCGAAACTATTTTTGGCACCGGCCAAGACGTCGTCGAAAATATTTTCGGCGCCGTTCGCGGTCCCGTCGAAAATATTTTCGGCGCCGGCCGAGGTACTGTCGAAAATATTTTCGGTGCCGTCCGAGCTCCTGTTGAAAATATTTCTGACGCCGGACGAGCTTCCGTCGAAAATATTTTCGGGGCCGTCCGAGCCTCCGTCGAAAACATTTTGGCACCGGCCAACACGCTGTTGAAAATATTTTTGGTGCCAGCCGAGCCCCCGTTGAAAATATTTGCGGTGCCGGCCGAGCTCCAATCGAAAATATTTTGGATGCCATCCGAGCTCCCGTCGAAAATATTTTCGGTGCCAGCTGGGCCCCCGTCGAAAATATTTTCGGAGCCGGCCGAGACCCCGTCGAAAATATTTTCGGCACCGGTCGAGGTACTGTCGAAAATATTTTCGGTGCCGTCCGAGCTCCTGTTGAAAATATTTCTGACGCCGGACGAGCTTCCGTCGAAAATATTTTCGGTGCCGGCCGAGGTACTGTCGAAGATATTTTCGGGGCCGTCCGAGCTCCCATCAAAAATATTTTCGGCGCCGTTCGAGGTCCCGTCGAAACTATTTTCGGGGCCGTCCGAGCCTCCGTCGAAAACATTTTGGCACCGGCCAACACGCTGTTGAAAATATTTTTGGTGGCAGCCGAGCCCCCGTTGAAAATATTTTCGGTGCCGGCCGAGCTCCAATCGAAAATATTTTGGATGCCATCCGAGCTCCCGTCGAAAATATTTTCGGTGCCAGCTGGGCCCCCGTCGAAAATATTTTCGGAGCCGGCCGAGACCGCGTCGAAAATATTTTCGGCACCGGTCGAGGTACTGTCGAAAATATTTTCAGGACCGTCCGAGCTCCCGTTGAAAATATTTCTGACGCTGGACGAGCTTCCGTTGAAAATATTTTTGGTGCCGGCCGAGATCCTGTCGAAGATATTCTCGGTGCCGGCTGAGTCCCATCGAAAATATTTTCGGAGCCGGCCGAGCCGCCGTCGAAAATATTTTAGGCTCTGGCCGAGCTCCCATCGAAAATATTTTCGGCGCCGTTCGAGGTCCCGTCGAAAATATTGTCGGAGCCGGCCGAGACGCCGTCGAAACTATTTTCGGTGCCGGCCGAGCTCCCGTCGAAAATATTGTCGGAGCCGGCCGAGCCGCCGTCGAAACTATTTTCGGTGCCGGTCAGAACCTTGTCGAAAACATTTTCGGTGCCGTCCGAGCTCCCGTCGAAAATATTTTTGACGCCGGCCAAGCTTCCGTCAAAAGTATTTTCGGTGCCGGACGAGACCCCGTCGAAAACATTTTCAGGGCCGTTTGAGCCTCCGTCGAAAACAATTTTGGCACCGGCCAACACGCTGTCAAAAATATTTTCTGTGCCGGCCGAGCCCCGTTAAAAATATTTTCGGTGCCGACTCAGTCCCGTCTAAAATATTTTCGGTGCCGGCCGAGATCCCATCGAAAATATTTTCAGCACCGGTCGAGGTCCTGTCGAAAATATTTTCGGGGCCGTCCGAGCTCCGGTCGAAAATATTTTTGACGCCGGCCGAGCTTCCATCGAAAATATTTTCGGAGCCAGCTGAGCCGCCGTCGAAAATATTTTCCGCACCGGTCAAGGTACTGTCAAAAATATTTTCGGTGCCGGCCGAGGTCCCGTCGAAAATATTTTCGGTGCCGGCCGAGCTCCCGTCGAAAATATTTTTGGCACCGGTCGAGGTACTGTCGAAAATATTTTCGGGGCCGTCCGAGCTGCCGTTGAAAATACTTTTGACACCGGCCGAGCTTCCGTCGAAAATATTTTCGGTGCCGGCCGAGATCTCGTCGAAAATATTTTCGGAGCCGGCCGAGCCGCCGTCGAAAATATTTTAGGCACTGGCCAACACGCCGTCGAAAATATTTTCGGCACCGGTCGAGGTCCTGTCGAAAATATTTTCAGGGCCGTCCGAGCTCCCGTCAAAAATATTTTTGACGCCGGCGGAGCTTCCGTCGAAAATATTTTCGGTGCCGGCCGAGATCCCGTTGAAAATATTTTCAGAGCCGGCCGAGACCCTGTCGAAAATATTTTCGGGGCCGTCCGAGCTGCCGTCGAAAATATTTTCGGCGCCGTTCGAGGTCCCGTCGAAACTATTTTCGGGGCCGTCCGAGCCTCCGTCGAAAACATTTTGGCACCGGCCAACAGGCCGTCGAAAATATTTTTGGTGCCGGCCGAGCCCCCGTTGAAAATATTTTCGGTGCCGGCCGAGCTCCAATCGAAAATATTTTCGGTGCCGGCCGAGATCCCGTCGAAAATATTTTCGGAGCCGGACGAGACCCCGTCGAAAATATTTTTGGTGCCGGCCGAGATCCTGTCGAAAATCTTTTGGATGCCAGCCGAGCCCCTGTCGAAAATATTTTCGGTGCCAGCTGGGCCCCCGTCGAAAATATTTTTGGCACCGGCCCAGCTTCCATCGAAAATATTTTCGGTGCCGGATGAGACACCGACGAAAATATTTTCGGTGCCGGCCGAGATCCTGTCGAAAATATTTTGGACGCCGGCCGCGACCCCGTTGAAAAAATTTTCGATGCCGGCCGAGATCCCGTCGAAAATATTTTCGGTGCCAGGCGGGCCCCCGTCGAAAATATTTTCGGTGCCGGCCGAGCCCCCATCGAAAATATTTTCGGCGCCGTTCGAGTTCCCGTTGAAAATATTTTCGGAGCCGGCTGAGCTCCCTTCGAAAATATTGTCGGAGCCGGCCGAGCCGCCGTCGAAAGTATTTTCGGTGCCGGCCGGCACCTTGTCAAAAGTATTTTTGGTGCCGACCGAGCTCCCGTCGAAAATATTTTCGGTGCCGGCCGAGACCCGTTAAAAATATTTTCGGGGCCGGCCGAGCTCCCGTCTAAAATATTTTCAGTGCCGGCCGAGCTCCCATCGAAAATATTTTCGGCACTGGTCGAGGTCCCGTCGAAAATATTTTCGGGGCCGTCCTAGCTCCCGTTGAAAATATTTTCGGAGCCGGCCGAGACCCCGTTGAATATATTTTCGGGAGCCTCCGTCGAAAACATTTTTGGCACCAGCCAACACGCCGTCGAAAATATTTTTGATGCCGGCCGAGCCCCAGTTGAAAATATTTTAGGTGCCGGCTGAGCTCCAATCGAAAATATTTTCGGCGCCGTTCGAGGTCCCGTCGAAACTATTTTCGGTGCCATCCGAGCTTCCGTCGAAAATATTTTCGGGGCTTTCGAGCTCCCGTCGAAAATATTTTCGGAGCCGGCCGAGGTCCCGTCGAAACTATTTTTGGGGCCGTCCGAGCCTCCGTCGAAAACATTTTTCGCACCGGCCAACACGCCATCGAAAATATTTTTGGTGCCGACCGAGCCCCCGTCGAAAATATTTTCGGCGCTGTTCGAGGTCCCGTCGAAACTATTTTCGGGGCCGTCCGAGCTTCCGTCGAAAATATTTTCGGGGCCGTCCGAGCTCCCGTTGAAAATATTTTCGGCGCCGTTTGAGGTCCCGTCGAAACTATTTTTGGGGCCATCCGAGCCTCCGTTGAAAAGATTTTGGCACCGGCCAACACGCCGTCGAAAATATTTTCGGTGCCGGCCGAGCTGCAATCGAAAATATTTTCAGTGCCGGCCGAGATCCCGTCGAAAATATTTTCGGGGCCGGCCGAGCTCCCGTCTAAAATATTTTTGGTGCCGGCCGAGCTCCCATCGAAAATATTTTCGGCACTGGTCGAGGTCCCGTCGAAAATATTTTCGGGGCCGTCCTAGCTCCCGTCGAAAATATTTTTGACGCCGGCCGAGCTTCCGTCGAAAATATTTTCCGTGCTGGCCGAGATCCCGTTGAAAATATTTTCGGAGCCGGCCGAGACCCCGTTGAATATATTTTCGGGGCCCTCCGAGCCTCCGTCGAAAACATTTTTGGCACCAGCCAACACGCCGTCGAAAATATTTTTGATGCCGGCCGCGCCCCAGTTGAAAATATTTTAGGTGCCGGCCGAGCTCCAATCGAAAATATTTTCGGCACCGGACGAGGTACTGTCGAAAATATTTTCGGCGCCGTTCGAGGTCCCGTCGAAACTATTTTCGGTGCCGTCCGAGCTTCCGTCGAAAATATTTTCGGGGCTTTCGAGCTCCCGTCGAAAATATTTTCGGAGCCGGCCGAGGTCCCGTCGAAACTATTTTCGGGGCCGTCCGAGCTCCCGTCGAAAATATTTTCCGCGCCGTTCGAGGTCCCGTCGAAACTATTTTCGGGGCCGTCCGAGCTTCCGTCGAAAATATTTTCGGGGCCGTACGAGATCCCTTCGAAAATATTTTCGGCGCCGTTCGAGGTCCCGTCGAAACTATTTTTGGGGCCGTCCGAGCCTCCGTCGAAAACATTTTGGCACCGGCCAACACGCCGTCGAAAATATTTTCGGTGCCGGCCGAGATCCTGTCGAAGATATTTTCGGTGCCGGCCGAGATCCCGTCGAAAATATTTTCGGAGCCGGCCGAGCTGCCGTCGAAACTATTTTCGGAGCCAGCTGAGCTGCCGTCGAAAATATTTTCGGCGCCGTTCGAGGTCCCGTCGAAACTATTTTTGACGCCGGCCGAGCTTCCGTCGAAAACATTTTGGCACCGGCCAACACGCCGTCGAAAATATTTTCGGTGCCGGCCGAGCCCCCGTTGAAAATATTTTCGGTGCCGGTCAGAACCTTGTCGAAAATATTTTCGGGAACATCCGAGCTCCCGTCGAAAATATTTTTGACGCCGGCCAAGCTTCCGTCGAAAATATTTTCGGTGCCGGCCGAGATCCCGTCGAAAATATTTTCGGGGCCGTCCGAGCCTCCGTCGAAAACATTTTTGGCACCGGCCAACACGCCGTCGAAAATATTTTCGGTGTCGGCTGAGATCCCGTCGAAAATATTTTTGGAGCCGGCCGAGACCCCGTCAAAAATATTTTCGGAGCCGGCCGAGACCCCGTCGAAAATATTCTCGGGGCCGTCCGAGCTCCCGTCGAAAATATTTTGGACGCCGGCCGAGACCCCATCGAAAAAATTTTCGACGCCGGCCGAAATCCCGTCGAAAATATTTTCGGTGCCGGCTGAGTCCCGTCTAAAATATTTTCGGTGCCAGGCGGGCCCCCGTCGAAAATATTTTCGGTGCCGGCCGAGCCCCCATCGAAAACATTTTCGGCGCCGTTCGAGGTCCCGTCGAAAATATTGTCGGAGCCGGACGAGACCCCGTCGAAAATATTTTCGGGGCCGTCCGAGCCTCCGTCGAAAACATTTTTGGCACCGGTCGAGGTACTGTCGAAAATATTTTCGGGGCCGTCCGAGCTCCCGTCGAAAATATTTTTGACGCCGGACGAGCTTCCGTCGAAAATATTTTTGGTGCCGGCCGAGATCCTGTCGAAGATATTTTCGGTGC